>NC_062575.1:14387887-14697213 GCF_022837055.1 Prionailurus viverrinus | reverse complement strand
TCTTTTCCCATTCCGTGGGTTGCCTTTTAGTTTTGTTGATTGTTTCCTTTGCTGTGCAGAAGCTTTTTATCTTCATGAGGTCCCAAGAGTTCATTTTTGCTTTTAATTCCCTTGCCTTAGGGGATGTGTCAAGTAAGAAATCAGAGAGGTCTTTTCCTGCTTTCTCCTCTAGGGTTTTGATGGTTTCCTGTCTGACATTCAGGTCCTTTATCCATTTTGAGTTTGTTTTTGTGAATGGTGTAAGAAAGGGGTCCAGTTTCATTCTTCTGCATGTTGCTGTCCAGTTCTCCCAGCACCATTTGTTAAAGAGACTGTCTTTTTTCCATTGGATATTCTTTCCTGGTTTGTCAAAGATGAGTTGGCCATACGTTTGTGGGACTAGTTCTGGTGTTTCTATTCTATTCCATCGGTCTATGTGTCTGTTTTTGTGCCAATACCATGCTGTCTTGATGATTACAGCTTTGTAGTAGAGGCTAAAGTCTGGGATTGTGATGCCTCCTGCTTTGGTCTTCTTCAAGATTACTTTGGCTATTCGGGGCCTTTTGTGGTTCCATATGAATTTTAGGATTGCTTGTTCTAGCTTTGAGAAGAATGCTGGTGCAATTTTGATTGGGATTGCATTGAATGTGTAGATAGCCTTGGTTAGTATTGACATTTTAACAATATTTATTCTTCCAACCCACAAGCACGGAATGTTTTTCCATTTCTTATATCTTCGTCAATTTCCTTCCTAAGCTTTCTATAGTTTTCAGCATATAGATCTTGTACATCTTTGGTTAGATTTATTCCTAGGTATTTTATGCTTCTTGGTGCAGTTGTGAATGGGATCAGTTTCTTTATTTGTATTTCTGTGGCTTCATTATTAGTGTATAAGAATGCAACTGATTTCAGTACTTTGATTTTGTATCCTGTGACTTTGCTGAATTCATGTATCGGTTCTAGCAGCCTTTTGGTGGAGTCTATCGGGTTTTCCATGTATAATATCATGTCATCTGCAAAAAGCGAAAGCTTGACCTCATCTTTGCCAATTTTGATGCGTTTGATTTCCTTTTGTTGTCTGATTGCTGATGCTAGCACTTCCAGCACTATGTTAAACAGCAGCGGTGAGAGTGGACATCCCTGTCGTGTTCCTGATCTCAGGGGGAAAGCTCTCAGTTTTTCCCCATTGAGGATGATATTAGCTGTGGGCTTTTCATAAAAGGCTTTTATGATGTTTAAGTATGTTCCTTCTATCCCGACTTTCTCGAGGGTTTTTTTTTTTTTTAATTTTTTTTTTTCAACGTTTATTTATTTTTGGGACAGAGAGAGACAGAGCATGAACGGGGGAGGGGCAGAGAGAGAGGGAGACACAGAATCAGAAACAGGCTCCAGGCTCTGAGCCATCAGCCCAGAGCCTGACGTGGGGCACGAACTCACGGACCGCGAGATCGTGACCTGGCTGAAGTCGGACACTTAACCGACTGCGCCACCCAGGCGCCCCTCGAGGGTTTTTATTAAGAAAGGATGCTGAATTCTGTCAAATGTTTTTTCTGCATCGATTGACAGGATCATATGGTTCTTATCTTTTCTTTTATTAATGTGATGTATCACGTTGATTGATTTGTGAATGTTGAGCCAGCCCTGCAGCCCAGGAATGAATCCCACTTGATCATGGTGAATAATTCTTTTTATAATTGATTTCAATTTGATAGTATCTTATTGAGAATTTTTGCATCCATATTCATCAGGGATATTGGCCTGTAGTTCTTCTTTTTTTTTAATTTTTTTTTTAACGTTTATTTATTTTTGAGACAGAGAGAGACAGATAATGAACAGGGGAGGAGCAGAGAGAGAGGGAGACACAGAATCTGAAACAGGCTCCAGGCTCTGAGATGTCAGCACAGAGCCCGACGCGGGGCTCGAACTCACAGACAGTGAGATCATGACCTGAGCCGAAGTCGGATGCTTAACTGACCAAGCCACCCAGGCGCCCCTGTAGTTCTCTTTTTTTACTGGGTCTCTGTCTGGTTTAGGAATCAAAGTAATACTGGCTTCATAGAATGAGTCTGGAAGTTTTCCTTCCCTTTCTATTTTTTGGAATAGCTTGAGAAGGATAGGTATTATCTCTGCTTTAAATGTCTGGTAGAATTCCCCTGGGAAGCCATCTGGTCCTGGACTCTTATTTGTTGGGAGATTTTTGATAACTGATTCAATTTCTTCGCTGGTTATGGGTCTTCAAGCTTTCTATTTCCTTCTGTTTGAGTTTTGGAAGTGTGTGGGTGTTTAGGAATTTGTCCATTTCTTCCAGATTGTCCAGTGTGTTGGCATATAATTTTTCATAGTATTCTCTGATCACTGCTTGTATTTCTGAGGGATTGGTTGTAATAATGCCATTTTCATTCATGATTTTATCTATTTGGGTCATCTCCCTTTTCTTTTTGAGAAGCCTGGCTAGAGGTTTATCAATTTTGTTTATTTTTTCAAAAAAACAACTCTTGGTTTCTTTGATCTGCTCTACAGTTTTTTAGATTCTATATTGTTTATTTCTGCTCTTATCTTTATTATTTCTCTTCTGCTGGGTTTGGGGTGTCTTCGCTGTTCTGCTTCTATTTCCTTTAGGTGTGGTGTTAGAATTTGTGTTTGGGATTTTTCTTGTTTCTTGAGATAGGCCTGGATTGCAATGTATTTTCCTCTCAGGTCTGCCTTCGCTGTATCCCAAAGCATTTGGATTGTTGTATTTTCATTTTCGCTTGTTTCCATATATTTTTAAATTTCTTCTCTAATTGCCTGGTTGACCCATTCATTCTTTAGTAGGGTGTTCTTTAACCTCCATGCTTTTGGAGGTTTTCCAGACTTTTTCCTGTGGTTGATTTCAAGCTTCATAGCATTGTGGTCCAAAAGTATGCATGGTATGATCTCAATTCTTATATACTTATGAAGGGCTGTTTTGTGACTCAGTATGTGATCTATCTTGGAGAATGTTCCATGTGCACCTGAGAAGAAAGTATATTCTGTTGCTTTGGGATGCAGAGTTCTAAATATATCTGTCAAATCCATCTGATCCAATGTATCATTCAGGGCCTTTGTTTCTTTATTGACCGTGTGTCTAGATGATCTATCCATTTCTGTAAGTGGAGTGTTAAAGTCCCCTGCAATTACCACATTCTTATCAATAAGGTTGCTTATGTTTGTGATTAATTGTTTTATATATTTGTGGGCTCCTGTATTCGGTGCATAAACATTTATAATTATTAGCTCTTCCTGATGGATAGACCCTGTGATTATTATATACTGCCCTTCTTCATCTCTTGTTACAGCCTTTAATTTAAAGTCTAGTTTGTCTGATATAAGTATGGCTACTCCAGCTTTCTTTTGACTTCCAGTGGCATAATAAATAGTTCTCCATCCCCTCACTCTCAATCTGAAGATGTCCTCAGGTCTAAAATGAGTCTCTTGTAGGCAGCAAATAGATGGGTCTTGTTTTTTTATCCATTATGATACCCTATGTCTTTTGGTTGGAGCATTTAGTTCATTTACATTCAGTGTTATTATATAAAGATATGGGTTTAGAGTCATTGTGGTGTCCGTAGGTTTCATGCTTGTAGCAATGTCTCTGGTAGAGATGTCTTTGTCTCACAGGATCCCCCTTAGGATCTCTTGTAGGGCTTGTAGTGGTGACGAATTCCTTCAGTTTTTGTTTGTTTGGGAAAACCTTTATCTCTCCTTCTATTCTAAATGACAGACTTGCTGGATAAAGGATTCTCGGCTGCATATTTTTTCTGTTCATCACATTGAAGATCTCCTGCCATTCCTTTCTGGCCTGCCAAGTTTCAGTAGAGAGATCGGTCACAAGTCTTAGAGGTCTCCCTTTATATGTTAGAGCACGTTTATCTCTAGCTGCTTTCAGAATTTTCTCTTTATCCTTGCATTTTGCCAGTTTCACTATGATATGTCGTGCAGAAGATCGATTCAAGTTACGTCTGAAGGGAGTTCTCTGTGCCTCTTGGATTTCAATGCCTTTTTCCTTCACCTGATCCGGGAAGTTCTCAGCTATTATTTCTTCAAGTACACCTTCAGCACCTTTCCCTCTCTCTTCCTCCTCTGGAATACCAATTATGTGTAGATTATTTCTCTTTAGTGCATCACTTATTTCTCTAATTTTTCCCTCATACTCCTGGATTTTTTTCTCTCTCTTTTTCTCAGCTTCTTCATTTTCCATAATTTTATCTTCTAGTTCACCTATTCTCTCCTCTGCCTCTTCAATACGAGCCATAGTTGTCTCCAATTTATTTTGCAACTCATTGATAGCATTTTTTAGTTCCTCCTGGCTGTTCCTTAGTCCCTTGATCTCTGTAGCAAGAGATTCTCTGCTGTTCTTTATACTGTTTTCAAGCCCAGCGATTAATTTTATGACTATTATTCTAAATTCACTTTCTGTTATATTGTTTAAATCCTTTTTGATGAGTTCATTAGCTGTTGTTATTTCCTGGAGATTCTTTTGAGGGGAATTCTTCTGTTTCGTCATTTTGGATAGTCCGTGGAGTGGTGCAGAACTGCAGGGAACCTCCCCTGTGCTGTCTTGAATAACTTGCGTTGGTGGGTGGGGCCACAGTCAGACCTGATATCTGCCCCCAGCCCACCGCTGGGGCCACAGTCAGACTGGTGTGTGCCTTCTCTTCCCCTCTCCTAGGGGCAGGATTCACTGTGGGGTGGGGTGGTCCATCTGGGCTACTTGCACACTGCCAGGCTTGTGGTGCTGGGGATCTGGCGTATTAGCTGGGGTCCATCGGCAAGGTGAACAGGGGTGGGAGGGGCAGGCTCAGTTCACTTTTCCCTGGGAGATCCCCTTCAGGAGGGGCCCTGTGGCACCGGGAGGGAGTCAGACCCACGGAGGGATGGATCCACAGAAGCACAGCGTTGGGTGTTTGCACGGTGCAAGCAAGTTCCCTGACAGGAACTGGTTCCCTTTGTGGTTTCGGCTGGGGGATGGGCGAGGGAGATGGCACTGGGAGCATCTTTGTTCCCTGCCAAGCTGTGCTCTGTCTTCCAGGGCTCAACAACTCTCCCTCCTGTTGTCCTCCAGCCCTCCTGCTTTCCGAGCAGATCTGTTAACTTATAACGTTCCAGATATTAAGTCCCGCTTGCTGTCCGAAAACACTCCCTCCGGCCCCTCCGCTTTTGCAAGCCAGACTCGGGCCCTCTGCTTGGCTGGCGGGCTGCCCCTCCACCCCGGGTCCCTCCCGCTAGTCTGTGCAGTGCGCACTGCCTCTCTGCCCTTCGTACCCTCTTCCGTGGGCCTCTCGTCTATGCTTGGCTCCGGAGAATCCGTTCTGCTAGTCTTCTGGTGATTTTCTGGGTATTTAGGCAGGTGTGGTGGAATCTACGTGATCCACAGGATGCGGTGAGCCCAGCATCCTCCTATGCCGCCATCTTCCCCAAAGTTCATTTAAAAAAAATAAAAAATTATTATTGGTGCAAACTGAAGATTTGGTGTATATGCCTAGTTGGTGCAGTAAATGCCCTAATAAAAGTGTTATCCAGACCTCCTTAGTTAAAAAGGTCTTTGGTTCATGGCCCCTTTTATCATATTTTTGATCAGAGGATGGTCTTTTAAAGCAGGGTGTTGGGGCATCTGGGTGGCTCAGTCAGGTAAGCATCTGACTCTTGATTTCTGCTCAGGTCATGATCTCAGACTTGTGAGATCTAGCCCCACATTAGGTTCTGTTCTGACCGTGGAATCTGCTCAAGATTCTCTCGCTCTCCGTCTCTGTCCCTCTCATGCACTCTCTCTCTAAATAAATAAATAAATAAATAAACTTAAAAAAATTAAAAAGCACAGCATTAAGGTGACTGATGGATTACATGAGTCAAGGCATTCCAGGGACATGAATGCATTTGGCCTATTTGTATGGATTCAGTTTTGTGTTAGATATTGGAGCAGCAGGTTAGCTGATTGTCATTTTTAATAACACCCCTGAATATCGACTCTGTCTAATTTACTGGTCAATGGTTCATTAGAAATTCATAGGCATGCATTAAATACAAGGCAGTATGCATTACAGTCTCTACCTCAAGGAGTCTATGGTCTATTAAGATCAGAATAAGCACACACATAACTATAAAGTAAAAAGTTTTAGGTGTCATAAAAGAGAGAAAAAGTAAGATACTGGAAGGTCAGAGATGTTGAACAGTCACTTCCAGCTGGTAAGATCAGAAACAAATTGCTTTGATAAGGAAATGACATTTGAATCAGGAAGGGATCTGTGCAGAGGTAAAGAAAGGATGTTGCAGACAGAAGGAGCAGTGTGAGCACATTTTTAGGGAAAAATATCTTAACCCTTGTTGTTAAGGAACTGCAACAGCATGATCCAAATACTGCAGGCCTGAATTGTAATCATGGTATTAGTGGTCAAAACAGGAAGAAAATGAAAGAAGAAAATGGCCAAGATTTTTAAAGCACTTAAGAAATCAGTTATAGAAAGAAATTAGTTTTAATAAAAAAATACCCGAGTCATCAGGTTTTAACAAGGTAACTGCTTTGTGTTTTGGTTTGATAGAAATCATTGTATTTCCGTTCTGTTGAAATAGAATGGTCATTTCAAGTTACAGCATAGCTTATGAATACATCTTTCCATGTCTGGGGTAAATCCTCCAGCAGAACATATTTATGCGTCAAAGAATAGGCACAATTTTTAAAGGTTGCCAAAATGAAGTTAGCTGTAGGGTACAAATGCCCACCTTTATAACATCTTCATCAACAATGAGTTTTGCCTGTCTCTCTTTCTTTTTCTTAAAAAACTTTTAAAACAAATTTTATTTTGAAATAACTATAGATTCACAGGAAGTTGCAAAGGAAGCACGGAGAGGTCTCATATATCCTTGACCTCCTATTTCCCTCATGGTAACATCTTATATAACTAGAGCATAATATCACAATCAAAAATTTGTCCTTGGTACAGTGTGTGTGTATAGTTCCATGTCAATATATTGCATGTGTAAATATATATAACTTCCACCACAATCAAATTACAGAAATCCCTTTGTTAGGTTCAGTAATAGCACTAGAAATTGAATGCATAACTTGTAAGAAGTAAAAAACTTCCTATTAGCAAATTTTCTTATTCACTCCAACTCTATAAGCCTTAAGATTTTTGCCTATCATCTTATTTCTTCTGTGTGTGTCTATTTTATCACCACAGACATCCCCCCGCCACCACCATCTGTAACCTGTGGCAGCCACTAATTTGTCCTTCGTCTCTGTAATTTTGTCATTTGAGAATATCATATAATGGAATCACACAGTATGCAACCTGTTGGGATTATCATCTTTTTCATTTTCTTTTTGTCCCTGAGATCCATCCAGGTTGTTATCAATCATTTGTTCTTTTTTATTGCTGCACCAAGTACCACTCTTTGTTTCATCATGCCCTGCTGAGGGACATTTAGGTGTGAAAGCTCTTATGAATAATCATGCACAGGATTTTGTATGTATTAATATTTTAATTATGAAAATTTAAAAACATACACAAAAGTGGAGAGAATGCTATAATCTTCGATGTTTGTCAGTATTCTCCCATTCTTATTTCTTCTGTCCTTCTCCCTCACATACCCACGCACCCATACCTGCATTCCTACCCCCACACAGTTTTTTTCCTGGAGTATTTAAAAAATATTTTTTCATGTTTATTTATTTTTGAGAAAGAGAGAGAGAAACAGAACACAAGCGGGGAGAGACAGAGAGAGAGAGGGAGACACGGAATCTGAAGCGGTCTCCAGGCTCTGAGCGGACAGCACAGAGCCCGATTTGGGGCTCAAAGACACAGACTGTGAGATCATGACCTGAGCCAAAGTCACTCGCTTAACCAACTGAGCCACCCAGGCACCCCTCTTGGAGTATTTTAAAGTAAATTTCAGACATAATTTCCCTTTACCCATAAATGATACATATCTCTAACAGATAAGAATATTCTTTTTAAAAAATCACATCCACGGTACCATTATCCTACAAAAAATCCAGTAATTACTTTATATCATCTTTTATTCACGTATTTGAATCATCATCCAAACGAGATGTACCTTTGCATTTGGTTGGTTTAAGATTCTTCTAATTTATAACTGCCCCCCACCCACAACTCTCTGATGCCATTTATTGGTTGAATAAAGGTCATTTTCCTATAATATTTCCCACATTCTGCACTTAGCTTAATTGTATTCCTCCAGAATATACTTGTTCCTCCATTCCCCGTGTCTCCTACAACCTGGCTGGTAGGTCTAGAGGTGTAGATTTTTGTTAACAGTTCTGCATAGCTGGTGCTGTGTGGTACATCATGTCAGGAGGCACATAATATGCCTGGTTTTCACTCATTTGGTGTTGAGATTGATTCAGAGGGCTCAGGTGTTGTTAGCCTGATTGAGCCATTATAGAGTTCTTCAGAAACATCTTTCCTAATGGTTTTAGCATTGATGATCTTTCATTTCATTAGGGACTGCATAATGGTCATTTTTTTTTCTGTTACTTCTGAGTTTATTAGCTGGAATTGTTCTATGAAGAATCATTTTCCTTCCTCAATCATTTGGTTAACTTGCAGTGCAATTTGAACAAAAAAAGTGCACGACAAATGATTGATTCTTTCCTTTTATTATTTCCAAAATAATTTTGTGCCTTAGCAACTTCCAAAGGTGACCAATGAGTTTTTGTTTTTTTTTAGTATCATTTGAACTTAGATTTTTAGAGACTTATCCATTGAAGACTTTTAAAAAAACATATTCAAATTGTCTTATCTTTGGTGAATGGGAACTCCTTCAAATTACTCTGGGTCCTTTAGACACAACCCCAGTTGCCTTTGATAATGTCCTTGTTCTATGGTAAAATAGAATGTTCCAAGTTCATCATAAACATTTTATGCCTCAGACCTCAAATTACCCATGTCTCCAAGGAGCAGTGGTTCCTTTTAGTGGGGTATTTAGAGACCACAGTATGTCCTTGGACTCTTATTGCTTACCGGGCCTTAATTGTTTCTGAGCTCTTTCATTATGCATATTATTTAATTTTTTTTAAGTTTATTCATTTATTTTGAGAGAGAGAGAGAGAGAGAGAGAGAGAGAGAGAGAAACAGAGAGAGAGAATAAAGAGAGAATCCCAAGCAGGCTCCATGCTATCAGCATTCAGCCTGATGTGGGGCTTGATCCCACAAACCATGAGACCATGACCTAAGCCGAGATCAAGAGTGGGACAATTAACCAACTGAGTCATCCAGGCATCCCAGTAGTCAGGCTATTTAAAAGGAGAAAATAATCATGAACTTACAATTCTTTTCAATTTAAATGTAAGATTATAGGATTTCTTAATATAAGAACTTTGGTTTTATTTTTTATGAAGCTGAAATGCTTTTGTTCTTAACAAAATTGATTTAATTACATGTTTTAAAAATATTATTACTGGGGTGCCTGGCTGGTTCAGTCAGTAGAGCATGCAACTCTTGATCTTGGGGTTGTTAGTTCAAGCCTCATTTTGGGGCTAGAGCCAAAGAAAAATATTATTACTAATATTGTGACTAACACTAAGACTACAATGAAGATAGTCTAGTCAAAACACTGTATTTTAAGGTCAGTTGGAATAATTGTTTTCTCTTTGTGGTTATGACACCAACTTGATGTACAGCAAGGTTCATTCCTTTTGCTGGTTTTCAGTTTTTAAGAATTGCTTTTTAAAATGTTTTTAAGTGTATTTTTAACAACTTTATTGAGATTAAACTCACATACCATACAATTTACCCTTAAGGCATATATAGAACTCAGTAGTTTTTGGTATATTCACAAATATGTGCAATCATCACCACAGTCAATTTTAGAACATTTTCATCATCTCAATAAGATATCCCATCCCTTTTAGCTATCACCCTGCCATTCCTTCATTTCTTGTAGCCCTAGGCAACTGCGAATTTACTCTTTCTCTCTAGAGATTTCCCTGTTTTGGACACTTCATGTGCATAGACTCATACAATATGTGGTCTTTTATAAACTGGCTTATTTTACTGAACATAAAGTTTCTGAGGTTCTCCCATGTCTCTCTGATCCAAGGGGGCACTTCAGCCTCACCTCTGGGCTCTGGGATTTTCACAAAGGTATCTTGAGTATGGATAGTTTCTAGTTGTTTTTTTTTTTATGAAGTTGGCACCTATTGCACCATGTTGGTGACATCACTTCTAATATTACTTTGTGTTGTAATAATTATGTGCATTACAGTTAATTTTTTGTGTTTGTCTTTCTATGTTTAGTATGTCTTCTTTGCTTTTTCTAAAATTTCTTTTGGTATTTAGGAAGGTTTACTTTTAGGTTTAGTTTTTTTGGTGTGTATAAAACCCATATAATGCTTACATTAGTAATTTATTGCTCTGTAACAAATTACCCCCAACCAAAGCCATGAATATTAGTTTTCTCACATTTTCTATGGGTCAGGCATCTAGCTGTGGCTTATTAGCTGGTGCTTCCTCCTCAGTGTCTGTCTTGCATCTCAAATCAAGCTGTTGGCTGGGCCTGTAGTCATTCCAACGCAAAAATGGAGATGGCAAATCCACCTTCAAGCTCATTCACATGGTTGTTGGCAGGCCTTGGAAGATCCCCTTCCAAGTTCACTCATGTCATTGCTGGCAGGCTTGGTCCCTCACCGCATGGGCTTCTCTATAGGCTTTCTGAGTGTTCGTACAATGTGGCAGCTGATGATCTTACAGGGACCCAGATAGTACCCAAGATGGAACCAAGTCTCTTTATGACTAATCTCAGAAAGTGACACACATTGCTTGTGCTGCATTATATTTGTTAGAATACCAAAGGATAGTCTGCACTCAGGGACAGGGCATTACACAAACACATGAGTGCTTGGAAACAGGTATCATTGACTGCCATTGTACAGGCTTTCTACCATAATTCCTTAAGCTCCTTTATTTTTTAAACTTTTTTAACGTTTATTTTTTGAGAGACAGAGACAGAGTATGAGCGGGGAAGGGGCAGAGAAGGAGGGAGTCACAATTCCAAAACAGGCTCCAGGCTCTGAACTGTCAGCACAGGTCCCGATGTGAGGCTCCAACTCACAAACCGCGAGATCATGACTTGAACCGAAGTGAGTCGCTCAACCCACTGAGTCACCCAGTCGCCCCCCTAAGCTCCTTTATTCTCTCTGGTTAAAAAGTTTGACTCCTACCTATTACTTACACAATTGTTAATGATCTTAGTCAACTTTTGATTTTATTTCTATTTTTTACTTTTAAAATTGTATTCTTTCTCCTTTGTCAGAAAATATGTTTGAATTCTATTTTCTCCTTGTGTCTCCAACTTCATCATTAAAATTAGCTCTACAGTTAAATACATGAAATGTTCATTGTCAGTTCTTTTGCTGAGGTTCCTGGTCACTTTTTGGTTGGCTGAAGCCCATCCTCTGGTAGATTCCTAAGGAAGGGAACTTGTTTACAATTTTCCCTGAAATTTGGAATGTTCAAAACTCCTTTCCTGTAGCTTTGATAACTGCAGGAGAGCTTGGATGTATATAAACTCCTTGGCTCACACTTTTTAAAGTTTTTGGAAAATGTTGCTCTTCTCTTTTCTCATTTCATAGGTTGCAAAAGCATAGTTGAAAAATCAAGGTCCAATGACATCTAATTCTCTTGCCCTTGTAAGTTACTTTATCTTTTTGTCTGGAGGATATGAGGCCTTTTAAAAATTCTGTAAAGTCTAATAGTTCTGTTATGGTGTGACTCAGAGTTGTACCACCTGGGTGGCTCAGTCTACTGAGCGCCTGACTCTTGATTTTGGCTCAGGTCATGATCTCACCGTTTTGTGAGTTCTGTACCTGCGCGGGCTCTGTGCTGACAGCGTGGAGCCTGCTTGGGGTTCTCTGTCTTTCTCTGCCCCTCTCCCGCTCCAACTCTGTTTGTCTCTCTCAAAATAAATAAATAAGCTTAAAAAAACCCGAACATATATGACTCAGAGTTGACCATTCTGGGTCTGTCTTCCTGAGTAACTACCAGTCCTTTTTCATTATGTTTTCTTTTATTTCTGGAAATTTTTCTTGGATGATAGTTTTTTTTTTTTAAAACGTTTATTTATTTTTGAGACAGAGAGACAGAGCATGAACAGGGGAGGGGCAGAGAGAGAGGGAGACACAGAATCTGAAACAGGCTCCAGGCTCTGAGCTGTCAGCACAGAGCCCGACACGGGGCTTGAATTCATGGACCGTGAGATCATGACCTGAGCCGAAGTCGGACGCTTAACCGACCGAGCCACCCAGGCACACCTGGATGATAGTTTTAAATATTAGTTCCACTTCAGTAATTTTTCTTCTTCATGGGCACCAGTTATAGTGTGTTGGATCTTCTTTTTTTTTTAATTTTAAAAAAATGTTTTATTCAATTTTGAGAGACAGAGAGATACAGAGCGCTAACAGGGGAGGGGCAGAGACAGAGGGAGACACGGAATCTGAAGCAGGCTCCAGGGTCTGAGCCATCAGCATAGAGCCCGATGCAGGGCTCGAACCCACTAACTGTGAGATCATGACCTGAGCCGAAAAAGTTGGACACTTAATGGACTGAGCCATCCAGGTGCCTCAGATCTACTTTTGGACTGTCTACTATTTCAACCATTTATTCTCTGATTTTTTTTTTCCTTTTCTAAAATTTCATGTTCATTTCCTTGGTTGTTTTGCTGCTTTAGTTTAGTGTCCCTTATTAAAATTTTCACTCAGATTTATTTTTCTTTATGTACCTCTTTCTTCACTTGTTTTTTCCTGGTAATGACTTCGTGTCTTGTGAGGTTTGTAATGATTTTTATGGTTTTTTATTTGACATGGTATCAAGCATTGTTAGGTGTTTTATTTATTTATTTATTCCCTTTGGCACAGGGTTGGATAAACTAGTGTGCTATATTACTGAAAGTAGAAATCCCCATGTAGTTATAAATAGGCCCCCACAGTTGCAAGTATCCTCCTACAAGGCATAAGGAAGAATTTGTGGAGGGCAGATGTCTTAGCTCTTTGATTTGGGATGGGGGGGGGTGGCTGTTTAATAACTTATTTATGACTAAAAACTTCAAAAATTCTCCAGAAACTTCCTCATCCTTATCTCATCTCCTACTGGGTTTTTAGTCTCTGCCCAGCTGTGAAGGCCTGAAGCCTTATGTTTTTTTCTGTTTGGAGGGTGTCATGAGAGAGAATTGTCAAATAAGCCTATAAAGTAGCAAGCTATGAAGTGTATTTATTGAGCAGTGTTTACTTTTTTTTGTCTTGGAGGATAAAAGTACCAAAATGTAGGAACTGCTTATATTTCCACATCTTGCCTGAGCTCACTCCAGAATCACTTGGTTTGTCTAAAAGGAACCCTAGATTTTGGAACGAGGCCAACTCTGGACTAAGTACATGGAACAGATTCCTTTAGTTAAGGCATTTGTTACAAGAATTCAATGTGTTTTTGAATATTGGTCTTTTCTAAAACTTTTGTATTTGAAAAAGCTTTAAATAAATTGTGACCTGTATTCAGGAATTAGCTGTTATTTTCTCTAAAACTTTTTTATTTTCACTCCTAGGTGAATGAAAGAAAGAACTAAAGATGGCGGGTAGAAGACTCGAAGAGTCCATGGGGGCTGTTCAGATGGGGTTAGTCAGAATGCTGAAAGGGTTCCAAAGCAAGGTTTTGCCACCCTTAAATCCAAAGTTGGTTACAAAAGAAGAAGTAAATCGAATGGTAATGTATCTGAGACTTTCTGTGTAACATACCTAATGCAGCCTCCTCAGGGGGACGACAGCTGCTACTTGGCAGTCTCAGAAATCACATGGAGAAGTACGGACTGATGAGATCCATTTAGATAACATGGTAGCTTGGGGCAGAGCACAGGCACCACTCAGAGCCAGGAGAGTTTTTGAAACCACGTACCTCAAGGTAGAGGCTTGAATTGCTTCAGTTAATCAGTTGAAGTAAGACTATGCAATCAAATTATTATGGTTTTCTAAATGTTAGGTTGAACCCTGTGAGACTGTGTAGTTCAAAACAATCAGATATCAGAATTTCACAGGGTTTAACTTAAATAATTTATTATGTGTTGATTGGCAAGAGTTATTTCTGTTTGCATATTTGTAGAACATAGAGTATCAAAGTAATGACTATATGATATCAAAGAAAAATACATTTTCCCTGTCCTTTAAAATAAAAAATATTTCTGTTTTTAATGAGTTACAATAATTTGATGAGAACTGAATTATAAACTCATGCTATAGAGAATATCAACAATAATGTGTAGGGTTTGAGATGGTATTCACCATATTTAAAAAACTAGTCTCAAGTTATGTTCTGATTGAAAAAATAAAACCTATCATCAATCACTTTTGTGGTGGTTATAGTTTTGTATTTAAAGTAACTCCTGACATTTGCTTTTAAGATTTTATTATTTTTATTTAAACCGCAACACAGCTGAAATTTCCTAACATTTTAGTATTCTAATCTGGGTTCCAGTCAAAAAGAACCTCAAAAATGAAGTCGGAAGCTGTATTAGAAATATGCCTTCATTTAAATGGATTCAATCACAGAAATTAATTTTGTATGCATTTTGAAGAGCAGTGATTTTAACCCAAGGTGAAATCAATCAACTAAATTATATAACCTCTGAATGTTTTAAAAAGTCTTGGTATATGCTCAAGCATGATGTTGTCAGTGATCATCATCCCCCCTTGCATATAAAGTAAGCCCTGGAACATTCCAGAACAACAATAAGTAGATAATGGTGTTTGGTCCTGGGTAACTAAACCTTGTTGGGTTATTTAAATGATTTTTATTTAAATAATAAGTTACATCCCCCCCCCCCCCATAATATTAGAAAGTGTTAAAGCATTTTGTGTTCCTGTTTGCGTGTGTGACTATGACTGGCTGCTGGTTCTGGTGATGGATGGGCTTCAAGCTCTTTTAAAACAAGGTCTAAATGCGCTCTTGTGATTTCTAAAGAGTTCAAACTCATTCCTAAGCTGTGCAGTCACACTTCCTAGATCCTCCTCATTTCACAAGATTCCTCTTTAACCTGATACAGCAGGATAGTGAAAACACCCACAGGCTTTGTTTGTTTGTTGTAACTGGAGTTGAGAAATAGAAGCATTTCAAATTCCTTAGTTCTGAAGACCAGAAGTGATTTTGGAAGCAGGGTTGTATGTTCAGATGCTCCTTATGAACATAAATGTTAAGCTCTTTGGACATGTTCCTGTGCAATTTCTTGACTCCCCTCCCTCCTCCCAGTTTCTTTTGTGTGATTTCTTCAAAATGACAAGGAAACAGCAACCACATGTCATTTCAAATTACTGTGCAAAGAGCTTAAAAGTCCACAGGTACTTCTCTTGTATTATTTAGTTAATTTAAATATTTTATAAGGGAACTTAGTGGCATTCCAGAATTATCCTGAAAGTTGCAAACACAAATTATTCATTACTGGCGCTCATGAAAATACTTTTTCAGTATAACCATTTATGAATCTTCAGCTGTTTTGTTTTAAATTCTAGCTGACACCCTCGGAGTTCCTGAAGGAAATGTCCCTCACCACAGAGCAGAGACTGGCTAATACACGTTTGATGTGCCGACCACAGATCATTGAACTTTTAGATATGGGGGAAACAACACATCAAAAGGTAGCTGCTTTCTGTCATAGTTACCTATGCAGCAGGTCCTGGAATAATGTGAACATTCTAGAACAACAGTAACTAATAGCTATCATTTCTGGGATAAATCCTTATTAGGTTTGTGTATTCATTCATTCATTCATTCATTCATTCATTCATTCAGAGAGTGCAAGCGGAGGAGGGGCAGAGGGAGAGGAAGAGAGAATCCCAAGCAGGCTCCATGTCCAGCATGGAACCTGATGTGGGGCTCAATTTCATGACCCTGAGATCATGACTTGAGCCAAAATCAAGAGTCACATGCTCAACTCATTAAGCCGTCCAGGCACTCCTGTGTTATATGTTCTTTTTCTACCTCTGTTGATCTTGATATCTATGATTTGATATGGAGAGAATTACAATTAATAAGTACAAATAACTTTTGAGGAGTCACATTTCTTTCCTAGCTACTTCTGGACACCGTTATTTATAGATTAGTAGTTCCAAGGATTCCAGTACCAAATCCAATTAAGTCATCTTAACACAACAGCAAATCCCTTCTTACCTGAGCTGTCATCACTAGAAAGGAAGAAGGTGGAATTGTTTATTAAAGGAGACATTTGTTGTCTCTCCCGGCTCACTTCCAATAGCAAATGTATCCTTTTAGTCTCTAAGGGACAGTTATTTTAACCTGTTTCTGTATTTTAATGTAAACTGTATGTTCTAGGCTTTAGGAGCATATGATTATAAGATAAGGTCTTATTTCCTACTTTTAAGTTAATTTCTTGAATTATATGCTTTACTTTTTATGTACAGATTATGGTATGAACGTCCGTGAGTTTAACTGCTGGAGATCAGCCTCCTCTCAAAGGCTTCCTGGGTATTCCTGAGAGATTTTTCAGAGATCTTTCCCCTGATGAATGAGTCCCCGAGACTCATTTGCTCTTGCTGCAACACCATTGCCTCCCCTGTTTGGGATCTGCACAATATCTGCTCTTCTCCTGAGCGCTGCTAGCTTTAGTTATTGTTTCTTCTCTTCTCTGCCAGCACCCTCTACCTTTGAGGGCAGCGAACAAGCCTTTTCCCAAAGCTGATTCATCATTGTTCTTTTCCCATAGCATGACTGAGACCAGACTATGAATATTTTCCTATGTGTACTGCTTGTGTGTGTTTTAACATTGTGACCCCCTGCTATGAAGGATGAGGAAATTCCTATACTTTACTATATCTCATCATTTCTCCTCTTTCTTCTTTCAACTCAGTTGGTTATTTTTACTTTATTTTCTGGAGTTTCATTTGTTCTTAGTTGGGTGATAGTCCTCCCCTACTAATACCTTCAAGAAGAGCTTATGGAAACTATATTTCCTTGGTTTTATGTGTTTGACAATATTTGTGTCTTGCCTTTATACCGAACTTCAGATTTGCCTTCTTGGGTCACATACATTCCTCGTAAGAGCTCTGTGGGCATTTTCCTCACCTTCTGGCTTTAATGGTAAGCAGAAGAAAGATGCATAATGGTATGTAGAGGTGTGATGACGCTGGCTTGATTTATAGAGACTTGAATCTTTTAGCACATATGCCCCAAGATTGTTTATTCTAATTTAATATCCAGTGATTTTATTAGGGTGTGACTAAACTTTTCTTGAGATACTATGTATCTTTAGTTTACTTCTAGAAAGTTTTTCTTGAATTACCCATTATTTGTTCTTGCCATTTTTGGTTCTTTTTTTTTTTCCTGCTCATTTACATTTGTTATTATATCCATCAGGGTATCCTCTGTGTCCCTTACTTTGAGTTTTGTGTATGCGTGTTTCTCTTAGAATTCACCCTTATGCTTGACTAATTTGGCACTTCTGGGTTCTCTCACAGCATTTGACTCAGTGTCTCTTTCTTATACCTTTTTATTCACTTGTAGCTCAGATATGATACTCCTTTGGTTTTCTTCCAACTTCACTGGCTGTTTTTGTCTTTATTTATTTACTTATTTATTTTTTTAATTTTTTTATTTTGATGGCTTTCCTCTTCCTGATCGCTAAATGTACTTTTACGACGAGTAGTGAGCTCCCCAGTACTTGCTCCTTCAACTTCTTTCTCTTTTCAACTCATTCTTTAGGTGACTCCTTCTAGGAATAAGGCTTTAAATCCTACTTTTTAAATGATTACTTTCATAATTATTTCTCCTGCTATGGCCTATCTTCTGAACTCTGAATCACATATTCAGCCCAATGAATGCTTGGCAGCTCAGACTGAAAATATCTAAGATCTCATGTTTGTGTTATGTTCCTTTCCTGAAGATGTGATCTCTTCTCTTTTGTCTCCTTCCTCTAGTATATAGTACCCCCATTTATCTTTTTCCTCAGGCCAGAAACCTACCTTGGAGTTATCTCGGATTCCTCTCTTTTTCTTGCATCTTATATGAGGTCCAATGGCAAATGCTATAAACTCTGCTTTCACAAATATATATTTACTCAAACTACTTCTCACCACCTCCACCACCACCCTCCCAGTTCAAGCCACCATCCTATAGACTATTGAAGTAGTCTCCCTGTTTCCATCTCATTGCCCCATCATCAGTTCTGCACAAAGAAGAATTATTTTTTAAAAATGTGAATTAGAACATGTTACTTCCATATCTAAAATCATCCAACAGCTTCCTATTGCCCTCAGAGTTATAAGACTGTGCATCATCTAATCCTACCTACTTCTCTCATAGACCTCGTTTTCTTCCACTTTTCCTCATTGTCTTCTAGCTATGCTATATCCATCAGCTGCTCTTTGAACATTCAGAGATAATTCCCACCCCAGGGCCTTTGTACTTGCTATTCCTTCTAACTGGAATGTTATTCTCTCAGATCTTTGCATGGCTTGCTTCACGTCTCTACTTGGATGACTTTTTCTCAGAGAGGCCATCTCTTGACCACCTCCTGAAGAGAGCATACATCCTGCATTCACTCTCTCTCCTTGTCCTATTTTAGTTTACTTCATAGCATATCACTGCCTGACCTCATATTATATATTTCTTTATTTCTACTTTTTTTATCCATTTCCCCCAAGAATGTAAGCTTCCTGAGGTCAAGGATTTTGTTGGCTTTGTTCAGTACTATATGCTTAACGTATGAAAAATATTGGAAACTCAATTAGTATTTATCGAGTGAACACATGAATTTTTCATCTCTTTGATTGCTTTTTTTTCCTCCCTGCACTCTTAATTATTTGCTTGGTGCTCTCAGATTTTTTCCATTATGTTTTTTGAGTTTATAGTGAAATGGTGTGGCTATTATTTTCGTTGCTTCATGGCAACGAAATGGTTAACTATTCTTCATTTGCCATTTTCTTATTTTTTTTGTTCTTGAAGTTTGTATAGATCTTGATTTATCATTATTATTATCATTACCACTCATTTTCAAAAGAAAGAAGGACATTTTTCCTGGACTTGCTATTGCAGGCGGTTACTGTTGAGGCAGGGCCTGGCACTGTCCCAGACCAGCAGAAATCCTCCACGATTCTCCGTGCAGTTTTATGAAAGAGGATTGTGTGCTGTGTTTATTTGGAAGAGGACTGAGAAGAAGGAAGGAAGAATGACTGAATTGTGTTAGCCTTTCCTTCTCCCCAGAGTTGTGACTTGTAGGGACCCTTCTGATTCAGAGTTTTTCTCTTCTAGCCTGTCTCAGTGACAAGCTGCTTCCTATAAATATGCAGATTTATGTGTAGCCCTAATCAGCCCAGCCTTCCTTACTATTTCCTGGTGCTAGATGACATCCAGGGGATTTCTTGTTGCCCTTCCTATTATTCCAGACAAGGAGTTGGTGGTTTTGCCTATCAGAGTATGTCGTCTGCTTTGATCTGTATTGTGCCAGCCTCACCAGAGATCTGAAGTTGTGGACGTTCTCACTGGGCATCTTCTCTCAACCCTGGTTATTTGTGGCAGGAGGGGTGGGGAAGGGAACTCACACTGCCAGTTACAGC
Organism: Prionailurus viverrinus; assembly: GCF_022837055.1. Lineage (NCBI taxonomy): Eukaryota > Metazoa > Chordata > Mammalia > Carnivora > Felidae > Prionailurus > Prionailurus viverrinus. The sequence continues at coordinate 14,677,649 of NC_062575.1, read as the reverse complement.
CTACACGCAGTCCATCTGGGATTCTAAGTGTCGTTTATGCTGAGATCCATTGTCTCCTTCTGCACCACAGTGCCTCTGTCATATATCCAGTGATCCATATGCAAGGATCTGTTTCTGGACTTTTCCACACTATTGGTCAATTTATTCTAATCCACACCACGGTGTTTTAGTTGCTATATATTTGAATATCTATAAATATAACAAGATACTTTGTTCTTTAAAGGTATTTTCTCTTAGGAATTTTCAAAAGTATCTTGGCTACTTTTGGCTCTTTGCATTCCCATATACATTTTAGAATCAATTTATTAATCAAAGAGATTTTGATTGAGATTGCATTGTCTATAAATTAACTTAGGGAGAATTTATATCCTTGTGATATTAATTCTTTTAATCCACTGACATAGTGTATCTCCCGTTTCTTGAAACCTTCTTTAATTTCTCTCAGTGAAGTTTGATAGTTTTCCCTATAGAGATCTTTTCATATCTGTTCTATTTTAGTCTCAGGTATTTGGGTGCAATGTTATATAATGTGATTTTCCCTCGCTTTAACATTTTTGTTTTATTTATTGAAAAATAACTTCTAATAGTATCTATTTGAAAATTTCCTTTTTAACTCTTGTCACTCTCATTATTAATTGTAATAGTTCATCTATGGATTTATTTGGATTGTCTTTGAAAATACTTATTACCTTTGAATAATGGCAGTTTTATTTCTTTCTTTCCCATCTTGAGTGTTTACAAATTAATAGATAAATTTTTAGAGAAGTTTTAGGTTCATAGAAAAATTGGGAAGTACAGAGAGTTCTCACATGCCCCATTTCCCTACCCTAGCACACACATTTGTCCCTATTATTTATATCTTGTATTAGTGTGGTAGTTTGTTTGTTTGTTTGTTTACAATTGGTGAGCCAATATTGATACATTATTATTAACTAAAGTCCATAGTTCACAGTGGGGTTCACTGTGCATCTGTATATTCTATAATAGCTTTTGACAGATGTGTAATGACATAGATCTGTCATAACTGTATCATAGAGAATAGCTTCACTGCCCTAAAAATCATGTGTTCAAGTAGCCATCTTTCCCTCCCACCCCCTGAACCATTGATAATCACTTTTCCAGAATGTCATATATCTGAAATCATACAGTATGTATCCTTTTCTGATTGGCTTCTCTCAGCAGTATGTTTTTAAGGTTCCTTTTAATCTTAATTTTTTACATATTTCACCTGCTTCTCTGAATTTACTACTAGGTTTAATAGAATACTGAGTACAAGTTATGATCAAAGGTATCCCTGTCTTGCTTCCTAAAGTAAAAGAAAAAAAAACCCAGCATGTTAACATTAAGTGTAATGTTATTATTTTCTTTGTGAGGATCTGGATACTCTCTGTCAGACTGAGGAAGTTACCTGTTTTGCTTTGTGTGCTAGGAGTTTTTTTTTTTTTTATTGTGAATAGATACTTAATTTTATCAAATGTTTTTCTACCTCTATTGAAATGATTGTAATAATTTTCTCCTTTATTCTCTTGTGTCGAAAATACATTGTAAGTAAAAATTTTATTGAATTTGAGTGTGTATGTGGGTGTATTATGAGCACATAGCTTGATGAATTTTCACAAAGTAAGGATACTCATATCACCACCACTCAGATGAAGGAATGTAAGATACAACATTACTGGCATCCTGGAAGCTTTGTTCTGTCCTTCTCTGTCATTACCTCTCCCTCTTCTTCAGAAGAACTGCTAATCACAGGTTTATTTTTTCTTTATTCAATCTCATATGACTGGGATACCACAGTATATACTCTTTAATTTCTGGCTAATTTAAGTCAATATATTAAGTTTTGAAGATTTGTGTTGTGCTTAGTAATAGGTGGTTCACTTTTATCGTTGTATGGTATTCCACTGTATGACTACACCACCAGTTGTTTATCCATTTTACTGTTGATGAGCATTTGGCTTTTCCCACATTTTGGATCTTATAAATGATGGTGTTATAAACACTCTTGTACATTTCTTTTAGTGCACACGTATGCATTTCTATTGGGCCTACACATAAAAGTGGAATTTCTAGGTGATAGGCTATGCCTATGTGTCTCTTTAGTAGTAACTGCCAGTTTTCTAAAGTGTTTGTACCATCATATTGCCATTAGCTGTGTGTGGGAATTCCAGTTGGAATTGCTAATACTTGCTAATGCTTAACATTGTCAGTTTCTTTAATTGAAATGATTCTATTGGGAGTGTAGTGTTGTCACGGTGTGGCTTAATTTTCAGTTTCTTGATTTCTAATGAGGTTAAGCAACTTTTCATGTTTATTAGCCATCTGGTTATCATCTTTTATAAATTGCCTGTTTATGTGCTTTGTCCATTTCTTACTGTTTATATAAGTTCATATATTCTGGAGATTAGTCCTTTATCAGTTATGTGTATTACAAATAATCTTCTCCCATTCTTTGGATTTCTTTTTCATTTCTTAAGGGAATCTTTTGATGAACATGTTTCAAACTTCAATATGACTTAATTTATCGGTTTTTAAATTTATGTTTTATATTTTCTGTGCCCCATTAAAGAAAATTTTGCACTCTTCAACATCGTGAAGATATTCCTCTTGGTCTTCTTCTGAAAACATTGTTTCAACCTTTCATATTGAGAGCTTTGATACACTTGGAATGGTGTATGATAGGGATTAAATTGATATTTTTCATATGGAATATCCAGTTAACCCAACACCGTTCATTGAAGAGAATTTCTCTTCCTCAATGCTTGTTAGTGTTACCTTTGTCATAAATCAAGTGATGATATATTTAAGGATTTGTTTCTGGGCTTTTAAATCTGGTATATTTGTTTTTATGATAAATCTTGTGCTAACATTTCACTATTTTAATTGTTGATAAGTAACAGTATATGATATGTAATAATATAAAAAATCTTGCTGCCTGATAAAGCAAGTCCTCGTATCTTGTTCTTCAAATGTATCTTGTCTATTCTTGGTCCCTTTGTTTTACATATAAATTTTGTAATCAGCTTTTTAATTTTCAAAAAAATTTTCTACCAGGATTTTTTTTATTAGATTGCATTGAATTTTTAGATCAGTTTGGGGAGTATTTGACATCCTTAAAATATTGTCTTTCAATTCATAAACATGGTATATTACTGTATTTACATAGGTCTTCTTTAATTCCTCTCAGTAATATCTTGTGGCTTTTCTGGTTGAAGGTTTTACACATCTTTCATTGGATTTATTTCTATGTATTTTATGTTTTGGGAGGCTATTAAATCGTATTGCTTATATATTTTATTTCCTACATGTTCATTGTTAGTACCTAGTAATATAATTGATTTTTACTTGTTGGCCTCATACTCAGTGACCTTGATAAATAATTTATTGATTCTAACTTCTAATAGTTTATCTATAAGTTGTTTTGAATTTTCTAAATAAACAATTTTTCTTCTTATGACAATTTTGTTTCTTTTTAATGAGCTCTGTTAAAACAACTTTGAATTTCTGAGTTACACCCAATTTGATCATGATGTGTTATCCTTTTTATATACTGTGAGTTTCAATTTGCTAATGTTTTGTTCCTTTAAAAAAAATTCTATCGTTTATAAGACTAGCCTATAGTTTTCCTTTCTCCCACCATCTTTCTTAGTTATATGAAAGTTATGCTAACATCATCGAGTTGGGAGACATTAATTTTTTTTTTTTCTTTCCTTTAGGAGAGGTCTTATAATATTTGATTTGTGTCTTTAAATGTTTGCTAGAATTTGCTTGTAAAGTTATTTGGGCTGGAGTTTTCTCTATGAAAATGTTTTACTTACAGTTTTAATTTATCTAATGGTTACAGAACTACTAAAATTTTCTTTGTTTTTGTGCTACTTTTGATAAATTTTATTTTCTTAAGTACTTTTTAATGTACATTTTCCCATTTATTGACATACTATCCATTTGTTATCTTTTTACATAGTTCAGTTTCTGTTGTAATATCCCTATTTTCATTCTTTATCTTGGCTTATTGTAACTTTTGTCTTATTTTCTTGATCATGCTCATTAGGTATTTTATCAATTTTATCAGTCTTTTCAAAGACTCAACTTTTGGCTTTGTTGATTCTGTAGTATGGTTACTTTCTATTTCATTATTTTTTGCTGTTGTTTTTGTTATGTCGCTTTTTCATTTGTTTGGACTTTCTTTCTTTCTTTCTTTCTTTCTTTCTTTCTTTCTTTCTTATGTTTGCTATTGCTTTTCTAAATTATTGAGATGGTTGCTTACATCTTCACTTTCCAACCTATACTAAGGTGCCCCAGGGTGCAACTATAAACTCACAGGGCATCATGGGATATTCTAAAATTTTAAGGAAACATGGCAATACTCAAAACCTGTTGGATACTACACAAGCTAATAGTTTGAGATAATTCATAATTTCAATATTAGATCAGAATGTCTTGTTAGCTCTTCAGTGCCTCCAAGCAGATATTTGTTGATACAGTTTTTCTTGTTATTTTAATAGGGGGATTGGTTCAAATTATTCACCATTGACATAAATGGAAGTTTTGGGTTGGTGTTCTAATTAGCCTATATTTTTTTAACTGAGGACAAAATCTTCTACTTTGTTTTGTATTAAACAAGTTGATGGCAGTGAGAAAGAATGAAGTCTGGCCATTTGTAGCAATGTGGATGCAACTGGAGAGTATTATGCTAAGTGAATAAGTCAGGCAAAGGAAGACAGATACCATATGTTTTCACTCTTATGTGGATCCTGAGAAACTTAACAGAAGACCAGGGGGGAGGGAAAGGGGAGGAAAAAGTTACAGAAAGGGAAGGAGGCAAGCCATAAGAGACCCTTAAATACTGAGAACAAACTGAGGGTTGATGGGGGGTGGGGGAGAGGGGAAAGTGGGTGATGGGCATTGAGGAGGGCACCTGTTGGGATGAGCATTCAGAGTTGTATGGAAACCATTTGACAATAAATTATATATATATATATATATATATATATATATATATATATATATACACACACACACACACACACACACACATATATATTTATATATATAAATACATATACATACATATACATGTATGTATACATACATATATATTAATTACATATATATACATATAATAAGTTGATCACAGTAACTTTACTACTTATAACAATTATTGTTTATAGTAGTTACCCCTTTCTGAGTATTTCCTATGTTTTTAGTGTTAGTATCCATAGGTCTATATAGTATTTTCATATCTTCCCCAGTCATTTCTGCCACTGTGTGACTATATAATGAATTTATTCTTTCAATGCAGTTTTCAGGAATTGACCTGGATCAGGCATTATTCCAGCCCTTTCCATCAGAAATTGTGTTTCAGAACTATACTCCCTGTGAAGTCTATGAAGTTCCACTGGTTTTGAGAAACAATGACAAAGTGAGTATGTTTGCTGAATGTACCTCTCATGGAATATAAAAAGGGATTAAATAAAATGGAATCCTGTAGGATCTTAGATGAATTCTAAGAAAATAGTTGAAAACATGCCCTTTGACTATAAGCTTAATGAAGACAAGACTGGGTTGGTGTGTTCATACATGTTCAAGCCCAAGTCAGTGCCCACCAAATGGTCAACTCCCAACATGTGCAGTAACATTTTTTGAGTAAAATATTGGTTAGGGAAATGTCATGAAGTTCTTATGTGTGACTGGTTCAAGACAATTACTCTTCATGCTTACATACTGTGTGTTAGAGCCACCATTTCCCACATGAAGGTATAAACTCTACTCATATGAATTGAGGTTGTTCAGCCAAATTATTTATACTTTATAAATTGTATTTAAGAAAAAAATCTCCAAAAAAAATGGAGTTCCCGTTCCCCTTTTTCTGTCTCCTCCCTTCTACCTCAGATAGCCTTCAGATTTTGTCTATAGATAATTTTGGACAGCTTCTCCCACTGTCTATACCTTGTCCTTTTCTGGTTGCCACTGAATCTCTTCTCAATCCATATGCCTTTTCTCCCCAAGAGATAAATTAGGGTTTACTTCAAGAAAAAGGTATTAAGTTCATGAAGATTTCCTGGACATGTAACAATAATGGAAGAAAGAATAATGTGGGAGGTCAGCATGAAGCACAGTTAAAGTGTGAAAAGTAGTCAGATGGGGAGGAAGGCATCTGAGAGATGCTAAACTTCAGATGTGAAGGCAGGTAGGAATACCTCAGGAGTTTGAGAGTGTGGAGATAAAAAGCCTAGCTGTAGGAGAAAAGAAAAAAAATAAATGAAGACTATGCAAGAACACTTGCAGTTATATTTGGCAGTAACTCATTAAAGGAATCAGTGATGCCTTTCAGAGATCAATGGGGTGATTTAGTGGCAGCAAAGTCAGACTCTGAAGAAAATGGTGTATTTAGTTCTTGGCAGCAGAAGTGTTAGCAAGAGAAGCTCAAGGGACAGAAGTTAAAAGGGTAGTCAGAAGAAAGAGAATCTGAGATGCTCAGGATTAGGCACCTGGACCTCAAGAAGAGATACTTTACATACACAGTAGGGCTCTCTCTTTTCATGTAGGACTGCCAACGAAGTCACTTTGTCACTTCCACTTCTCTTTTTCCCTTTTGCCATGACTTTTTGACTCTTGCTCAGGTATTTTAAGGCTATTAAAGAGAGAGGAGCTAGCCCAAGGGTACTTTGGCCACTCCTGCTCAGCCCTAAATAAGACACGATTCCCAGCAGGTATATATGAGCAAGTAAAGGGTATAGGGCATGTGTCAGTTTTGTCTGCCAGAGGGCACTCACTTCTCATGGGTAACCCAACACCTCTTGGTTAGATGCTGCTGTGCTGTTAGACCTCATGAAAGGAGGGTCCCCCTCCAGGGAAAGTCCAGCTGCCAAAAGCAGATAGATTTCTCTAGCCTAGGAAGGCTTGTTCTTGGACATGTGACTCTCAGGACCCTTGTACTAGGTGGCTGATAAAAGCCTGCTTCTCTACTTCCTTAGCTCACAGACTCGTAAAGAACTGCTGGGATAGAATTTCTGTGCTGTTCACTATTTATTTGCTTCCTCATTGGCATTGAATGCAAACAACGGAGACCATTTGGTCCTTATTCCTCTATCTCCCACACACACAAGATGAAAGTAAGCTGTGAGCACTCTACAAGCCACAGTGCACTGTACTTGGGATATAATTATTAGCACCCAGACTATAGAGTCAAACTCATCTGTCTCCCAGCTGCAGACCTTGGGTAAGTCACTTCACTTCTCCGGGCCATGGGAATACTAGTAGTACCCATTTCTTTTTTTTTTTTTTAATTTTTTTTAACGTTTATTTATTATTGAGAGACAGAGAGACACAGAGCATGAGCAGGGGAGGGGCCGAGAGATGGAGAGACACAGAATCCGAAGCAGGCTTCAGGCTCTGGGCTGTCAGCACAGAGCCTGACGCGGGGCTCAAACTCACAAACCACGAGTTCATGACCTGAGCCGAAGTCGGACGTTCAACCGACTGAGCCACCCAGGAGCCCCTAATAGCACCCATTTTAATAGGTTGTTTGGAATATTAAATGAGGTAATGCATGTAAAGTATTCAGCTCAGCACCTGTCACATAGGAAGCACTAAACCAATATTATTGTTATTATTCCTAGGGTTGTTGGTGTTTTCCTTTCTAGTTTTTTAAATCCATAATTATGCTCTTACCAAAAGTATTCCCAGCAGCTTAAGTAGTATCATTCTGCACATTGTAAATGACACTGCACATTCCCCTTACCAGCCACTCCTGTTGGGCTCCTATCAGATTTGCACACATCTCTTCCCTGCCTCCTTACTTTCTAGTCTTAAGATCAGCCTTAAGTCTGATCTTCGGCATTTCTTCTTCCCTTGCCCATCTGGATTTCAGTTTTGAGAGATTGTGGGGGTTTTGTTCTCATTTTTCCCCTGAGACTTCTCAGTCATACTTAACTATATTCACTTTCTTTTGCTCCCTTCAAGTCTTAAAAAAAAAAGTCATCCCTTTCCTTATGTCCCTAGAACCTCTAGGTTCTCCTCACATTTATATTTCCTTTATTGCTTAGACTGTCTTTGTTAAACAGAGAAGCATACCGTGGGCGAGGCAAGTAGAGCAGAGGAGAACTTGAAGAGAATGAAACTGTCTGAAGCCACTCTGACACTGGCCTGGGGACCCTCTGCTGCTTGCTCTTTGTTCTTGTGCACAGTGGTGTCTACTTAGGACAGTCCCCAAGAGGGAAGGTAGAGTGAGGCTGGGACTGGGCGAAGCTATAGCACTTAGGGAAAAGTGTCTTGTTCCCCTTCTGTAGAATAGGAGTCATAACGAAGCTCAGGGTTATTGAGAGGATTAAGCTGCTCATCGTGTACGGCTCATGGTGGATGGTCCATAGTAGGAGAGCAGTAAGTGTGATTTCTTCTCCCAGAGCAGTCCTCAAATGATGGGAAATTGAGCTGATCTCTACCATGTGGGTGGGGTTTTAGCTGACCATGAGGTTCTTCTTCAAAGATAGTCCCATTTAAATGAGAAAATGAACAAAGGCTTTCAGTAATGATAACAGTGAATAATAATTAAAAAAAAATAAAACTCAGATGCTCAGAATGAGTCATCTCGTCTCACATTTGAGGAGACAGAAGTTAAGCCTTGACCTAGGTCGAGTGGCTGGTAAGTAGTAGATGGAGATTTCCTGGTGGACTACAAAGCCTGGGCTTTTGCTTTTGCTTTTTCATGGGCAGAGTGGCCACCGTGGTGTGTTTTTCTTGCAGATTCCAAGGATGGTGAAAGTTGTTGAGGAAAGTTCACCTTACTTTAAAGTAATCAGCCCCAAAGACATTGGCCACAAAGTAGCTCCAGGAGTGCCGTCCATATTCCGAATCCTCTTCACTCCGGAGGAGAACAAGGTAAGAAAGTGGTTGCGTACTTGCCGTTAGCAGTTGGCAATTCCGAACATTCCTGGAGGCGTTGGTAGTATTGCCATGAGTGGTATTGGTTGCGGTGTTGGTGGTTGTGTTGCTGACTGTGTTGGTGGTGTTGAGGGTGGTGGTGTTGGTGTCGATGTTATTAGTGGTGGTGATGGTGGTGGTGGTTAGAGTGGTGGTCAGGGTGGCTGAGAGGAGGGGATAGTGCACCACTGGGGATGAGAGAAGCATCATCAACCAGAGCTGAGGGCTTACATGAGCTGTCAGCAGCCAGGGTATAAAGAAGGGTGATCCTTCTGGGTGCTCTGCCAACCCTCCTCCCCACCTCAGCATATTTTTATTTGAGTATCAGCCACAGGGTCACCAAAAAGGAACCAGTGTGCTCCAGATGCAGTGAGCCAAGGCAAAGCATAAAGATTATGGCTTATTGGAAGTTTAGGATCGTAGTTAGTTGCATTCCTCCTCCCTGGATTCTAACTAGTTCAGGAAAGAGACCCAAGATCCAAATATTGATCACAGTATTAGTCTCATTAATGGCAAAGAATGTGGCCAGTACCTGAGGCCTGGACAGGGCATCCTCCTCCCCAGTGACTGGCAAATAAGTGGCCCTGAAGGGCTGACACATGGATAGCTCCACCCAAGCTTGAGTGGGGCAGCTGCAGCTGAGAGCGGAGACCTGCCTGGTCTGCTTAGCCCTGTCCGCACCTAAGCCGCTAGAAAGAGCCTGAGTTCAAAAAGAGGCCTTTTCCCTGCATTACCATTCCAGCTGTGGGGGAGCCAGTCCATCCCCAAACCCTTCTCAGTTATAGAAATTCCAGTTCCTCCTGGAAGGAAGGACCAGCTACGGGGGACTGAGGCTAGAGGCTTCCTCCCCAGCCCTTTTCCAGGAGTGCAAAATTGTGGGTTGAGTTTTCTTCTCTATGGGCCAAAGTAGGGACTTGTGCAGAGGAGGAAAGGAGTTTTACCAGCAAAACCAAAGGAGTCGGGTTGAAAAACAAGACTCAAATAAGCATGACAAAATGTCAGGTTATTATATAGTGTTAATGGTATGTGTGCTTATCTGTATTGTGCCGTTAGGGTTGGAATAAAACATGATAGAGACAGAAAGTACTAGCTTTGAATCCCTGCTTCTTCATCACTCATACAAGTCAGCTGCTGTTAATGCCATTACTAGTGTCCCTGCTACTATTGCTGCTCTTTCTACTTTTCTGGAGAGCAGGAGTAGAGAATATAATGTGGTCTGCCACTCATGTATCACTGTAGTGAGTGGTTAGAAATTCTATTAGAATGATGCTGCTGTTATTATTTTTTGACTTTGTGGTAATACTATTTATTTCTCAGGTTGTGCTTAATATGGACATGTAATTTTGCTTGGGGTACTATTGAAATAAATGAAAAGATAAAAGTTCCAGAAGTGGTGGTGGGCAGGGGCGTTGATGTTGCTGTTATTTTGTTATATGTTATCAAAGTCCTTTTTTTTTTTTCCTTGAGTGTCTGTATCTGAATACTGTCTGTGAAGAGAATGGTGTCTGGATTGAGTTTGGGTATGAAATTCCTACACTGTAATTTCAGTAGAAAGATGATTAGAAGCCTCTGTGCAGCTTGAAAAATAGAAATAGAAAGTTTGTTCTATTTGCTGAATTGGATTTCCTTATTTTTTTTTCCTGTGATGGAGAAAAAATGTCTTCTGTTGGATAACTACCTGTAGGTATTATGGCTGGGAAATGGACACATGGAGCTTTCTTAGGAGGTAGAATGTTCTATATTGTGATAAGTGTGTGGGGTATACGGATTAATTCATTTGTTAAAATTATACTTTTAATACTTATGCCTTCTACTATATCTAAATTTTACCTTAAAAACGATAAAGTAAAATAATAACAATGGAAGGGGGAAGAAAGCGTTGGGTTGAGGTATAGGTGAAGCCAGAATGGCAGAGTGTTAATATTTGTTGAATCTGGGTGGTGGGTACATGGGGTTTGTTACACTCATTTGTTTTCTTTGTGTATGTTTAAAACTTTCCCTAATCAAAAGCTAAAAGTAAAGAGAAAGATTTTATTACTGCTTATGTATACAGCAAATAAATAGTTGAAATGTATCTTAGGTATGTTTGTATTTATGATATAAATATGAAATGCTAACATTCCTATTGAGGATTATTACTTTGCTATATTTTGTGGTGGCTTACCTTAATCTGGCTTTTTTATTCCCTCTTAACCTTTCCATTTCACCAACACTGTCTGTCTGTTGGGAAACCCCTAATTTAAAAAAATTAAGTTGTAGTTTGTTTTACTGTTTCTTCTAAGGATTTGAAAGGTTTCAACAGCTACATGCATGTATGAGGAGACCCAGAGTGAGGATCTTGGTTACCTATGAGAAATTTAAGTATTCAACTTTGGGTACATTAAGATTTTGTGTTGGATTTGGACTCTAAGCTATAATTTACATAATATGTTTTTCTAGAACATAGTGATTTCTCCTTTTGCTGACTGCCTTAGACTGATGGTGAGAATTTGGGGAAGCCCCTGCTGCTAGTTTTGGTCCCCCTTTCCTGCAAAGGTCCTGTTATACTTGCACCATCAGCAGGGCCCTACTCTCAGTAGTTTTTTTTCAGTCGTCTGGGCATCTGCATTTGCTCACTGTTGGAAAGCCATCAGGGGGGCGCCTGGGTGGCGAAGTCGGTTAAGCGTCCGACTTCAGCCAGGTCACGATCTCGCGGTCCGTGAGTTCGAGCCCCGCGTCAGGCTCTGGGCTGATGGCTCAGAGCCTGGAGCCTGTTTCAGATTCTGTGTCTCCCTCTCTCTCTGCCCCTCCCCCATTCATGCTCTGTCTCTCTCTGTCCCAAAAATAAATAAACGTTGGAAAGCCATCAGGGTCATGCACAGAATGACCAGCTAGGATTACCCATGCTGCCTTTAGTGCTGTTCCAGAATGTGGCAGAGGACTCAGATTTATTTTAGGAAAAGTAGAAGTCAATCTTTTCACTGTGTCACTTTTTCTTCAGTTGGCTAAATTGATAGCCAACGTACATATGTATTTCTCTTCTTTATCCCCTGCTGATCTGAGCATACTCCATTCTCATTTACCCTCCTCACATCTGGAGGGTGAGATATGTAAATTGCAGCATGCCACAGCTTAATAAGCCAGTCCCCTTTCAATTGGATTTTCAGCACCCATGTATATTAGCATGTCGAAGATGATAATGTAATTTACATTTTTTCCTGTCATCTTTTAATCTGGCTTCCTGGGGATTTAACTTGTTAAGAATGCCAAGTGCCCAGATAACAGGTGCAGCAGGTTCACTTTGGCTTTCCGTATCTCTTCTTGTCACACAGACTTTTTTAAAAAAATGATAGGATATGTTATTAATTTAATAATCTTAGTGTATGTCAATGTGGTAGAAATAGAATAGTCAGTGTTATCATAACACTATAAAATTCTGGAGTCTGGCACTTTTCTTGACCTCTTAAATTTGTATCTTTACTATTAAATGGAGAATGAAAAGTACTAGGCTTTTGTAGGAAAGCAAAACTGGGTACTTTCTTGGACTTAAGAAAGCATCTGTTTACTATAGAATTGCCATATGGAAATGACTGCGGTAGTTTGAAGAGCAATTTTATTGCTCAGTTATGTTTTAAGGAAATATATAACTTGTGGTTAAAATAGTTTTCCTGGTTTGTTACTATGAAATTTAAAAATTGTGGTCCAGGAAGACTAGAAAATGCTACTGTATTTAATGTTATCTAGGTATACAACGATGATGAACTATATTGCCAGCATTTTTAATTAAATTGTAGACACCATAAAATTTTCCACAATTAACCATTTTTTTTGGCAAAAATTATGATAGGGATTTTGTTTTCTTCCTGTCTAGAATTAGCCCTTCCTAGCCTAGCGCAATGCCTGACAAATAAGAAACTTGTGGTAAATATTTGTTGAGTAAGACAAGTAAGTAAAAGTTAATCCCAAGAAAATATAAGGTTTCTTCAACTTGAGGATGGCCTACAGATGATAAAAGCAAAAGCATATAAAAAGGGCTCAAATATCTTTTTGTACCATGAACATATTAGATTTTAGCTTTTTCTTGTTTCTCTCCACTTAATTACATATCCTCAGTGAGTCTATGTCACTACTTTTTAGCATTCTGGACTTCATAAATATCATTTTATAATAAGGCTAATGAGGATGTTGGGAATTCTCTTTATGAAGAAGTCTTGGTAGTTTAGGATCTAAATAAAGATATTAAAAATGAGTAATATTCTTTCATTCACTCCGTGCCAGGTCTACTTCTGTGACCCAGGATCCACTGGAGAACAAAACAAGCTTTGGCCTTCATGGAGCTTATGTTCCTCAATGAATAATGAGCAAATGTGTAATTTAATGTCAGATATTGACTTAGTAGAGAATAGAGAGTGATGGGCTTCTGCTTCTTATCAGTAGGAGGATTCTGTGATGAGGTTACATTGAGCAGAGAACCAAATTAAGCCGTGCAAATACCAGAGGGAAGATATTTGTTGGGGAGAGGGAGTAGCAAGTAGAAAGGCCTGTGACTGAAGCATGCTTGACAGCAGGCGCAGGGAAGTGAGGAAGGCACGTGACGAGTGGAGGAACCTGCTGGAACATGGTAGGAGACCAGGGTGCAGAGGGCAAGGTCATGAAGGGTTATAGAAACCATGCAAAGTGCGATAGGAAGCCACTGTAAGCTTGCTTATGGAAGCTTGTACCCTATGTAAAACCAGAATGAACTGTCATCATCTAGATTTTCAGGTTACCTGCACATGACCAATCTTGCTTCATCTATGCTGCTCCTGCCCAGAGGATTTTGTAGTGAGTCCCATACATCATATTATTTTCATCTGCAAGTACTTCATTTTTTGTCTCTGAAAGATAAGGACCCTTTAAAAAGTGAACATAACTACAATACCACTATCACCCCTAAAAAATGACAGTAGCTCCTCAATATCATCAAATATCTAGTCACTATTCATATCTCCCTAGTTTAAATATATACATATATATATATATATATATATATATATGGTGTGTGTGTATATATATATACACACACATATACATATATATATATACACACACATATAAATATATATACATATATATACACACACACACACCATATATATATATATATATATATATATATATATATATATTTTTTTTTTTTTTTTAACTTGGCTTCCTTTAATCAGGATCCAAACAAGGTGTTGAATGCATCCCCAGCAGATGTTCTCTGTCCCTTCTGTTTCCTATAAACTGGTAGTTAGATCCAGAGGCTTGATTCGATTAATATTTGACTTTGGGAGGGGGCAAGAATTCTTAGGTGATGTGGTACTACCTATTGTATCACATCAAAAGGCACAGAGTGTCTGTTGTTATGTTTTGTTTTTGTAATGATCCAATGAGGATGATGAGGTGCAGCTCATACAGGAAAGATAGAATAAATACTGAATCCTTTCCCTGTATCTACCCCACTGGGTTTTGAATACGAATGACATCTCTGCCTTACATTTGGGGATTAGTCTGGTTGCTGCACCGAGGATAGACTGAAGGGAGTGTGAGGTGTAATAGCTAGTGGCCCACCCTTAACATCCGTCTTCTCTTTCTTCATTGGTAAGAGAATCCCAAATTTCGATTGGGTTCACTGCTGCCTTAAATAAAAGATTGCATTTCCCCAACCTTCTTTGCAGCTATTTGTGTCTGTGTTGATCAGTGAGATGTGAGCGGGACTTCCAAGCATGTATTGACAAAAGCTGACTCAGCATGGAGGTGCTTTGTTTTGTCCTTCTGCCTTTTTTTGGCCTGTAGCCTGGCTGTGAGAAATAGCTGGCATCCTAAGAATTACTCTGCTACATGGGGTGACATTGAGGATAGATGCTGTGTGCTAGAATGGTAGAGCAGCAATTTAGGAATTTGGGTCCCTGGTGTCACTGTGGAGCCACCATACGAATCCAGCCTGCCTACTTCCGGATTGGTTTATGATAGAGAGAGAAACTTCTGTCTATCTAGTTTAAGTTGCTCTGATTTTGTTCTGTTTCCTGTCATGTGTAGCAGAACTGAACCCTGATGAATACAGGGATAAGAGGCTATTGTAATAGTTTGGGTAAAAGTGGTGGATGATTTGGATTAGGGTGGTGACAGTGAAAGTGTGGGAAGTAAGTAGATAAAGGATATACATTTTTATGGTAGAGCTGTCAGGATTTGTTCATGGATTGGATAAAGGGTGTGAGAAAAGAGTCTAGTTTGATTCATAGTTTTTTGACCAGCACTGACCGAATGGTGGCACCATTTGCCGAGGTAGGGAAAAGTGGAGGAAAAACAGGTTTGTGAAGCTGGGTGGGAGTAAGGTAGGGAATCAGAAGGATTCAGGGAATATGTTTTTTGTTTTTTTTTTTTTAGTGTTTATTTTATTTTTGAGAGAGAGAGAGAGAGAGACAGAGCATGAGTTCGGGAGGGGCAAAGAGAGAGGGAGACACAGAATTGATAGCAGGTTCCAGGCTCCACACTGTCAGCACAGAGCCTGACGCAGGGCTCGAACTCACAAACCTTGAAATCATGACCTGAGCCCATCGGATGCTTAACCAACCGAGCCACCCAGGCGCCCCCGGGGAATCTGGTTTTTATACGTTAAGTTGGATCTTCCCTTTAGACATCCAAGTGGAAATACCAAATAGGCAGCTGGACACAATTATCTATGGCAAAAGGGAGATATTGGCCAGAGATGAAGATTTGAAAATCATGTAAAAGATGACACTTTTCACCGAGAGGTGGATGAGCTGATGTTGAGAGTGGGTGTACATAAAGGAGATGCTGGTAAAAGGAGGAGATGCCAACAGAGGATGACACAAAGAGGAAGGGGTGGTCATGAAATAAGAGGAAAATCAGAAGATTACAGTGCCTTGGAATTACAAATGGATACAGCATTTCAAAAGGGAAGGAGAGATCAGTTTTGGATTACGTCCAAAGTTATGGAGAGTCGAATTATAAGGATGTGGAATGAGCCATTGGATTTGGCAACACCATGAGTGACCTTGGCAGAAGGAGTTTCTGTGGAATGTTGTGTACAGAAGCCTAATGGAATGGGTTGAAGAGAGAATGGACAGCAAGGATGTGGTGATATTGAGTGTAAATAATACCTGTGAGCAGTTTTGCTGTAAAGAGTAATTGGAAAAATGGGGCAGTAGCTGGAGGTGGATGTTAGACTCAAAAGTAGATTATTTAATATTTAAGAGGAAGCTACTTATGCTGATGTGTGAATGTTCAATAAAGAGGGAAAACTGATGTTTCAGGAAAATCATGGAGTGAGCCAGAAAGATTGAGATCTAATATATAAGTACAAGGTTTAAGCTTAGCAATAGGAGTGAAGGCAGAGTACATGGGTATAGGTATAGGTGGATTAATAGATCTAGGGGTAACTTGGAAAGCAAAAAGTTACAGAGGAAATTAATTACCTTAAGTGGGCAATTTCTACATGAATCATGAAGTAACCACATTATCATTGTACACTAAGGATAAAAAGGGTCAAACTAAATTTGGAAGTCTCAAATCTCTTTTCACACCAAGGGTCATAGGTCATTCTCTTTGAATAGATGGGGAAATATAGCTACCGCCAGGAAGCTGACACCCAGCTAAGTCAAATGAAGAGTCACAGTGGTAGAGGATAAGGCCCGTGGTGCCTGACCAGTCTCATTTTTAAACTTATTAGAACTTCAGAGCTGACTCTTCTCTTTTGAAGGATGAGTTTCTGATTGAGAAGATACTTTAACCCTTTGGGGAATTGATAGCATTTTCTGGGGACACCAAGTATTAAATTCACTGAGTCCTAGTCAAATCTAGTTGTAGTTTTACTCTGTGTGAGACATTCTCCCATGAAGTTTAGGAGTGGAGAAAAGGCAACAAAAAAAGAGGTTTGTGAGGGTTTAACCACATTGGCCATGCTTGCCTTTGCCTCGAGGGTCATTTGCTGCAGGAGAGGACACCATTTTCCTTTGCTGGAGACTTTAAAGGACAGAATTATTGCCATGTTTACTCTCTATAATGGAGCTAATATAAAATCAAGATTCATTTTTTTCTGCTTCTCAGAAAGTTAGATCTTCCATTTTCATATTCGGTTGCTGTTTTTTTAAAGTTTGCAGGCTAGGCAGGTTGGAAGGAAGGCAAATGGACAAAAAGTAGACTGGATGTTTCATCTGGAGAGCATTGTTATAAAAGATAACATTTTAGGAGAGAAAGTGATTCATAGCCATGTCTCTCACAGTAGAGGGGAAAAGCTTGGAATAAATATTTTGGCTCTGAATGGTGACCTGATTGCCCTGAATCTAAATACAGTGGAAGGGAGTATATAAACTAAAGTGATTGCTTAGCTTGAAGGCTGACAGAGTCTCCCCGGGCATTACATCTGAATTAATTTTCAGTCAGTAGAGCAGTATATAATTGTATTTTACATAATCTAATATAGTCATATTAAATATAGAACTTCAGAGATTAGAAGACATTTTTATGGAGTTGTTTAAAGAATTCCTTCATATTCTTTTATGAGTATGTGAATTGATTATGATAAAAACTTGTCATTCAGATCAAACTTTAAATCTTCCTCATTTGGAAATTTGAGAAGTTTGAAAATATCTCTGTGAATATTTCAGTTAGCCTTCTAAACTACTTTAGGCTGTCTTCAATTCCTCATAGAACAAGGCAGAGAACGTGTAAATACAGAATAAAATAAGACAAATTACTTTGGGATCACATCTCATTCTGGATTCAGTAGCATCTTTTTTCTTTCTCTCAAATCCTCAGTTAATATGAAGTTTCCACATGTGCCAGAAGCTTTCTGGTTCCTAATTCCCAACAAAAACTTTGCTTGCTGGGTTTGATCCACTAAGAAAAAATGAAAACAGTACTTATCTCTTTAGGATTCTGATGTAATCAGCGTAGATTATTTCGTTGGTGAATTCTGTGGGGTTTTCTAGGATCAAGTGTGCTTAATGTAATTTGTACTCCCTTATGTCTGAATAGCATAATTTTTGAGCCTGGTATTAGCTGTCTACAAACCGGAATCAGTTGAAGAGCTGAGTCCAACAACTCAATTTTAATACATTTCATGAATACTTCCCATTAATTTTTATTACTTGTTCCTACCTTAAGACCTTTACATTTGCAATTCCTCTTTCTGGCAACAATCCATTCCTAGATCTCACTTGACTGGCTCCTTTTGCTGTTCAGGTCTCCACCCAAAGATCACCTCCTCAGGAAATCCTCCTTGGTTGTTCTCACCTAAAGCAGCCCCTTCCAACATTATCACTTTACCATGTTTTATTTTCTTCAAAGCTCTTGTTGCTTTCTGAAATTATCTTGTATGATTGTTATTATTATCATTAGGGTTATCATTATTATTATCGTCACAATAAGAGGAAACACAAGTTGAGTTTTTCCCATATGCCTTATACAAATCATTATATTTAATACAACATTTTAATGACAGCTAGCATTTAAGGAGTGCTTGCTACTCACCAAATGCTAGATGAAGCATTTACCACCCTCGGTTAGGTCACTGTCCTGTTTGCCTGGACTGTTGCAGGGGCTTCCTAACTGGCCTCGGTTTTCGCATTTTAACCTCTTAGAGTTCTCTGCCCACATAGCAGTTAGTGATCTTTCTAAAACATAAATCAGGTCCATCATGATCAGCTTTCAGCATCAGATGCTTTTGGCCTTTTTCGGGTCCCAACTGGCTTACAACGTCTGGCGCGATCTGGCCCCTACAACCTCGCTGCCAGGTCTCTAACCTCTCCTGACCTCTGGCCACTGGCTCCAAGTCACACTTTGCCCAGAGTGCCATCCATCCGTGCATGGTTCAGGTCTCAATTCGCTCAGATCTCTGCTGAAATGTCACTGCTCATAGAGGCCCTTCCCAAGCGTGCCATGTGAAAAAGCAAGCGAACACTCTCCATCCCCTTCTGATGCTTCCTTTTTCACCACTCACTACTGCCCAACATTGCGTTACTCATTTCTGTGCACTCAGCAAATATTTTTTGAATGTTTACTGTGTCCTAGGCACTGGATATATGAAATCAATACAATAGCCAGAGTCCCTGTTGACGTTGAAGATTCTAGGGACAGGCATATACTAGACTCAACAAATAGGTAAAATATATGCTATGTTGGATGCTTTGGGGGCAACTAAAGCAGGAGGAAAGGCTGGGGAGTGATGCATAGAAGGGGGAGGAGTAAGTTTAAAATAGGACTGTCAGGGAGGCCTCAGTGAGCCTTGCAAAGTCCTGAAGGAGGTGAGGGAGTGAGCTATATGAGTAACTAGAGGAAAGCGTGTTCTACACAGAAAGAACATTGGGTTTGAAGGCTCTGGAGGAGGAGCAGTTCTAGCATGTTCAAGGAGCAGCAAGGATGCCTGTTGTGGAGCAGAGTGAGCAATCGGGGGAGAGGCTCTGGCCAGAGAAGTGATTTGAGCACCAGGCCGTAGCATTCACAGGCCTCATCCTGGGACACTGAGCAGAGGAACAACCTGAGCCAGACCCCTGGGGCCCTTGTGTGGAAAACAGACTGTGAGGGAACAAGAGCTGAAGTAGATAGAGTCCATTTGCCCAGGAAAGATAGGAATGGCGAGGGCCAGGTGGCAGGGCAGAGATGAGAAGTGATCATGGTCTGGATGTGTTTGAAAGGTCAGTTCTACAGAATTTACTGAGAAATTGAGAAATGGAGTAATCAAGAATGCCTCATTCCAGGGTTTCCAATCCAGGCCCCTGGAACAATGGAGATAGCAGTACTGAGACAGGGAGGCAGTGAGGAAACAGTCCATGAGCAGGACCTCAGATGGCATCGTGGAGGCTTTGTGGGTATGAGAAAAAGGCTCCCCTCTGGGTGGATGTAGTTGGAGCCAGCAGAGTGGGCTGGATTTCGGCCCCAATCCTCCTCGACGGGTCGTCTGTGTCAGTGGCATTAATCTGCTGAAGTTTGTGATGTACATCCAGTGAGATGCTGACTGGGCAGCTGGGTGTGAGTCTGGAGTTCAGGGAGACAGACTGCAGGTGCACAGGGCTCTGTCACACGAGCATTCCTGACTTTTTTATCTTTATATTTCTTTTTATATGTATTACATTGTATATTAGATATGCTTTATTAACTTTCCACGATCTCCATTGTTATGTAAGCTTGAAGTGATCCGTGTCTGTGTTTCCTGCTTCATTTGCAAACCGAGCTCCGTACCTGGTCCCTGAACACTTAATAAAACATGGTTGAATAGATAAACTAATCAGGGAGACCACTGCTTTATACTCGTCCTGTGGGTTACGTGAGATGGAGTGCACCCCCAGGTTTATACATCAATCTATATGTCAGACATCCCCATTCCCACTCTATACTGAAAGTCCAAAGCGAGTTTTTCTAAAACCTCCACCTTTTATTACCATTTACTACATGATTACTGAAAGGAAATTTAAATTCGATGTGGACTTGACATTTACCAATATTGCCTTGCTGCTAAATGATGGGAAAACTTAAAATGAAAAAAAAAAAGCCTGGTTTAGATAACAAATTCCTCTCATAGCAACTTTTGAGCTTCTGGTCTATTCTTGGGACTGTTAATACTTTCCTTTTATATTTAGTTTTGTTTGTTGGTGAACATTCCATTTTTACTTTTTCTTTGGTACATTGAGGATGAGAGTTCTATTTTCCTATCTTATGAAATGTCGTGAAGGGACAATTTAATTCAGCATTTCTGTTGCATTTAAACCCAAGACTGGGGAAGATATATGCCTTGGACCTCAGCATTTTTATTTAGAATTGTCAGTGATGGCCTTGCATGACAGATGAGGTTTATTGTATTTAAAAAAAATTTTTTTAATGTTTTCATTTAGTTTTGAGACACAGAGAGACAGAGCATGAGCAGGGGAGGGGCAGAGAGAGAGGGAGACACAGAATCCGAAACAGGCTCCAGGCTCCGAGCTGTCAGCACAGAGCCCGACATGGGGCTCGAACAGATGAGGTTTAAATTGGGCTATGTATCAGTTAGTTATTGTATATAGTAACAGACCACGCCCGAACCCATTGGTTTCAAATAATAAATATTATTGCTCACGAGACTCTGGTTCAGCTGGTCTTCACTGGGCCCACTCATGTGTTGGGTAGGCAATTCTGCTCATCTGGGTTGGGCTCTCTCACATATCTGGGGCTATAGGCTGGTCTGGCATGGCTTACATGTCTGGGACATCCGGGCTCTCATCCTGCAATAAGCTGGATGGTGTTTATTCACATGGCAGTGACAGGGTTCCAAGAGCAAGACTGGAAATGCCCAAGGCTTCTTGAGGTCTCAGCTTGGAACTAGCACAGCATCATTTCTGCCACATTCCATTGGTCAAAGCATGGGATGGAGAAATAGACTGGCTGCACTCATGATGGAGAAGCTGCAAAGTCATGTTGCAGATTATGGGCTTAGAGAGACCATAAATTGGAGCCATTAATATAATGGCTTGAAGGATAAATAGGTCTAGAAGGAGGATGTGAGGAACTGGTGTGAACTTCCTCTGATCTAAAGAAAAATGTGCTTTGGGGCCTGGGTGGCTCATCCTTGTTAAGCATCTGACTTTGGCCCAGGTCATTATCTCATGGTTTGTAAATTCAAGTTCCACATGAGGTGAGCTTGAGCCCTGCTTGGGGTGATCACGAGGCCCTCTTGGGGTGAACATGAGCCCCTTTGGGTAAAACATGAGCCCCACTTCAGGTGAGCCTGGTTGTCTCCCTCCCCCCTCCCCTTTCCCCCCCTCTCCCCCTCCCCCCGTCTCTCTCTTCCTCTCTCTCTCCCCACTCTGTCCCTCCTGGGATTCTCTCTCTCTCTCATTCTCTCTCTGCCACTTGCTCACTTGCACCCTCAATCTTTCTCAAGAAAGAAAGAAAGAAAGAAAGAAAGAAAGAAAGAAAGAAAACAAACTTGACCCTTGACTGGTTTCCATCTCACCTCCTAAACACATGAAGCATAAACTTCTCCTGACTTGTAAATGTTGACACTTGAACTGTTCCCTTTCTCTCAGCAAAGAGTATCTCATTGAAAGTACATCTATAATTGTCTTGAGAAGCTTTCACAGAGTATATTAAGTTGTTTTGCAAGATAGCTGGCATATGGCCATATTTCTTGCACAGTTATCTTGATCATGTTGGCATTTCCACAAATAATGATTGTACCCTTCTGTCTTAGGATTATGCCCATATGTTGACCTGCATAACTGAAAGAGAAAAGTTTATTGTACCCATCAAAGCTAGAGGTGCACGAGCCATCCTAGATTTTCCTGACAAGCTGAATTTTTCCACTTGCCCTGTCAAATACAGCACTCAGAAGATTCTGCTGGTACGAAACATTGGCAACAAAGATGCTGTGTTTCGCATCAAAACTCATAGGTATGCATTCCTTCAGTTCTTGGTTTTGATTGATTATAGCTAAATCGAGTCATCGCAAGTAATTTGCTGGAATAGCATTCAGGGTAGAATTGCTTGTTACAGTCTCTGGCTGGAAGGCAGAGAGACCGTACTGAGGTGGGCCAAACTTCCTCTTCAGCCAGAGAGGAAACTGAAATTCAAGGTTACCTTTGAGTGACCTCGGGTTTAGGTAAAGATGTTTTTCTGAAATGTTGATAAAAGTCTTTCTATTTAGCATAGAGAAATCTATTAATAAATATTTGCGTTTTGACAGGGAATTTTTTAACTGGCTGTATATCAGTTTTCTGTTGCTAATGTAGCAAGTTATCACAAACTTACTGGATTAAAGCATCAAATTTATTATCTGGTATTTCAGTAGACCAGAAACCTCACTGGGTCAAAATTCAAGTGTGGGTGGGCCTGTGTTCTTTTCTGGAGGCTTTAAGGAGAATCCATTGCTTTGCCCTTTCCAGATTCTGGGGGCCACCCACATTCCTTGCTTCATGTGCCACATTCCTTGGCTGAAAAAAAAAAAGGGAAAAAGTGTAGTAGCTGCTTCATAGGGTTGTTGTGAGGAATAAATGAATCGTTAAATGTAACCTGTTCACACACAGAGGGTGCCTGGCTGGCTCAGTCCATAGAGCAAGTGACTCTTGATCTCAGGGTCATGAGTTCAAGCCCCACATTGTGCACAGAGTTTACTTTAAAAATAAATAAATAGGGGCGCCTGGGTGGCTCAGTCAGTTGAGCGTCCGACTTTGGCTCAGGTCGTGATCTCTTGGTTCGTGAGTTCAAGCTCCTCGTCGGGCTCTGTGCTGACAGCTCAGGGCCGGGAGCCTGCTTTGAATTCTGTGTCTCCCTCTCTCTCTGCTCCTCCCCTGCTCACACTCTGTCTCTCTCTCAAAAATAAATAAAGATTAAAAAAATTTTTTTAATAAATTAATAAACAAACAGACTGTTGGTACATAGAAAGTGCTATCTAACTAGTGGGTTTTGTTGTTGTTGTTGTTGTTGTTGTTTTTCTTCAGATGAACTATTGCCAGTGTATACAATACAGTGTTACATGACAAAGGGGGATTTGGACTGCAGATATAATTAAGGCTGCTAATCAGCTGACCTCAAAATGGGGGAAATTATCCTGGATTATCTGGGTGGGCCCGTGTGTCCTTTCAAATAGAAGAGGGAGGCAGAAGAGTTCACAGAGATGAAAGTTAAATAGAACTCCACCTGCATTGACCTTGAAGATGAGAAGACTGAGGCATAGTTGTACAACTATACAGGTTGTACAGCTTTGCTCAAGAGCACATAGATAGTAAGGGAAGGAGAGGAATTTATTCTGGTTATTTATGGAGTAGCTATAGTGTGGTAGACACCAAAACGATGACACAGCCCTTGCTCTTGAGGAACTCCCTTACTAGATGGGTAAGAACGATTGTCATGGGCATATGCAAGGTGTTAAATCAGTGGGGCCATAACAAGAACGACCAGCTTGGGAAGACAGGAAGCAGAGGGTCAAGTTCTTTTCTATGAATTTGTAAGAAGTAATGTGTGTATTGGTCTGGATTGTGAACTCATTTTCAGAAAGGTATTATCTATGGAATCCTTTGCAAGTTAAGGGCATGTCTCTCCAGAAAGGATTAGCATTTGCTTCCGCTTAGTTCCTAAAGGTTAGACTGTGTAGATTTCTCTTCTGGTGATTTGTTGGCTTAGCGGTTCCTGGACTGATAATGTATAGTCAAACCTCAAACCTGCATAAGACACATGTCCAGAGTTATGAATTCTCTAGAGAAACTTTGTTTCCTTCACTTAAATCAAGACAGACATTTTTCCTTGTGCTAACGGGAGAATGTTTTAGTCCTTTAAGTTTCCCCAGTGTATGTGGGGATTTTCTTACCCGTCCCCTGACTTAACAGTCTCAAGGTTTTGTCTCCTGCTCTAGCAGGGCTATTAAAACCTAGGCTTCGGGAGGAGTTAAGATGGAAGAGAAGTAGGCAGACGGTGGGCTGTCCTTGTCCCTCAAACACAGCTCTGTTGAGGTCACATCATTTGGAATATTCAGGAAATCAATCTCTGGACTGGCAGAAGGTTCTCTGTGGTTGCAGGGAGACAGTATGACAGGTGCGGGGTGTGTGGAAATGAATTGGAGAAGAGAAAAACGGCAGTGCTGCAAAGAGGGAGGGAACCTATCCACAGAGAGACAAAAGTGAGAAAGAGAGGAGTTGAGAGAGTGCGGCATCAAGTTCATACAAGAGGAAAACCTCTCCAGATCACGTACTGCGGAGAGAGAAGTACTGCGTGTCACAGGTTTTTTGTTTTGTTTTGTTTTTTTTCAAACAGCATTTGGAACTCAAACTCAGGTTTTGGAAGTATGCGACTTTGGAGCAGAGCTGTGGTGTGCACTCCTGGGGAGAGGGAGGGAGCTGGCTTGAGAGTGCATAGCATGGTGTGGGGATCTCTGGGTACACTGGGAAAGAACATTCTCCTTCGTGGAGTACTTTTGGAAAAGGGTATATTGCCTGTCCAAGGACAAAAGACCATGTAGGTGCCAGCAAAAGGCCTTTCATTGGCAAGGGACAGGGCGTATGACCTTTTTGCTGCTTTTATTGGTGCTACATCATAGAGTCCTTGCACCATGCAGGCGTGGGGCTGTTTTTCAGCAACAGAGGACTTGAGACACAGCGTGAAGAGCCTCTACTCGAGAGGCAGTTCGCGCAGTGCCAGGTCCTTTAAGACTTTGGGTTTTGAATCCCAGGTGTGCACCAAAGAAAAAATGCAGGAAAGCTGTGGCACAGGGCTCACTATTCTAGGAGGGATGCTTGAATAGCGGGGTGTGAGATCCCCTGTCTGGGAATGAAAGATTTTCCCTCAACACTAACACAGTGGGACTTGAGGGAGCAGCACAGCGACCTCCAGTGGAGGTGGGACCCCCTTACATCAAACCTGCCCCTCTGTGCCTGGCAACTGCTTATTTACTGGAGCAAGGTTGACTCTGAGCCTACAAGGGGCATTTCCTCCAGAAGACCAGCACAGCCAGCACCCGGCATGCACCATGTGTACTGAAAATCAAGTGCTTCAAAACAACCCCTGCAGTTCTGGTGGAAATAGAACCAGACTTACCTTTTTCCTCCACTTCTTTTTCTTTCTTTTTTTCTTTTGGAATCAGGCTCATAGCTTGTTCTTATTTTTTTTTGTTTGTTTTTCCTTTCCTTTTCTCTTTTTATAACTCAGTCTTCTGTTTTTCTTTTTCTTTCTTTCTTCTTCTTTGAAATCAGACTTATAGTTTTTTGATTCTCTGGTGGTGGTGGTGTTGTTTCCTTTCCTTTTCTCTCTCTCTCTCTCTTTTTTTTGGATCTGGCTTTCCCCTCTTTTTTCCAGGCTTATTTTAGCAAACAAATCAAAGGACACCTAAAGATGCAAACACTCTCCACTGCAAGCAGGGAGGAGCTCTGCAGAAGTCTGACCAGTGGGATAGAGCAGCCAAAATAGTGCACACAGCATACACCAGAAACACTTCTGGAAGTTCCAGGCCCTGGACAGAGCATGACCCCTTTTTAAGATAGCATTACTCTCAGTTGCAGGAAACATAACATGCTATTAAAACACACAAAAGACAGAAACTTAGCCAAAATGATAAGATGGAGGAATTCTCCCCAAAAGAAAGGTCAAGAAGAAATCACAGCCAGGGACTTGCTCAAAACAGATATAAGCAACATATCTGAACAAGAATTTAGAACAAGAGTCATAAGACTACTATCTGGAGTTGAAAAAAGCATAGAAGACACCGGAGAAACCCTTACTGCAGAGATCAAAGCTGGAAAAACTAGTCAGACTGAAATTTTAAAAATGCTATAACTGAGATGCAAAACTGAATGAATATAGTCACAATGAATTGAAGAAGCAGAGAATAGGTGATATAAAAGATAAAATTATGGGAAAAAATAAAGCTGAAAGTAAGAGGGAAAGGAAAGTATTATATCATGAAGGAAGACTTATACAACTTAGTGATTCCATAAAACAAGACAATATCTGTATCATAGGAGTCCCAGAAGAAGAGTGGGAAAAGGGGACAGAAGGTTTATTTGAAAAAATTATAGCTGAGAACTTCACTAATCTGGGGAAGGAAACAAGCATTCAAATTCAAGAGGCATAGAAAACTCTTTTGGAAATCAACAAAAACAGGTAACACCATGACATCTCATAGTGAAACTTTCAAAATACAAAGATAGAGAGAATTCTGGAAGCAACTATGGACAAAAGGTCCTTAACCTACATAAGGTTAGCAGCAGACCTGTCCACAGAAACTTGGCAGGCCAGAAGGGAGTGGCAGGAGATACTCAATGTGCTGAATGGGAAAAATATGCAGCCAAGAATTCTTTATCTAGCAAGGCTATCATTCAAAATAGAAGGAGAGATAAAAAGTTCCCCAGACAGGGGCGCCTGGGTGGCTTGGTCGGTTAAGCGTCCAACTTTGGCTCAGGTCATGATCTCGCGGTCTGTGAGTTCGAGCCCCGCATCGGGCTCTGTGCTGACAGCTCAGAGCCTGGAGCCTGTTTCAGATTCTGTGTCTCCCTCTCTCTCTGCCCCTCCCCTGTTCATGCTCTGTCTCTCTCTGTCTCAAAAATAAATAAACGTTAAAAAAAAGTAAAAAAAAAAGTTCCCCAGACAAACAAAAACTAAAGGACTTCATGACTACTAAATCAACCCTGCAAGGAATTTTAAGGGGGACTCTCTGAGTGGAGGAATAAAAAGAAGAGCAAAGACTACAAAGGATCAGAGAACATCACAGAAACACCAAGTATACACGTAACACAGTGGCACTAAATTCATATCTTTCAGTAATCACTGTGAATGTAAATGGAGTAAATGATCCAGTCAAAAGACATGGAGTATCAGAATGAACAAAAAAAAAAAAAAAAAAGAAAAAAGAAAAAAAAAGAAAACAAGATTCATCTACATGTTGCCTACAAGAGACTCATTTTAGATCTAAAGACACCTGCAGATTGAAAGTGAGGGGAGGGAGAAACATCTATGATGCTAATGGATGTCAAAAGAAAGCTGGAGTAGCCTTACTTATGTCGGACAAACTGGATTTTAAACCAAAGACTGTAGCAAGAGATGAAGAAGGGCATTTTATCATAATTAAGGGATCTATCCATCAAGAAGATCTAATAATTGTAAATATTTGTGCCCCCAACTTGAAAACACCCAAGTATATACATTAATAACAAAGAAATTCATTGATAATGATACCATTATCAATGGTATCAATTTAATACCCCACTTACAGTAATGGACAGATCATCTAAGCAGAAAATCAACAAGGAAACAATGGCTTTGAATGACACACTAGACCAGATGGACTTAACAGATATTTTCAAAACATTTCATCCTAAAGCAGCAGACTACACATTCTTCTTGAGTGCACATGGAACATTCTCCAGAATAGATCACATACTGGGTCACAAATCAGCCCTCAACAGGTACAAAAAGATTGAGATCATACCATGCATGTTTTCAGATCACAAGGCTATGAAACTTGAAATCAATCACAAGAAAAAAATTGGAAAGCCCTCAAATATGTGAAGGTTAAAGAACATCGTCCTAAAGAATGAATAAGTTAACCAGGAAATTAAAGAAGAATTAAAAAAATAATGGAAGGGAATGAAAATGAAAACATGACAATCCAAACCCTTTGAGATGCAGCAAAGGCAGTCCTAAGGGGGAAGTATATTTTAATTCAGGCGTATGTCAAGAAGCAATCTAACCTTACACCTAAAGGAGCTAGAAATGGAACAGCAAGTAAAGCCTAAAGCCACCAGAAGAAAGGAAATAATAAAGATTGGAGCATAAATAAATGATATAAGAACAACAACAACAAAACCCCCAGTAGAACAGATCAATGAAGCTAAGAGCTGGTTCTTTGAAAGAATAAACAAAATTGATAAACTCCTAGCCACACTTATCAAAAAGAAAAGAGAAAGGATCCAAATAGATGAAATCATGAATGAAAGAGGAGAGATCACAACCAACACCAGAGAAATACAAACAATTCTAAGAGAAACAGGAAAAATTATATGCCAACAAACTGGGAAATCTGGAAGAAATTAACAAATTCTGACTCTCACATACTACCAAAAGTGAAAAAGAAGAAATAGAAATTTGAGCAGACCCATAACCAGCAGAGATTGAATTAGTTATCAAAAATCTCCCAAAAAACAAGAGTCCTGGGCCAGATAGCTTCCCAGGGGAATTCTACCAGACATTTAAAACAGAGTTAATACCTCTTCTTCTCAGACTGTTCCAAAAAATAGAAATGGAAGGAAAGCTTCATTCTATGAAGCCAGAATTACTTTGATTCCAAAACCAGATAAAGATCCCCCCTAAAAAGGAGAATTATAGGCCAATATCCTTGATGAAACTGGTTGCAAAAATTCTCAGCAAGATACTAGCAAATCAAATTCAACAGTACATTAAAAGAATTATTCACCATGATCAAGTGGGATTTATTCCTGGGCTACAGGGCTGGTTCAATACTTGCAAATCAATCAATAAAAGATATACCATATTAATGAAAGAAAGGGTAAGAACCACATGATCCTCTCAATAGATGCAGAAAAAGCATTTGACAATATATAGCATCCTTTTTTGAAAGAAAGTAGGTACCCTCAAAAAGGAAGATAAAGGCCATATATGAAAGGCTCACAGCTAATATCATCCTCAGTGGGGAAAAACTGAGAACTTTGCTCCTAACATCAGGGACGCAAGAGAGATGTCTACTCTCACCATTGTTGTTCAAGATAGTACCGGAAGTCCTAGCCTCAGGAGTCAGACAACAAAAAGAAATAAAAGGCATTCAAATTGGCAAGGAAAAAGTCAAACTTCCACTCTTCACAGACAGCATGGGCTCTACATGGAAAACCTGAAAGACTCCATGAAAAAAATGCTATAACTGATAGGTGAATGCAGCAAAGTCGCAGAATATAAAATTAATGTACAGAAATTGGCTGCATTTCTATACACCAATAATGAAGCAACAGAAAGAGAATTCAAGGAATCAACCCTGTTTACAAGTACACCCCAAACCATAAAATACCTAGGAATAAGCCTAACCAAAAAGGTAAAAGATCTATATCCTGAAAACTATAGAAAGCTTATGAAAGAATTTGAAGAAGACAGAAATGGAAAACCATTCAATATCCATGGATTGGAAGAACAAATATTGTTAAAATGTCCATACTATGCAAAGCAATCTGCACATTCAGTGAAATCCCTATCAAAATAACACCAGCATTCTTCACAGAGTTAGAACTAACAATTCTAAAATTTGTATGGAACCAGTAAAGACCCCGAATAGCCAAAGCAATCCTGAAAAAGAGAAACAAATCTGGAGGCATCACAATTCTGGACTTCATGCTGTATTACAAAGCTGTAATCATCAAGACAGTATGGTACTGGCACAAAAACAGACACATAGGTTAATAGAACAGAATAGAGAACTCAGAAATGGACACACAAATGTATGGCCAACTAATCTTTGACAAAGCAGGAAAGGATATCCAATGGAAAAAAGACAGTTTCTTCATCAAATGGTGTTGGGAAAACTGGACAGCAACATGCAGAAGAATGAACCTGGACCACTTTCTTACACCATACACAAAAATAAATTCAAAATGGATGGAAGACCTAAATGTAAGATGGGAACCATCAAAATCCTAGAAGAAAAAAATGGGCAACAACCTCTTTGACCTTGGTCATAGCACCTTCTTACTAGACATGTCTCTGGAGGCAAGGGAAACAAAAGCAAAAATGAACATTGGGACCTCATCAAGATAAAAAACTTCTGCACAGTGAAGGAAACAATCAGCAAAACTAAAAGGCAACCAATGAAATGGAAGAAGATATTTGTAATAGACATATTGGATAAAGAGTTAGTAGTCAAAATCTATAAAGAACTTATCAAAATCAATACCCAAAAACCAAATAATGCAGTGACTAAATGGGCAGAAGACAAGAATAGACAGTCTTCCAAAGAAGATACCCAGGTGGCCAACAGACACACGGAAAGATGCTTACTATCACTCATTATCAGGCAAATGCAAATCGAAACCACAATGAGATACTACCTCACACCCTTCAGAATGGCTAAAATTAACAACTCAGGCAACAACAAATATTGGTGAGGATGTGGAGAAAGGGGAACTCTTTTGCACTGTCGGTGGGAATGCAAACTGGTGCAACATCTCTGGAGAACAGTATGAAGTTACCTGAAAAAATAAAAAACAGAACTACCCTACAACCCAGTAATCGAAATACTAGGTATTTGTCCAAAGGATACAAAAATGATTCGAAGGAGCACATGCACTTCAATGTTTATAGCAGTGCTATCAACAATACCCAAATTATGGAGAGAGCCCAAATGTCCATTGACTGAAGAATGGATAAAGAAAATGTGGGTGTGTGTGTGTCTGTCTGTGTGTGTGTGTGTTTGTGTGTGTGTGTGTACACACACACAATGGAATATTACTGGGCATTCAGAGAGAATGAAATCTTGCCATTTGCAACAACGTGGATGGAACTGGAGTGTATTATGCTAAGTGAAATAAATCAGTCAGAAAAAGGTAAATATTTGATTTCACTCATATGTGGAATTTAAGAAATGAAACAAATGAAAATAGGGTAAGGGAAGGAAAAATAAGATAAAAACAGACAGGGAGACAAACCCATAAGAGACTCTTAAATATAGAGAACAAACTGCGGGTTGCTGGAGGGGGGTGGCTGTGGGATGGGCTAAAATGGGTGATGGGCATTAAGGAGGGCATTTATTGGGGTTAAGCATTGGATGTTATATGTAAGTGAGGAATCACTAAATTTCCTGAAACCAATACTACACTATATGTTAACTAACTTGAATTTAAATAAAACAAACAAACAAACTAAAATGACCAGGGCTTTAAGGTTATTGAGAATCCAGGTCAGACCTAGCATGAGCTCAGTGACTAACTGCTCTGGTTCTTAGCTTCCTCTTTGCTTTTAAATCCTGTAGATTTGCCTTTTTTTAATGCATGCTCAGCTGCACATTTATATAGGTTATATTTTATCCAGTCTTTCTAGGTATTTTCTGGTGGAAGAGCTTTCAGGTTACCTGTTCTGCCATTTTGTAGGTGGTAGGGCTGCCATAATGTGGGTGGAAGGCACATCCCTTGGGAGGGGATTTGTGTTTATTGTTCACAGGAGCATCCCAGGAGCATCACTATCTCTGCACAGTTTTATGTAGGTCTAAGTTTATGTCTGGTATCCTATTTCTCCTGGTTGAAAAACTACTTTTAATATTTCTCGTAGCACAGCTCTATTGGAAATTCTCTCTGTTTTGTCTATTTGAAAGAAAGTATTTTGCCTTCATTTTTGAAATGTATTTTCTCTACAGTTTAGAATTCTGGGCTGACAGTTCTGCATAATTTTTTCAGGAGTTTAAAGATGTCATTTCATTGTCTTTTGGCTTACATTTTTCTTAAGAGAACCCTGCCATAACTCTTATCTTTGTTCCTCTGTACATAACTATGTCTTTTTTCTCAGGCTGCCTTTAAGATTTTGTGTTTATATTTGATTTTTAGCAATTTGAATAAGATATGTCTAGATGTGGGTTTTGTTTTTGTCTTTGGTCTTGTTGTTTTAAAGATTTTGTTTTGCTTTTGTTTAGTTTTGGTTTCCATCCTGCATGAGGTTCCAAGCTTCCTAGATCTTTCATTATTTTTGGAAAATCTCAGCCATTATCTCTTCAAACATTTTTTTCTGTTCCATTCTTTCTTGCTGTTTCTTCTGCCTGGCGGGAAGTTCTGTCTGCCACAGGTATAACGGTCTGTACCTTTCCCATCTCCCCTGAGGGTGAGGGCGGGTGGATTGTCCATCTTTAGATTTCAGGCTACTTGTTTGCTCTGCAACATCTCCTTTCTGATTGGTTCGAGAAAAGTTGTGATCTTTTTGTTTAACTGGCTTTTCTTCATTGTTAGGGTGAGCAACCTCTTTCTAGCTTTCTGCATCCCAGGTAGAAGCAAGACCCATTGAGCTAATTTATAAGTCAACCAGCAAAGGCAAAGGCAAAGTTCTTTTGAAGATTAGTGTCTTTTGACATTGTCCATAAGTGCCTATAGAGACTTTGCCATCTTGTGAGATTCACAGAGTTCGACTGAAGGAGAAAGAAGCAGGTTAACTGGCTCACCATGAGTTAGAAAGCATGAACCTTTTTTTTATTTAAAAGGGCCTTCCACAACCACGTTCCATAATACACATTAAAAACTTCCTGTTACACTGGTGTTTTTCCTGTGAAAAATAAAATCCACTTAAGGTGGAAAACCAGGTGCAGGCAGCATATCTTCCTGGAATGTTTGACTGAATCCTAAAAACTACACATAAATGGAACTTATTATATATCATAGCCATATAAAAGTGAAGCAAAATCACTGCATGGATTTCATAGTGTGAAGTTGCATGACAAGATCTAAAACTTTTCTATCCATATAACTATGAATGCCAATCATCTTCTCCGAATATAGAAATACTTGCAAGGTAAAATGGTAAGTCCACTCAAGGACTAGCTAGTAATCATAACGACATCAGAAACTCCAGTCCAACATTCCCATTTTACAGATGATGGAAATAAGGCCTGATAAGGGAAATGGCTTATCCAAGTTCCCCCAGTAAATTAATAGAAAAAGCCTAGATCAGAACTAACATGGGCCAGTTCTGGGCTTACTTACCCTCAGATCCACTCCTTGCCCTTCCCAGGCTCTATTCAGTATCTCTGGGCTGTTAGCCTTCCTAGCTGCCTAGGCCAGCTGGATTCCTGTTGGGTTTGACCACTGAGGGGCAAGGGGGAGGGCACTAGAAGGAGATTGCAGGGTAGCAAACAGCCAGGGCATTTCTCCTCCTCCCTCTCAGACTTCAGCAGAGTCCCCAGCAGTGAACCATCTCCTCTCTGGTTCTAATTGTCAGCAGAGCAGCCTGCCGTGGTTTCAACTTCTTCCAGGTCCCCAGGATCTGATTAACACTTCCTCCTCTTCTTGTGTCTCCAACCCAGGAGTGGAAATGGCTAACTGCTGTTACTAACCCGTGAGGAATCTCACCATCTTAAGTTGGGCTTCTCATCTCTCTCATCAATCTCTCAAATTCCCTGTTTGCAAATATTTTTGCTTTTCTGTTTAGATATAGTATCTATTCATGATACAGTAATTTCATGTTCTTTCCACAAAATTGTATTTTCCAACCATGCTGTCAATTTTGTGAGCTACCCCAAATCCTTCCAATAAATCCCTTTTCTGTTTAAGTTAGCCAGAGTTGGTTTCTTTTGTTTTCAACCGAGAACCTTGCTGGCTACAATGAGAAAGGATGTAATTGAACTTGTGGTCACATTGCATTGAATCAGAATCTTGGGGAGATGCCCTGACAAGCATCCTTTCTAAAAAATGCACAGGTGGTTTTGTTGCCCCCACAGGGGTGAGGACCACTCTTTCAGTTAATATGATTGCCAATAGACATGGGAGGGCAATGGATATACTGTGAGACTTTGCAGTGAAAAAACCTAGGGTATCCTGTTTGGTCCCGTTTAGAGTCAATACACAGTTAGAAACAGTATCTCATGGGAAATTCTTTAAAAAACAGATCATATTCTTTTTTATTGAAATAACGATTTAATTAATGGCTAAGTTTATAAATGGTTGGGTTCATATAAATTTTAAAAATAAAACTTTATTTGCCTGTCTGTTGCCCTCATTAGAATATGAGCTTCTCAAATGCAAAGGTTGTATCTAACTCTTCTCATTTGTATTTTCCTAGCATCAAATATAGTGCCTAGAAGAAATAAGTGCTCAATAAATGTTTATGGGATGCCTATCCAACAGTATATCACAAAGGCAAAGCTACAGCTATAAACCTCTACAATAATTTAAAGTAAAAAAAAATGCTCCCCGTACTATAAAATAGGCATAATGGTTTTTATATGAATAAAAGGAGTTGCAATGTACTGTAAAATATACAGAGAACATAAACAATTACTCTTCAACTTTATTACAGATTTGATGTGAAAGTCTAGTAGGTACCAGAATAATTTTGACTCTTAAAGTAAGATTAATTTTGGAAGGTGCAATAGAAAAGTTTAGGAAGCAATCTCAAAATCTAAAACCTCAGGTTAGGAATCAGCTAATAAGAAAGATTGTCTGAAGAAAACATACTAATATTATATTCCATATTTAATATAACAGAGCCAATCTTGACCTTTTGCTAAAATATTGAATCTAAATTGAACTAAAATATTAGTTTTCAAGAGCAGTTTATAGGGAATTGAACGAAAACTCAAAATCTTTGTTATGTCTCCTTATTTTTTACGAACTCGGGTTCTGTCCCTAATCAAGCACTCAGTATTAATGAGAATATTATATCAAAACCAAACATTTTGGTAGACAGAGCCAGCCTTATGCCCTTGAGAGACAATGCCTTTTACCTCTTAGTTAAGAGCATTTTCTGATACTTGATATTTTCTAGCCAGTTCAGCCTGTCTGCCTGTGGTAAAAATGAAGTACGAAATCGAATTATAGACAATGTTTAAGCACCAGAACTTAACACACTCTACTCAATTAACATCTGATTTATTGAGAAAGCTTAGGCTAAGTAACATTGGTGATCCCAGGTGATTTTTTTTTTAACTTTTTTTTTCAACGTTTATTTTTATTTTTGGGACAGAGAGAGACAGAGCATGAACGGGGGAGGGGCAGAGAGAGAGGGAGACACAGAATCGGAAACAGGCTCCAGGCTCTGAGCCATCAGCCCAGAGCCCGACGCGGGGCTCGAACTCACGGACCGCGAGATCGGCTCGAACTCACGGACCGCGAGATCGTGACCTGGCTGAAGTCGGACGCTTAACCGACTGCGCCACCCAGGCGCCCCCCAGGTGATTTTTTAACTGCTGAAGAAATTGAATGTAATATAAACCCCACAGTGAGCACAACAGGAAAGTATCTGTTACCTTTGTATAGAATTTGGATTTCTGGAGGTCCTAGAGAGGGGTCTCCTTGTCCATAGAAAATTAGCTTGGGTTTTGCAACTGAGATAATACTATCCAATTGATTTCAAAACTGTGCCTTTTGCCACCAAGAAATGTTTGAAAAGAAAATGAAAGCACCATGTAGGAAGAAAAATATTAGAAACTAGGGAAGCAAAGATAGAAGAAAATATCACAACATTGTTCCCAAAGTCAGGAAACTGGGCCCAGTTGTCAATTATTAAGATTCTTACTGATGCCATAAGGAAGGAAAAAACTTTTAAGGCTGTGAGATTTATTTTGGATGACTTACCTTCATCTCAGGAAGCAGGGATTCTTGAGATACAGAAAGTCTGTTCCTTTTTTGTTCCACCAAGATGTTATAAAGATTATTTAATGATTACAGATATTTTTATTTCACTCTGAAAGTTGGTTATAATTCAATCTACAACCTCTTCTGAGAGACTTCTGTGAGTACAGAACTGTGTGGGGGGTGAGAGACACAAAGATAAGCCTAACTAGGTGGTTTCCATGTTCAGGAATGGTTTGGGTAGGCAGGAAGAACTTGAACTTGAAGGCAACTCCACCACTACCTGTTGGGCAACTTTGGGCCAGTTGCCTGCCCTTTTGGAGCATCTATTTTCTCATGTCTAAAATGCAATAATAGTACCTACTTACTGCAGGTTTTTTCCAGGATTACAAGGTTTGGCATATGTAAGGTGCCCAGTGTAGTGCCCAGTATGGAGTCCGTGCTCATGGAAGTTTATTTGCTTTCCCTTTCCTGTCATCTCAAGAGTCTGTAGCTATTGACAGGGCCAGGCATGAAAACTAACTGTAGTACAAGGTGAACTGAAGTAAGAAGTGAAAAGAAAGTCACAGCTCTGAGAGGAAAGAGACTTTGTTAACAAGACAGAGAATCAGGGAAGAGTCTATCTAAGAGGTGGCTTTGAGTCTGAGCAATTTTAAGTGGCTTTGGGAGAATTATGACCTGTGGAAAATGGTAAGTATTCTTGTGTGACCTTAGTGGTCTATGTGGAGGGCACAGTCTAGTTGGAAGAGGGAGGTGGTGCAGTGCTAGGTGAGGTTCAAGTGTAGAGAGCAGAGCCCTCTCACCCTGTCCCTCCCCATTCTGACTTGGAATGTGACAGATGTTTGGGACATTTGGACAGATGTATGTGTTTAATAAGAATGCAAAATGTAGTTGGGAGCAGATTGCATGGGACCTCAAATGCCTAGGACTTTGAACTTGATTACATAGATTATGAGGACCACTGAAGGTGTTTGAAAAAAGATGAATGTGTTACTACCTGTGTATGTTTTTTGCAGTATCCCTAGAGCAGTGTGAAGTATTGAGAGGAGAATAATAAGACCTTGAACTCATTTAAACAGCCAAGATCATCCTCAGGCCATCTCCCATCTAGAGGCTGCCAGTGAGAGAGATAACATAAATAATAATAAACACTTGTTTAGCACTTCCTATGTGCCAGGCATTGTTTTAAGCTCTTCACCTGTACCAGCTCCTTTAGTCCTCCTTACAGCCCTATGAAGTAGGTGCTGTCATCACCCCCATAGAGACAAAATTTTCAGTGACTTGCTGTAAGGTCATGGCAGAGCTGGATTTTGAACTTCTTAGGTGGCTTCATGCTAAGGACCACTACTGCATAGAGCCTCGACAGAAATGCCTGGAGTTTGCTGGAGGATTGGTGCTGTAGGTGTGGGAAAATCACAAAGGCATGGGAAGATAAAGAAGTGAAAGTAGAGGGAGATCCAAGTAGAGAGCCCCAGGGGAAATAAACAGTTGTCCGTGGTAGGAAGCATTGAACATCTTGCAATGATGATCACAGGTACCACCAAGTGCTACCCTTGCCACAGCTATCTCCTCACCAAAGAAAGTTCAGGTTTTCTGACATTAAATTCATTATCTAAGGAAAGATTTAAGGGATGAAACTAAAAAATGGTTGTGATGGAAGTAAATAATCAGATGCAGCTTAGCCTGCCAGATACATTGTACAACGCATTACTTTGAAAAACTAGCAATTTAGAGAAGTGAAATGGACCATGAAAATAATTAAATGGGCTGGGTTTTTTATTGAAAAGGAAGAATGCTGTAAGTTATTTAAGGTACTTCATGGTCAGATCCAGCTTCTCTCTTAACACTTCCAGGGAAATTAGATGAAACTATTTCCTGTTCCCAAATCTACCCTATCACTCCATAATGTCTACATGCCCAAATTCTATTTTCCACACAGGACTTGTCCCCAGTTTGCCTTTTTAAAAAAAAATTTTTTTTTAATGTTTATTTATTTTTGACACAGAGAGACAGAACATGAATGGGGGTGGGCAGGAGAGGGGGGTGGGAAGAGAGAGAGGGAGACAGAATCTGAAGTAGGCTCTAGGCTCTGAGCTTCAGCACAGAGCCTGACCTGGGGCTCGAACTCATGAACCATGACATCATGACCTGAGCTGAAGTCGGACGTGTAACCGACTGAGCCACCCAGACACCCCCCAGTTTGCCTTTCTAAATGTTCTCCACCCTTCTCCAGCTTGCTGTCACCCAGAGG
This sequence comes from Prionailurus viverrinus, assembly GCF_022837055.1. NCBI lineage: Eukaryota > Metazoa > Chordata > Mammalia > Carnivora > Felidae > Prionailurus > Prionailurus viverrinus. The sequence goes on along the minus strand of NC_062575.1, from coordinate 14,639,729 downwards.
GCTGACCTGTATGGCTTAGGTCAGCAGACTCCCAAGGCTTTGTCTTCTAGTTCGGTTCAGCCAGTAGGGGTCCCAGCAGGTGATGAGACAGGAGGATGTGAGGTCAGGACAGTTTCTCCCCTAGTGTCTTCTCTGTGAGGCCACCTGGGCTGTCTGTCTTGACTGAAGCTCTTTGCTCCTCATAAGGCAGCATTCTCAAGTAGGACTCTTGTGGGCTTCAAAACCACCGCTGCTCCTTGGCTCTTTGGGCCTAGAGGTCATAAAGGCTTTACTGTTTATAGCCCTGGGGGATTGTATCATCTTTTGTAGTTCCTGTATATCCCTAAGCCCCTTTTCAATAGACCCCTTGTTAAACTGCCCTCAAATTATCTTCCTGTGATTGTGTGATCTTTTGGGACTCTGATATATTTTTCCATTATGAAAACTTCACTGAACTGTCACAAAACTTGATTTCTATCCCTTTGAAGGTACTTTTCTGTTCCAGCTTACAGTATTTGCATACATGTTTTAAGTCTGACCGCTGGAATCACTCAATGAATGCTAAAAGAATGGCTGAAAGGCAAGGACACAAACAAGAATATTATGATACCATTTAAATTTCTCTTAGACTTGTTGATCTGTTACTGCTATTTTAACCTTAAAACCAAAATCTTTCACATTAGGGGGTAAAGTATACTGTACTTCTGATTCATTCAGTTGGGGCGGGGGGTCTTAGCTGTCTACAGAGCTACAAGTCCTGTCTGTATCTTCTCCTCCTCTCACACGTGTCAGGATGTGTTCTGATGGTGCGTCTCCATGTGTGCTGCAGGCCTTTCTCCGTAGAGCCACCTGTTGGAACTCTTAATGTGGGAGAATCCATGCAACTGGAAGTGGACTTTGAGCCACAGACTGTGGGCAATCACAGCAAAAGACTTATTGTGCATTATGACACAGGTATGTGTTATTCTTTGTCCAAAGTTCTACATGTTAAGAAAGGTCAAGTGGAAAATATGGTGAAGCAAAGTAGCAGGTGGTTATTTTGTCTGCATTAGAGTAAGCTAAGAGCCACAAGGTAAAGAACCGAAGAATGAATGTCTCCAACAGAAATAATGTTGATCCAGATATATGTCCCACCTGACTGATTTCTCCAGTGCTTGAAAGCCTGAGAAATAGAGAGCTCTGGAAGGAAAGTATACCTGCAGTCACACAGATAGTTTAAGGTTATTTATATGTACATGGGACTTGAAGGTAAATTAATACCATGTTTTCCATTTGACTTATTACTGCATTTGTCTAACATCATAAAAAGGTGAACTCCAATTCAGAATGTTCTTGTGTGTACCCACTAGTCTATGTAAGGCCCAGCTGCTTTAATTCTTGGAATGTGCAAGTATCTTACTTAATGTCTTACTTAAATGTAGTACTGTGTCTACTGCCACTAGCATTTTTTGAAGGCCACAGTCTGTATAATCATGAAAATTATACGGTTGTTTTTGCTAATATTTAATTTATGGTTGTGTGGACTGCATGTACATTATGCAAGTCCCCAAAGTTGGTTTTCAAATTAATATTTTACCATTGCCATTTATTATTTCATGATTTTTCTCATTTTCCTCTCCCTTCTTCTTTAACCATTCATGTTTATTGACCCAGATTGTCTGCATCAGAAGGCCACTGTAGGCAGAAAACACAAGGGCACAGCCAGGGAAAGAGTAACAAATGACATGTAGTTCACAGTTCAGACTTTCTGGCTTTGTGGATGCGTATCTGAGCGGGACGTTCGAGTCCTTGCCTATGGACCTGTGGTTAAGCGGTCCAAGTTCCACATTGCCTGGCATAACAGCGACACATACCCAGTGGTACCATCCACGTATCTTATCTTTTAGTGTAGGACAGAATTCCCTGGCTGCTCTCAAGACAAACCTGATCTGAACCAGCTTAAGCACAAAGGGTAAAGCTTTGGCCCATGTAATACAAGAGAGGAAGGTAAAAAGCACAGTTTATAACACAGCAGGGACATCCATTTTTCCGAAGTAGTTGTGTCATTTTACACTCCCACCAACAAAGTGTGTGACTTCCAATTGCTTCATATCCTTGCCAATAAAGTGTTGTCTTTTTTTCCCTCCTGCTACCACATAGTGTTGTCTTGATCATTTTAGACATTCAAGTAGTGTCAAGCTAGGTCCTCTAGTGGTTTTAATTTTCATCTGATTAATGATGTTGAGCACCTTTTCCTGTGCTTTCTGGCCATTCATATATCTTTTTTAATGAAGTGTCTGTTGAAGTCTTGCTCATTTTTTATTGAGTTGTTTTTCTTTTATTATTAATTTGTAAGAGTACTTTATAACTTGATATTCTCAGTACTAACCATTTGTCAGATATATGTGCCGTTAATATATTCTTCCAGTCCGTAGCTTGCCTTTTCATTCCCTTCATGTTTCTTGATCAGCAGAAATTTTTAACTTTGATAAAGTCAGCATTCCCAATGATATTCCTTTAAGATGAATGCTTTTAGCCTTCTTGCTAAGAAATGATTATCTTCTCCAAATTCACAAACATAGTCTCCTATGTTTACTTTTAGAGGGTAATACTTGTAGCTTCAATGTTTAGGTTGATGGGTGATCTTTGAATTCATATATATATATGTGTGAGGTAGGGGCTGTGTTTAATTTTTGTTCCCCATATAGATTATTGGCTCTTCTCCCTTCTATTATCTTGTTCTGGAATTCCAATTAGTTACTCTATTGTTCTGTTTCTATTACTACTTTACTATTTATTCCTTTTAACCTTTATGTTTTCCATCTCTTTGACTCTGTAGCACTTCTCTGGATACTTTCTTCTCCATTCACTAATTCCCTCTTCCATGAAGTCTCATCTGCTGAGGTTTTTTTTTTTGTTTTGTTTTGTTTGTTTTTTTTTTTAATGTTTATTTGTTTTTGAGAGAAAGAGAGAGCAAGCGAGCAGGGGGAGGGCAGAGGGAGAGGGAGACACAGAATCTGAAGCAGGCTCCAGTCTTTGAGCTGTCAGCATAGAGCCTGACGCAGGGCTCAAACCCATGAACTGTGAGATCATGACCTGAGCCGGAGTTGGACGCTTAACCGACTGAGCCGCCCAGGCACCCCTCATCTGCTGAGTTTTAATTTTTCCATTCTTGTATGTATTTTGCTTTCTGAAATTTTATTTGGTTCTTGATTAAATCTGTTCTTAAATCTGATTGCTCTCTACTCTTTCATTTTTCAAGTTTCCCTTTTATTTCTTAAATATGTTAAACATCGTTATTTTCGTTCTGCATCTCATCACTTAAATATATTATATCTGCTTATTTATTTATTTATTTAGTTTCTGTTTATTGTTTATGATGGTTTTCAACCACAGTATCTATAGGGGAGGAAAAACATATTTTTCCTCCACCCTTCTAGGCTTTTGGGTGGAGCCCTGTAACAAAAGACAGATCAAGAAGAGAAAAGCATACATTTATTTAATATAAGTTTTCCTTTGATGCAGGCAGGCTGAGTCTGGGGACCCAGAGGGGTCCTGCAGGAGCAGCCAAGAGGGTCCTCGGCTTCATGTAGGATGGAAATCAAACATGAGCCCACAGGAAATAAGAGCAGAATTTATTGAAGATATAGAGAGCTCAGATACAGACACAGCATTCGACAAACTCAGAAAGGGAAGGAGGGGGTCTTGTCTTTGTTCGGATTCTGGTATACGTGTCCCCTCAGGCATCCAGGAACTGGTTAGAAGACCAAGGCCCAGGTGTTATTCTTGGAGCCAGGGAACCTTGGCATCAAGATGTATAGAGCCTTGGTCTGGAATGCACATATGCTGGCTTCCTCAGGTCCTTCTCACCTGGCCCTTCCTTAGATATCATCTATTCTAGAGGAATCATGAACTCCTTGTCCCTTACCAGGAGGGCATTCTGAGGCATGTGTAAAGTGGGCTGGGGTTGCATGTCCTGGCAAGAACAGAAAGCAGGAAGAAGAACAAAAGCTGATTTTTATGGGGTCCTTCCATTTCCCCATCTCACCTTGGCATGGGAGCTTTCAGAAAGAAATGAAGACCTTGAAGAAGTAGTTAAACCTGGGTATTTTTTTGCTAGGTTTGATGAAGAGTAGAGTTGTGGAAAAATGTGTTAGGACCAAAAGGGGTATGAGCTAAGTGTAGTAAACTTGGGAAAACAACTTCCTCTCAATGTCCCTCTGTCTCCAGACAAGTCTGCTCCTTTCATGCAAGTACAGGAGGGTACTTCTCACATGTGGGTCTTACGGCCTGCTTCAGTGGAAGATCAGAAAATCCTTTCTTATCTGCCGTTTCTCGGATTCCTTCCACTTGAAATAGTATGCCAAGGTGTGCCATATTTTGGGACAGTGTGTGCTGAACCCCATCATATCTCCTGCCCTTTTGTGTTTTGTAAATTCTAGATTTAGCATCCCCACTTCAGGCAGGCCCTCGACTTAATCTGCCATCATATGCACACAATGCAGTAGTTAAAGGAGAGGCTCAAGGGTTAACAGAAGCCATTACCACAAAAGACAGTCTTGGTACCACATTATTTCCTACAATTCTTCCCCTCACTTTGATGTTCTTATTATCCTATAGGGTTAGGGATCAATTTTAAAGTAGTTTAAAAAGTATTTTGTTGAGAAGTTTGGTTATTTCAAACCTCAGTTTAATTTGCTGGTAAAATTGACTCTAATTTATGTCTTTTTTCACATCGTTCAGCATTATTTATTTCCTACTATTCTGTAATCCTCTCCATATATCATATTATAAACACGGTTTATCCCTTCATGTATTTACGTTTTCTCTAGTTTCTCTCAGCAGTTTTCTGGGTAGAAGTCTCAAACACTGTGATTAGATTTATTCCTATACATTCAATATTTTGTATGTTTGTGTAAGTGATTTTTTAATTACATTTTTATTGAGGTATAATTTAGGCACAATAAGATGCACAGATTTTCACTGTACAGTTTGATGAGTTTTTTCACATTGTAAATACCTGTGTAACCACCACTCCCTGTGAGACAGAGAATATCCACAGCTTCCGAGAGTCCCTCATGCCCTCTCCAATCAGTCTCTCCATCCCCATCCTAGACATTTGGGGTGCTGTCACTCCATATTAGTATTGCTTGTTCTTGGACTTCAAATAAATGTGCTCACATAACACATCCTCTTTTGTGTCTGGTTTCTTTCACTCAACATAATGTCTTTGACATTTATGCATGTTGTTGCGTGTATCAGAAATTCCCTATTTGCTCCTGAGAAGCATTCCACTGTACAGTTATACACAGTTCATTCATTTTCCTGTTAGTGTAACTTTAGACCGTTTGAAGTTTGGGGCGATTATGAACAAAGCTTTAATAACAATTCTTGTACGAGTTGTATGTGTGCATATGTTTTTACTTTGCTCAGGTCAATGTTTAGGAGTGAAGCTGCTGGGTCCTAGAGTAGGTATATGCTTAACTGCTTAACTTTCTCCGAAACTTCCAAGCAGTTTCCTAAAGTGGTTGAAGCATTTTCCATACTGCAACCCGCCCCCCGCCCCCAACACTGGCAGTGGATGAGGGCTCCAGTTACTCCACATTCTCATCAACTCTTCGTCATTGTCAGTCTTTTATTTTTAGTCATCCTACTGGGTATGAAGTTATCACCAGCCAAATGTCAGCAAAAGCCTATGTATTTCATTTTTAATTGGCATTTCTGTATATGACTAATAATGTCGAGTGCCTTTTCATGTGCTTTGGACCTTTTTATGTCTTCTGTTCTCGTGTGTATTCAGATTTTTTTGCCTATTCTTTATGGGGTTGTTTGTCCCTTTGCTTTTGACTTGTAGTTTTTTAAAATATATTCTCAATATAAGTCTTTCAGAAATAATTATTGTGAATATCTCCTCACAGTGGATTATTTTTCTAATTTTCTTAATGGTGTTTTTTCATTAGCAAAAGAATTTAATTTTTATGAAGTACACTTTACCATTTTTTCCTTTTATAGATAGTATGGTATTTTTCTTCTAATTTTATTTTCTTAATTTTGGAGGGTATATCAAAAAAGGAGTTGACTTTTGTATATCGGTCTTTTATATCTTCTCACCCTGATAAATTAACTTCCTGACTCAGTTTATCTGTAGATGATTTTAGATTTTGTATATATACAATCAGGTCATCTGCAAATAATGATAATTTTATTCTTTTTCAATCCTTAAGCCTTTTATTTCTTATTCTTTCTTGCAGAGCTAGGCCTTTAGCACAGCGTTCAATGGTAATGATGATGGCAAACATCCTTCTCTTGCTCTCAGTCTCAGAGGGGAAATACTCAGTGTTTCATCATTTAGTATGATGCTTTTGGTGGGCACTTTATCACATTAAGAAAATTCCTTTCTATCTCTAGGTTTCTAAGACCTTTAATTTTGAACAGGTATTGACTTTCATCCATTACTTCCGTATTTTTTGAGATGATCATATATGATTTCACCTTTTCATGTAATGGCTTTGTCTTTAACCTGAAAAAACAAATTGGTCTCATAAAGCAAGTAGGGAATTATTCTACTTTTTTTATTCTCTGGAAGGGTTTTGTTGTCATTTCTAATATTCATGTTATTTTTTTCTTTAAGTGATTGAAAAATTCATTTTTCAAGCTATCTGGGCCTGGAGACTTTTTTTGTATGAAGGTTGTAAGTTATGCAGTTATTCAACTTATTTAGTACACTTAGATCTACTCAGATGTTTCTTTTTTTTTTTTCTTGTATAATTTTTGGTAAACTTTTTCAAGGAATCTTTGCATTTAATCTAAAAATTTTAATTTGTTGACATAAAGTTTATCATAATAACCCCAAACTTTGTAATGTCTGTAGGATCTATAGTGATATCTCCTCTTTCATTACCAGTATTGGTAATTTCTGCCTTTTCTCCTCTTTCTTTCTTTCTTTCTTTCTTTCTTTCTTTCTTTCTTCTTTCATGAATTTCAACAAAAGCCTTTGTGTTGTTAGTGTTGATACTGGATGAAAGTGAAAAGTATGAGTGTTAATAAATTCAGTCACTGATACATTTCTTCCATCTGGATCTCTGTATCTTTGTGAGTATCATTTTTGTTAATGTCAAACCCTAAAATTAAGTATTGGAAAAAATGTGGCCTTAGAATCATGTTTTGATACTATATCACAAGAATGAAGTGTAGTCAATCTTTTGTTGGTAAACACATTAAGTAAGTTATCTTTAAGATATTATTCATGTTTAACTCATCTTTTTAAATATTTTGGGTCATATTTTTTTAAATGTGTATTTATTTTTGAGACAGAGAGTGCAAGCAGGGGAGGGGCAGAGAAAGAGGGAGACACAGAATCCGAAGCAGACTCCAGGCTCTGAGCTGTCAGCACAAAGCCCGACGTGGGGCTTGAACTCATGAACTGTGAGATCATGACCTGAGCCGAAGTCGGACACTAAACTGACTCAGCCACCCAACTGCCCCTGAGTCATATTTTTAATACATTTCACATATGCGTACTCTAGTATATTATGTATAGTATATATATAATTTATAAACAAGTACACATGGTAGGAGTATAATGTCAAAAAATTTTATTTGGTTGAGTTTTGAGGCTAACAGCTTAGAGTGCTCATAGATCAATAGAATCAAAGCTTGAGAGAAGATCTAACTAATAATCAAATCTAGTTCTTAGATTTTACAAATGAAAAACTGAAGCTTTAAGAAATTAAGTGGCTTGCCCAACGTTGCATATGGAGCCAGAAGCACTATTAGAACCCAGGCTCAAACTCTAACCTCCTGTGCGGTGATTTCTTCACCAGAGTGGGTCATCTCTCTAATCTGTTGTATCACTCCCTGTGCATTTTTACTCCCTTAATCCGTTGACTTTGAAATGCAGCTGCTTTCTCTCAGTGGCCCTCAATCTGGATTTTACTTTTAGGTAAGTATTTGGATTGGCACCCATACTTACATTTGTAGTCCTGTGCTAAAGGAAATGAATATCTGTGTACTAAAATTTAATCACTGTGGCAAAGTTTATTTCCACACTGTGAGGTTTGTTGTAGACTTTGGTTCACAAATGAAGTCATTTTCTAAAGATTGCAGGTAGAAGTAGGTAAACTATCTTGTAGCATTTTTCTTTACATGAAGTGAACAGCTAATAAGAATATGCTTTCATCTTTATTGTGGGTTATCAATGACCAGAACCTATAACCTTTCATTAGTGAAAAACAGTAATGACTGTCTAAACACAATTAATTAATCATGGAGCTTTTCCATGCAGCTATGATCATTGCCGTCTCTTTTCACTAAATAAGCATCTGACTGAACTTTCTGCAGCTGTTTAAGTATGAATTGATTTGAGGAGGGACATTTAGCATGGATTTTTTTCACACTTCCCCAAACAATATTCCAGAAGGAGGAGCATTGATAATCCTCAGTGGGAAGTACTCAATCACATTTCTCACAGTTGTGTTTATGCCCTTCAGTTGCTTGCCCTCCATTCTTTTTTTTTTTTTTAATTTTTTTTTCAACGTTTTTTATTTATTTTTGGGACAGAGAGAGACAGAGCATGAACGGGGGAGGGGCAGAGAGAGAGGGAGGCACAGAGTCGGAAACAGGCTCCAGGCTCCGAGCCATCAGCCCAGAGCCTGACGTGGGGCTCGAACTCACGGACCGCGAGATCATGACCTGGCTGAAGTCGGACGCTTAACCGACTGCGCCACCCAGGCGCCCCGCTTGCCCTCCATTCTTGATTAAACAGCTAGGAGATTTTGCTTTTTTGGCAATCAGAGTTTGAACCAGTGCTCTAGCCATTAACAAGGTTGAGTGTAAATTTCACCACAATCTAATATTTTACTTATCAGTGTATACCTGACCCAGAACTCTTCCCTCCTTTCTTATGCATATGCTCTTCTGTGGTAAAACCAAGTTGTTTAGGGAATTGATTTTAGCTCAGAAATGATTTAGTTACCTTTTAATTATGGTCTAAAACAGAAGAGCTGAAGTAACTTCATACCCTTTATAAACTAATTCTTCCTGAAGAGATTAAGAACACAGTTACTCAAGGGGTGCCTGGCTGGCCCAGTTGGTGGAGTGTGTGACTCTTGATCTCAAGGTTGTGAGTTCAAGCCCCATGTTGGGTGTAGAGATTACTTAAAAATAAAATCTTCAAAAAAATAAAACAACAACTACTCAACACTACATTCTTAACAAAATAAAACAGAAACAGAAACAAAAAACGGAACAGTTGAGTAAACTAGTTCTATAATTTCAATAAAACTGAGAAGTGAAAATATTATTTGACTAATAAAAGACAAGCAAATGGTAATTGCTTAAATTTTGCACTTTGAACTGGATGTTGAGAAACTGTATATAATCTAAGGGTTCATGGAGATATTAGTATTCAGACAGGCTTTAAGAAAAAAGACATTCTTATTAAACCTTTGGTTACTTGAATGAACCCCCAAAGTAGGACCATAGCACTGTTTTTTATTCAATCCCTGATGAGGTTGCTGTCACCTTAAAGGTGACATTAACCACTGGCATAATAAGGAAATAGAGCTGATGCACTTACTCAGCATTTTTAAAGTGTTATGTCTCTTACTGAAGAGGAGCTATTTCAATTCAGATGTCAGAAGTTGGCAAAAAGGCTCCTTTCCCCAAAGGCATGATAATGTATTATTATTAAAGATACAAGCAATCATAATGTTAGTACTTCACAGGACAGCTTTATAGTCATTTTATATTTTACTCTAATAAACCACAAAGAAGTTCTTTTTTTTTCTCCTAAAGGTCAATAAAGGAATACCAAAATACAACATAGTCAGTAATTGAGTGCAATATGTTATCTTACAGTTGAAACTACTAAGTAATATGTATCTGAGCATACCTATGCAGGCTTGGCTGCATAAGCTTTGTTTCAATTGTGTGGTTATTATAGTTAATTGTAAGTGTGTGCTGTTATAATTAGAAAACCTAGCAGAACATAGTTATTACAAAAGAGTAAATGTTGTAATGTGGTTTCAGAAGCAATGGAAACATTCCTTGACCTAGTTTTCTTTTCTTCATTTCTTATTCCATAGCTGAGGATAGGGAATAGCAGAAGTTTGGACACACTGATGGTTAGAGATTGTTAGGAAGGTGGAATGAGGTTTCTGTAAATTACATAGCAAGTAGAGACTCAAGTCATTAGGTGTTTGTATTTAAAGGGACATTAGAGGACTTTTCTTAACTCCATTTATTTTATTAAAAAAACTTTTAATTGATGTATAGTTGACATACAACATAGTAGTTTCGGGTGTACAACATGGTGACTGGACATTTATATACATTACAAATTGTTTGCCATGGTAAGTATAGTTGCCATCTGTCACCATACAAAATTACTGCAGTATTACTGACTGTATTCCCTATTCTCTGCTTTTCATCCCTGTGATAATTTTATAACTGAAAATTTGTACCTCTTAATACCCTTCATTTACTTCATCTTGCCCCCCCCCACTTCCCTCCCCTCTGGCAGCCACCATATTGTTCTTTGTGTTTATTTAACTCCCTTTATTTTAATGACGAGTAAACTAAGGCCCAGAGACATTAAATGACCGTATACCTAAGTAAAGCTGGAACTTGAACCCAGGTCTTTGGCACTGTCTGAGGCCAGCATACTTTCTCAATCGTACACTACCTTCCATATAGATGGGGGATACTGACTTTGCATTGCCGCGATGTGCTGGGTAAGCTCAGTCAAGTCTAGTAAGTTGTTTCCTGAGCCCTTCAGAGAATGAGCACTTCTGATGAAGTTTGATTCAGCAATTCACTTGCATGGTGAATTTGACCCTGCTGTGATGAAGAGATGAGAAACACCCTTTCCATCAACCTGCTAGTTGCTAGAGAATTTATGGCTCCACTCATACATTTTATTTATTACCCTCTGTTGTCTGAAAGTACTGAAACCACAGTATGAAATGTATTGTGTATATAGTTGGCTTCATATTTTTTTTTGTAAAATTAATTTTGTTCTTTTTTTTGTTCTTTTTTGTTTGTTTGATAGTAGCAAAATGTAATGGCAAGATGTAATGAGACTTCCACAAAACATATTTTTACTAGGACGTAATAAATGACCGTGGTTAACCTCATCTACAATGATTACAACGTTCAACCCCAGAAACTAAAAAGGAAGCAAAGTGGGAACAGGCCTTCCAAGGAGACACAAAAATTCCAATGCTGGCAACAGCAACCTTATCCATTCTCACAGGCATAATATTCCTTTCATCCTATCTGTTTTCTCGGTAGCTTGGGATTGGGAACACTTTCTAAGGTTGTAGAAATAAGACAGGAGTTACTGCTTCCTTTACTTTGTGGATCTGATGATTTGGGGAAGATAGATTGAAAAAAAATCAATATTAGATGGTTTTCAAAAAGAGTATAATGGCTCTTGCTATATTTCTGGAAAACAGTTTTGCAGTGAGCAACTCAAATTGGTGACATTAGTCCCTCTGACCCTAGATTTGTATGAAATAAGTAAGCCCTTGGATCTTTTCCCTTGATTAGATTTTAAGCAATGAAATAACTTCAAATAACTACAGAAGCACAGAAATAATATAACCAACAGCCATTATATTTAACACATCTCAACATTTTGCTATACACATTTCTTTCAGATGTTTTATGGAAAACTAAACTGATAATAGATTTGAAGTTCTCTCATTATTCTTTCCTGATCTAATTCCCATGGCTTGGTCCTCAGAGGAACTGTATTGGGTACATTTTAATGCTATTTTTACATATTTATCCATAAACAATGTATCTATTGTCTTGAGTAGTTTTAAACTTCACATAAGTGATATCATACTGTATATACCATTTCCCGACTTGACTTTTTCATTCAACCTTATGTTTTAAATATCTAGACACATAGACACAAATAGCTGTGATTCATTTTAACACCATGAACATGCTTTAATCTACCTATTCTCCTACTGAATATTAGTATGTTCTTCCCAGTTTTTTGCTATTACAAACAGTGCCACAGTGAGTATCTCTGTATATGTCTTGTGCAGCTGGATGAGATTGTCTTTAGGAAGTGCAATTGCAGAGTTATACAGCAAGTGTGTCTTGAGCTTTATTGGAAACTAAGTTGGTTAGTCAGGTGGTTGTACCAATTTGTATTTTCATCAGCATTATATGGAAATTCTTGTTTTTTCCACATCTTGCCAATAGAGTACCAAGCAGCATTTCAAACTGTTTGAATTTTGTTAATCTAATTGTTACAAAATAGTATTTTAGTGTATATTTCTCTCATTACTATTGCTATCTGACAGCTTTACATGTTTCCTGAAGGCCCTATAATGCTTCCTTACATTAAAGTTTTGGATGAGTAATGTATTCATGTGTTCAAAAATCAAAAGTTTATATTGAAAGGTGTCATTTCTACTTTACCTCATTCACCCCACACAGCTCTAATTTTATTCCAGTGTTTTTATGCAAATAGATGCAAACATGAATGCATATTCTTAATTTCCCTCCTTACATAAAAACAGCACACTATGAATTGTTCTAACTAAACCTTACTTTTTTTCACTTAATCATATACCCTGGAGATCTTTCCATATTACCTTTTTTAATTTTATTTTTTATTTTTTAAAATTTACTTCCAAATTAGTTAGCATATAGCGCAACAATGATTTCAGGAGTAGATTCCTTAGTGCCCCTTACCCATTTAGCCCATCCCCCCTTACACACCCCCTCCAGTAACCCTCTGTTTGTTCTCTACATTTATGAGTCTCTTCTGTTTTGTCCCCCTCCCTGTTTTTATATTAATTTTGTTTCCCTTCCCTTATGTTCATCTGTTTTGTCTCTTAAAGTCCTCATATGAGTGAAGTCATATGATATCTGTCTTTCTCTAATTTCACTTAGCATAATACCCTCCAGTTCCATCCACGTAGTTGGAAATGGCAAGATTTCATTCTTTTTGATTGCTGAGTAACACTCCAGTATATATATATATATATATATATATATATATATATATATATATGGTGTGTGTGTATATATATATATATATATATATATATGGTGTGTGTGTATATATATGTATATATATATATGGTGTGTGTATATATATATGGTGTGTGTGTGTATATGGTGTATATATATGTGTATATATATATGGTGTATATATATATCTTTATCCATTCATCCATCGATGGACATTTGGGCTCTTTCCATACTTTGGCTATTGTTGATAGTGCTGCTATAAACATGGGGGTGCATGTGTCCCTTTGAAACAGGACACCTGTATCCTGTGGATAAATGCCTAGTAGTGCAATTGCTGGGTCGTAGGATAGTTCTATTTTTAGTTTTTTGAGGAACCTCCATATTGCTTTCCAGAGTGGCTGCACTAGCTTGCATTCCCAGTGGTACAAATATTTTAACCACTTTTTTTTCTTTTGTTGTTACTTAAATTTTTTGCACCATGAGAAGTTTCTTTTTTCATTTTTATGTAATAAAATTTCTTAATATGTTTTAGAGGAATCTGGATTTTGAGACATGGTTAGAAAACTTTCCCCTGTAAAGTTACAAATACTGTGTATTGTTCTACTTTTATGGTTTCATGTTGAACACTTAAATATTTTATTCATTTGACATCTATTCTATTGTTAGATGTAGGATATGTTTCTTCCTATGATTACCAAGTTGTCCCAAAAGCACTTTTTTTTTTTTTTTACAAAAAGTTTATTGTTACACCAATGATTTGGTCAATTACAAAATTGACTTTGTAATATAATACACTCCAACATGTATTTGGGCCTATTTTAACTTTTTTTTTTTCAACGTTTATTTTTTATTTTTGGGACAGAGAGAGACAGAGCATGAACGGGGGAGGGGTAGAGAGAGAGGGAGACACAGAATCGGAAACAGGCTCCAGGCTCCAGGCTCTGAGGCATCAGCCCAGAGCCTGACGCGGGGCTCGAACTCACGGACCTTGAGATCGTGACCTGGCTGAAGTCGGACGCTTAACCGACTGCGCCACCCAGGCGCCCCTCTTAATGCCATTTTAATTAGACTTTATACTGTGTTTTAATTCTCTCAGTTCCTATATTATTGAATTTTTAAAATAGAAAATATGGTTTGAATTTTGTCAAATTCTTTTTCAGCATCAATGGAGAACATTATATAATTTTTCTCCTTAGATCTATTCTGTATTAATAGATTTTCTAATAGTGATCCATCTTTTCATTCCTGAAATAAACTCCATTTGGTTGTGAAGTATCTTTTAATGTGTTGATAAATTATGATTGTTAATTTTTTATTTAGGACTTTACATTGATATTCAGAAGTGTAATCAGTTTATGTATTGGCCTATTTTAATACCAATGTTATACTGAAAATACAATGTTGGAAATGAAAAACTAATTTTATTAGCTTAATAGTAGAATGTACATAGCAGAAGACAGAGCTAGTAAACTTGAAAATATCTAAACTGAAGCACAGAGAGAAACAAAAAAGAATGGGAAAAAAATAGAGCAGAAAGCAAAAGCCATGCAGGACACAGTCAAAAGGTCAACATGCATATAATTGGAGTTTTATAAATGGAGAGAGTGGGGTAAGAAAATATTTTAAGAGATAATGGCTGAGAATTTTCCCAAAATGCTGAATGACACTAATTCATGGTTCACAAAGCTTAGCAACCACTTGTTAGTACGAATACTACTGAAAACTAAAGCAAAGAGGATGTCATAATAGGAGTCAGAAGAAAAAAAGACACATTACCTTAAAGGGCATACTAAGAATACTGATGAGAAACTTTTCAGCTGAAATTATGAAGCCAGAAGATAGTAACATGGTATTATTCAAGTGCTGAAAGAAAAATAATGCTGATTTATAATCCTTTACTTTTTGACAAAATCCTTAAAAATAAAGAGAAAACAAAGATATTTATAGACCAAAAAAAGAATGAAAAACTATAACTTTTTGGTTGGCATTGTTTTTTACTTCATCACATTGAAGAAGCCATTCCATTTTTGTTTGTTTGTTTTTTAGTTTCCATTGTTTCAATTGAAAAGTTAGCTGTATTTCGAACCATGCATCCTTTTGAAGATAATCTGTCTCTTTTGAAGATATATCTATCTTTTCCTCTGGCTGTTTTTAGGATTTTCTCTGTCTTTGGTTTTCTTTAGTTTTCTTTTACTACAATATATTCATGTATTAATTTCTCTTAAGTTATTCCACCTGACATTTGTTGGGCTTTTTGAATTGTAAAGTGATACATTTAATCAATCCTAGAAAACTCATAACCATCATCTCTTGAAATATTGTCTTTGCTTTATTATATATTTCTTCTCCAAGTTTCCAGTTAAACACTTTTATACATTTTCACTCCATCTACCTAGTCTTTTACTCATTCATTGTTCATTTTTCATATATTTTTACTTCTTCATTGCCTTTTGTATTTTCGGAACCACATTCCATTTAACTAATTTTTCATAAAATTATTAAAATTATCTTATTAATCTCATTTTTAGAGATTTAAAATTTTAGGTGATTTGATTTTATTTTATTTCTATAAGAGCCTAGAGTATGACTCTTTTTCACATTTTCTTTTTTTTTCTGTACATTCTTTTTTTTAAATTTTTTTCAATATATGAAGTTTATTGTCAAATGGGTTTCCATACAACACCCAGTGCTCATCCCAGAAGGTGTCCTCCTCAATACCCATCACCCACCTTCCTCTCCCTCCCACCCCCCATCAACCCTCAGTTTGTTTTCAGTTTTTAAGAGTCTCTTATGCTTTGGCTCTCTCCCACTTCTTTTTTTTTTCCCTTCCCCTCTCCCATGGGTTTCTTTTAAGTTTCTCAGGATCCACATAAGATCTTTTTCACATTTTCTAGATCTTTGTTTGATTTCCCACTCCTTTTGTGTAGCTTCAAGTTCATCTTTCTTTCTTTCTTTCTTTCTTTCTTTCTTTCTTTCTTTCTTATATGAAATTTATTGTCAAATTAGTTTCCATACAACACCCAGTGCTCATCCCAAAAGATGCCCTCTTCAATGCCCATCACCTACCCTACCCTCCCTCCCACCCCCCATCAACCCTCAGTTTGTTCTCAGTATCTTTTGTTTCTTTAAGTATGGTTGGTTTTCAGTCTATGTGATGATTCTAGTATATAATTCTTTGTTAATCTGTTTCTGTTTTTCTTATACCTGCTCATTCAAATAAATGGAGTTTTGTCCTGGTTATATTGGGCTGTGTACCTAAAAAATGTTGAAAATTTTGAAATCTCTGTACCTTTTGGATATACAGGTACTTTCCTCTAAAGAGAAATGAGTTGCTTGTGCTAGGCTTCTGAGGGTGAAACCAGTCCATGATCGCCACATCCAAGGACTGAAGTTCCCTGCAAGATACAGACAATTCCAGTGTAATATTTAACTCTGTGAACTTTCTCTATATGTGTTCATATATGTTCTTCTATGCATGCTCATTGATCTTTTTGGTCCTATTTTTCCTAAAATTTTGGCCTGGTAGTTTAGTATCATTGCTGGGGGGAAAAAAAATCATGTATGTCTCATTTTAAATAGTACAATGAGCCAGACCTATTTATGGTCTCCTTTGTTTAAGAAAGTAGCTACTTTTTTTTATATCAAATTTATTGTCAAATTGGTTTCCATACAACACCCAGTGCTCATCCCAAAAGGTGCCCTCCTCAAAGGAGCTACTTTAAAAAAAATTTTTTTTTAAAGGTTTATTTATTTTTGGGACAGAGAGAGACAGAGCATGAAGGGGGGAGGGGCAGAGAGAGAAGGAGACACAGAATGGGAAGCAGGCTCCAGGCTCTGAGCCATCAGCCCAGAGCCGGACGCGGGGCTCGAACTCACGGACCGCAAGTTTGTGACCTGAGCTGAAGTCGGACGCTTAACCGACTGCGCCACCCAGGTGCCCCAAAGGAGCTACTTTTAAAGGGAAGGTGGATTGGGCGCCTGGGTGGCTCAGTCAGTTAAGCTTCCAACTTTGGCTCAGGTCAGCTCTCATGGTCTGTGAGTTCAAGCCCCACGTTGGGCTCTGTGCTGACAGCTCAGAGCCTGGAGCCTGCTTCACATTCTGTGTCTCCCTCTCTCTCTGACCCTCCCCTGTTCATGCTCTGTCTCTCTCTGTCTCAAAAATACATAAATGTTGGGGCGCCTGGGTGGCGCAGTCGGTTAAGCGTCCGACTTCAGCCAGGTCACGATCTCACGGTCTGTGAGTTCGAGCTCCGCGTCGGGCTCTGGGCTGATGGCTCAGAGCCTGGAGCCTGTTTCCGATTCTGTGTCTCCCTCTCTCTCTGCCCTTCCCCCGTTCATGCTCTGTCTCTCTCTGTCCCAAAAATAAATAAATGTTGAAAATAAATAAATAAATAAATAAATAAATAAATGTTAAAAAAATTTTTTTAAAGGGAAGGTGGAAGTTGAAATAAGAATGTAATTGCAAAATAAATAAACTTATTTTTAAAAGTCATAAGGAAAAGAGGGCGCGGTGGCGCGCGCCTGTAGTTCCAGCTACTCAGGAGGCTGAGGCAGGAGGATCGCTTGAGCCCAGGAGTTCTGGGCTGTAGCGCGCTGCGCCTATCGGGTGTCCGCACTAAGTTTGGCATCAATATGGTGACCTCCTGGGAGCGGGGGACCACCAGGTTGCCTAAGGAGGGGTGAACTGGCCCAGGTTGGAAAAGCCATAAAGAAAAGAATTAAATTAGACTACATAAAGACTCAGAAAAAAAGACTTAGGAAAAAGTCATAAAGAAATTCAAATGTCTAAAAGAGGAAAAAAGTGCAACATGTATGACAAAAAGCTAATTTTTTTTAATGTTTATTTTTGAAAGAGAGACAGAGCATGAGCAGGGGAGGAGCAGAGAGAGAGGGAGACACAGAATCCAAAGGAGGCTCTAGGCTCTGAGCTGTTAGCACAGAGCCCAACACAGGGCTCAAACCCATGAACTGTGAGATCATGACATGAGCCAAAGTTGGACGCTTGACCAACTGAGCCACGGAGGCGTCCCAAAAACTATTTTCTTAATATCAAAAAGATCTCACAAATTGATAACCAAAAGGTAAACTTCTCAAAAGGAAAACCACCAAGGCTAAAATAGGCTTCTCACAGAAAAAAACTACACACACACACACACACACACACACACACACACACACACATCGAATTAATAGATGAAAAGATGTTCAACATCACCCATAATTAAGACTTTGCAAATTAAACAACGAGTTTTTCCACCTACCAGATTGTTAAATTTAGCTAATCAGAAAGTTTAAAAGTTGACAAGAATTCTTTCTTTCCTTCCTTCCTTCCTTCCTTCCTTCCTTCCTTCCTTCCTTCATTTTTGAGAGACAGAGAGTGCATGAGGGAAGGGGCAGAGAGAGAGGGGGACAGGGGATCTGAAGCAGCTCTGTGCTGACAAAAGTGACCCTGATGTGGGTCTTGAACTCACAAACTGTGAGATCATGACCTGAGCTGAAGTCAGATGTTTAACCAACTGAGTCCCCCAGTGTCCCTATTTTGTTTTCTTTCTATGTAACTACTATGTAACTATGTAATCCAGATAGAATGTGTGTGTGTATGTATGTGTTTGTGTGTGTGGGGGGGGGTTCATTTTTGTTTTCTTTTCATTGCTGCTGTTTAAAGAAGTGGTTCCTTTCAAGTAGTCAGCTTTTTACTAATGAAGTTAGTTATTCTTTCTTCCTGATCTCCTTTGATTGGACTTAGATCCTTGCATGATGTTCAGCTCTTCCCAGATATACTTGGTATAGTTACTTTAAGAATCATGGGCACCTGGGTGGCTCAGTTGGTTAAACATCTGACTTTGGCTCAGGTCATGATCCTGTGGCTCATGAGTTTGAGCCCCACATTGGGCTCTGTGCTGATAGCTTGAAGCCTGGAGTCGGCTTCACATTCTGTGTCTCCCTCTCTCTCTGCCCCTTCCCTGCTCGTACTCGTTCTTTCTCTCAGCCATAAACATTAAAAAAAAAAAAAAGAATCAGAATTCCGGGGAGCCTAGATGGCTCAGTCAGTTGAGCCTCTGACTTCAGCTCAGGCCATGATCTCATGGTTAAGAGTTCGAGCCCTCCTTTGGGCCCTGTGTTCTCAGTGCGGAGCCTGCTTTGGATCCTCTGTGTCCCTCTCTGCCACTCTCCAACTTGTGCTTTCCCTCTCTCTCAAAAATAAATAAACATTAAAAAAAAAAAAAGAAGGGTGCTGGGTGGCCAGGTGGCCCTAGGTAGCTGATTCAGTTAAGCACTGGACTCTTGTTTTCAGCTTAGGTCATAATCTCATCGTTCATGAGTTCAAGCCCTACATCGGACTCTGTGCTGACAGTTTGGAGCCGGCTTGGCATTCTCTCTCTCCTTCCCTCTCTCTCTGCCCCTCCCAATCTCTTTCTCTCTCTTGAAATAAATAAATAAACAACAACAAAAAAAGCAATTTCTTATTTAAAAAAGGAATCAGATTTCCAATTCATGTTTTGAATAAAAGTGAGGTATGTGGTTATAATTCTAGAACTCAAGTACCCTCGTGGTCAGGCTGTAGGGTTTAGAAATGTTACAAAGAAGAAAAGGTCTTGTCATACCCACCATAGAAATTCATATTTTATGTGGTTTTTACAGTGACCAAATAAGATAGTCTGATTCTCTATAACTACACCATACATAATATTTAAGTTTTCTGATCACGTCTGATTTCTGGATTGATGGGGGAGAAAAAAGAATAAAATGTCTAGTGCTTGTGCTATCGCTTCATCTTGGGGAAAAAATTGCCTAGTAGCATCATTCTAGAATAAATCTCAAAGTGTGTTTATACTTTGTTAATTTCTAGGTGAAAAAATATTTCTATCTCTTTATGGAGCTGCCATAGACATGAATATAAGGCTGGACAGGAATTCCTTGATCATTGAGAAAACCTACATATCTCTGGCCAGTCAGCGAACTATAACTATTCACAACCGCAGTAACATCATTGCCCGTTTCCAGTGGAAGATATTTGCTACCCAGGAAGAGGAAGACAGAGAAAAGTATAGGTTTGTAAGAAAAACACCTATATGCTATAATTTGGGGGACCTCCAAGCTCAGTTATTATGAAAATCAGTGACTTTTATGGTAAGTTTTTAACCACCTCAAACAAGGTCAGCTTTTTATAGCTTGGTTCCAGTGTATGATGCTCCTTTTTTCATTTAAAGAAAAGAATTTAAAAACTTGAATTTCACTTAAAGAATTTCATTTAAAGAGCTATGTGGAACACAGTATTGCCCATCCTCAGTTCATCTTAACCTGGCTTTAATTTATTAGTAGCTAAACTCCTGGATTTTAAAGACCAAATATATCAGGGGCACCTGGGTGTCTCAGTAGGTTAAGCATCCAACTCTTGGCTATGGCTCAGGTCAGGATCTCACAGTTATGTAGATTTGATCCCAGACAGTTGGGCTCTGTGCTCACAGCATGGAGCCTTCTTGGAATTCTTTCTCCCTCTCTCTGCACTGTCTCTGTCTCTCTCAAAATAAATAAACAAACTTTAAAAGAAAAATGAAGAGCGAATATATCATTTTTCACTGCTCTTTCAAAACTAACCTACAGGTCTGTATTTTGTCTCATAACCCTAATCAGATTGGTCAGATTTCATAGTTTCTAAAAATAACCTCTTTTGGATTGGGATCAATGTGGAATTTTTTTTCGGTGAAAAAATATTTCCAGAAAACAAAGAATTAGGAAAAAGAAAGGCTTAGCTATAATGACTTTTATATTCTCAGTTTTAGTAGCATTGCTCAATCCCTGCTAACCATATAATTTAATAATGATTCCTTGTTGGTATCTTTAATCTTCTACTTTTTAAAATGATACTTCAGGCAGTGGAGAAAATTAATGAAATGGAAAACCAAACTCTTTTAACTAATCTCATCACTGTTCAATTTTGAGTATTTCTTTTTACCAAGTCTGTCCTTGCCTCTTTTAAAGTCCAATTTCATTTTTATCTCCTTCCACCCTCCCTGAATTAACACTTTTGCTGCTTTCATTGGAATTTATTTCAGCCTTTTTTATTTGCCTCTCCATTTTCATTAAAGATTAGCCCTGGGAAGCTTCAAAGCTTTGTTTAAAACCAAGTTAGTATGTGATAAAAATAAAAGTCTTGGGTCCATGGAAACCAGGCAGAAATCCCCCAGTGTGCTGTCCCTAATTGAATCAGAAGGAGCTGTGACAATGGCAGGACACAGTGGACCAGAAGCTTTATCATTCAGACAATGAGCTTTAATCACTGGATTACCACTGTGCCATCTTTAAAAAGTGAGAAAAGAAAAGGCTTTCCTGCTTAAAAACTTCAGTTTGCCTCAAACCATAGAAATGCCAGTAGTTCAAAAGGCAAGAGAAAATTGCTCATCCACTGCTTCATTTGTCCTGATTCCTTCGTTCACGAGTGTACCAACAATGAGAATGGTCCAAGCATGTTTAAAGATAAAATAGGAGAGCAGGTACAAACACAGAGATGCCAGTAAACCGTGTTTCAATATCCTGCTTGTCCTGTGGGCATAATCTTTTTGGGAGGATGGGTACACACTATCAGAAGGAAAGCCAGCTTCAGCTTCAACTATGTGTGTTTGACTATATGTATAAGACATGATTGGTGCCATGCCAATGTCCAAAAAGTGTTTAAGGAAGTTAATTTAAATAGTTAAACTTAAGAAAAAAATTCAAACCAGTTATTGCCAGAGATGCCAGGAATAGAGAATTTCAACTATACATGGATGGACATTTCTTTCATTTTTCCCCTCTACTTTACCTCCCCTGATACTCATGCCCCTATTTCTTTCATATCATTCTGAGGCTTATTTTTCCTTTTCTCTTGTGTTGTCTTTCTTTTATTATCTCTCTCGGTCTATTATTTCCTATAGTATTTTTTTTTTGTAACAAAGGAATAACATGGAATAGCATTTCCATAACCATGGTTGGAAGCCTCCTTTCATCATCTAAGACTATGCCCCTCCATTAAATAATGAACTTGAAAAGTGGTTTCAAATGACTAAATAAGAATACTTCCATTTTCACTTTGGGCGTCATGGCAGCCCAACTCATGTTTCTCCAAACTGGATTGGTTGATCTAAGTGAAGAGTTTATTGAGTATGCTGCTCCTTACCTTCTCCCTCCCCCCTCTCCTAGGGCCAGATGGCTAGGGCAACAAGTAAAATAGAGGGGAAACAAAGCCATTTATGCCCAATTGCTTATTTGACCAGAGTGTCTTTTCTATTTTATGCCTGTCTTGTGCCTTGATATGTCCCCAAATCTGCCACAACTTTCATTTTTAATGTATTTTTAAAAAATCAAAGTTCATGTTGTTAGTTATGAATTTTTGTTCTGGACATAACTAGCCATGGAATGCTCATCCTCTTGAAAAGCAAGGCAAACACCATTAGTTGGGTCCTCAACTTGGAACAGAGAGGATCTATTCTAAATGGGCTCATGCATATACTTTGAGAGACTACAGTTTCCTTTTGTAGCTCCCCAAGGACCTAAGATTTAATACGCCAGTGTAGATTTCTAGGTGAGACTCAAGAATCTGCCTGCTGCTCTCTAGTTATAATATGGCTTAAAGCTGGTCCTAAGGCATTCGTCTTACAGGGGCTGAAAGTTGCTCACTGTTAGGTTGAGAATGCTAATTGCTTTAATGGATACCCTCAAGACTATTCTAGCCATTTCGGTTTCTGTCCTCCAGCATCTTAATGATGTGGCCTGAGTCAAGACTTGGAGATCTCGAATTTCAGCCTTAATGAGGAGTAGGAAACCGTATTCCTTTTTGGCTGTTTACTATTTCCATTCTAAGAAGGATGACTTCCTCTGTACCTACCAAAACATTATTGGTACCAACCTCGTGACACGTGTCCGTATTTGAGGACCTTGGGCTAATCCTAGGCTCTAGACTCTGACAATGAAGATGTCACTCCCCCTAGGAAGAAGTTCTGGGATTTGTTTCGTTTTTCTTTTTTTTTTAACCTTCAGCATCAGATATGTGGAACTTTAAAAAGTTTTCCTTTGGGTCTTCATGTTTGTTGATGTTTTTTCTGGGACTTGCAGAGAAATTAATCTCTTCAGAAATGGAGGATTCATTCCTCTCTCCTTGCCTCCTCCTCCTTGTCCTGAGAGATTATAAAACATCCTACAAGATTCTTTTATACTCATTATAATCACAGTTTATTCTCTTCAGAGGCTTGGCATGGGCTTTTGAGGATTTTTGCTCCCCATTTCTCCATGATGGTCATGGCCATTGTTTTAATAGCATTTGGCTATAATTCTAGATTTGTTCTATACAAGAACTTCAAGAATCCTCGATGGAACCCCCACAAAGTTGTCAGCATGGATTTTTTTCCACACCATTCAGGTGTAGTAAGTGATGTGTTTCTCTAGATAGATCAGTTTTAATTGGACTTTGAACCTGCCCTGTGGCTAGTAATAAATTTAATCTTACTTGTATTTGAGGGGCCCTTCTCTTCTGTAGGGTTGTACAAGAATCTGAAGACTTGAATGGTACTTGGTAAACAGGAAGGGAGATCTCTAGTCTTCAGTTTATAATAGTCATCACAGAGTTGCCTGGTGTCCAGGGTCACATGGTACATTTGAAGATGGATGGCTTCATATTTTCCATGCCAAGTGTGTGGATATGGGAGTATTTCTCTCTTGAAGCCCAAGGCTCTTAGTTTTTAATCTCCTCAGCACCCAGTTACTATCTTTTGAGGGTGCTGCAAAGGAGCAGGGTCTGTAGCACCTCAACATGAGGGAACATTACTGGTTCAATGCAACTGTACCTGAGACACAATTCTTCCCCATTCACTATAGTCTGTAGGCTGGACTGTATTTGATGCCTGAAGGTGGCTAGCTCTCTGATAAGAGGTTTCCTCACTGTAAAACAGAAATCCCTCTGAATGTAGGAGACCATGAATACCAGCAGGACAAGATGGCCAGACAATAGACTGAGGTATAGAGAGTCACTTGTTGGAGTCAACCCAGCTCAAGGTGTTGCACGTTCCCTTCTTAGACTCTCAGCCATGGCTCCAGTTCTCTAATCAGAGGGCACAGAGGGAGACATACAGTATATCATGACGCCCTTCGCATTATGTGGTTGTTAGTGATTCACGAATGCCAACAGTGTGGGAGAAGAGCTTTTGAGAATTTTTGTTTTGTTCTGTTTTGTTTTCTGTTGTAAGGTTTGAGGTAATCATTCTCATCAGTTCATGCAGAATTTTCATCCTCGATCCATACAAGACATTTCATCCCCACACTGCACTCCCAATAACCCAATAACCTAAAGAAATGTAATGTTTATGATTCCCATTATTTTTTTAACCAGTCCTTCAGTCTCTCACATCAAATTTACCCACATCTCTTGGTAGTGTGGCTAGCACTTTGATGAACATCTTTCTGGCTATGTTGTTGTTTTTATCCATGATTGTTTCTTCAGGGTGTATCCTCCTAAAGGTAGGTATCAAAAATTCCACTCACAGGAGTAAGTGGGTTCCCTTCTTTCTGTGGACTGAGGTCTCTTTAATTTGTCTCAGCAGTGTACAAGGTTTGCTGCTCTGGTTACCTTGGACGCTGCTTTCAAGCTAGCAATGAAAAGGAAGCCTGTGCATCCTCTGATGCTTTCTTCCTCGGGACCAGAACACATTGAACCCATTTCTTTGACTTCTTTATGTTCTGTGACCAAAGGACCCTGAATGCTAAAGTTATAAAAAAGAGCTATTTGACATTGCTGAACATAACGGTTTGCATGAAGTCATTTAGAAAATAGTTGGGGCTGGGACAGGGATTTGGTGACTCAGGGTTCTTACTGACCACTCACTTAACTAAATAAGTTGTCTCTCACCATTGATAATACCAGTAAAATTCTGGAAAATAGTCATACATCCTGGGAGGAGATAGAATTCAGTCTTCTAAGTGCAGGTGAAGTAACAGATACTAGGAGTACTGTGAGCACAGTTCTGGTGAGGGTAGTGAGGAGAGGGTTGGGAAAGGCTGCTTTTCTGACTTACCACAATGGATGTTAAGAGCTAGAAGGAGAGAAAAGAGGAGCTCACTTTAGGTGTGGTTTGAGCATTTTAAAAGCTTTACAGCTTGGTAATTGCCTATGGTTGACCCAGGGAGAAAACTGGTATTTATTGAGTACCTGCTGTGTCCTAGGAACTGCACCAGGTCCTTATTCATGTTGAATCGTCAGCACATCTTTATGATGGAGGAGCTTCTATTATTTCTGTTTTTTAGGTGAAGGCACTGAGGCTTCAATAACCCCCAAAGTCATAGAGCTAGTAAATGGTAGTAGAATCAGTAACCAAGACTGGTTCTTGCTGGTTCCAGATTCTTTTCTCTAGGGGACTAACAGCTGAGAAAGAATCAGAGCTAAGCGGGGGCTCCTGGGTGGCTCAGGTCATGACTTCATGGTTTTGTTAGTTCAAGCCCCGTGTCAGGCTCTGCACCGGCATCATGGAGTCTACTTGGGATTCTCTCTCTTCCTCCCCCCAACTCACGCTGTTTCTGTCTCTGTCAAAATAAATAACTGAACTTAAAAAAAAATCTAAGCAAGTTTAAAAAGAAACAAAATTGTTTTTCAAGTGTAAGAGGTAGGGTAAATGTTAAATATTTAAAGAACAGCCTGGGAGGGGTGCATGAGTGGTGCAGTTGGTTAAGCGTCGGACTTTTGATCTTGGCTGAGGTCATGATCTCACAGTTTGTGAGTTCAAGCCCTGCATCGGGCTCTGTGCTAATGGTGCGAGGCCTGCTTGGGATTCTGTCTCTCCCTCTCTCTGCCTCTCCCACTCTTGTGCTCTGTCTCTCTCAAAATAAATAAACTAAAAAAAAAAAGAAGCCTGAGAAACATAATTACCTGAAAGAAAATATTTGTCTAAATATACATAAGGGCTCAGGAGTAAGTAAATGGGCATGAGTGGAACAGGAAACCTGGGAGGGCTTGTCAAATGAAGTGACTAACCGATGAGCAAACTGATGCTCTTAAGAGGTTAAAGTCCAAAGTCACCCATCTGGTATGTTACAGACTTAGGGCAAGGAGGGACTACCTCAGGGTGATGGGCAAGACCATTTCCAACAGGACGGACTGGAGAGGAGGCCTTTACAATGTTCTTCATGGGAGTATCAGAATGAATCTCATGTTTCCTCTATTTTTTTTTAGGGTCTGTGATGATCTGAGCAAAGAGGAAAAGAATGAGACTGATGAGTTTCTTGAAGAGTGCGTTATTGATCCTTCACTCCGAGAACGTCTTTCCATTTTGTCCCACACCTTTGAGAATCAGAGGAAGCTGGTTCAGGAAGACAGCATGCTCTTCTTGAGTAACATTTTCACTATTGAGCCACTGGTGAGCACATAAATAAAATCTGACTGTACAGGAGACATAAATGGGGGTACAGAGTTTATTTTGATAAAAGTACTCACTCTAGAATTGATATAGTGAGTTCTGAGACCATGAAGATTTCAGTTGAAAGCTTCATGTCATTATGAGACAATGAATAAAGGCTGACAGTAAGAATGCTCACGGGTCACATTTATAGGTCATACTTTCTATGCACCAATCACTGTGTTAAACATCTCATATGTGTTACTCAGTTTATCTCTTTTGTATATATATTATCTTATTACAATCTTATAATCAGTTCTGCATTCTACAGATGAGGAAATTAAGACTTAGAAAAATTCGACAGCTTGCTCAAAGCCAAATGGTGTTTGTATTTAGAAATTTATCCCTGATCAGCATAACTCTGGGTTTCTCAACATTTGGGGCTAGATAGTTCTTTGTCCTGTACATTGTAGGATGTTTCATAGCATCCCTGACATTCACCCACCAGATGCTAATTGTGACAGCCCAAACTGTCTCTGGCCGTTGTCAAATGTCTTCCTGGTAGGCAAAAATCATTTGGGTTGAGAACTGCTTTGTCCTTAATTCACTCGATAAATACTTAACTAACTGTATGTTCTGTCCTAGGCATTGTGTGTGTATAAGGCATGAATGAGCAAAACAGACATAATCCTCGATCTCACTGGTGAGGGCTGGGCCAGACTTAGAACAGGGTCGGTCATTTTCCACAGACCCAACTCCTAACCACATTCTCTACTGCTTCAAAATGAAAGTAGCTCAAATCTTCTGTATTCACTATGTACTAGGCACTGTGCATGACTTTACACTTAGCAAGCAGAGTGATGTGAGGATAAAGACAGCAATAGACATTGAGAAAGCCCAAAGCTAACTGGAGCTGCTGGATTATTACTACTCCAACCAGCTGGAAAGAAGACATGGGCACATGGACACATTAGAATACAAAATCACTTATGGGAAATGCCACTGACTTGTGGAGACCTGTTTTCCTTATATCTGTGCTTCCAAATTATTATTAAAGGATAGAAGATAGAAAAGGGATTCCACAGCTAAATAAGTTTCAGTAACAGGGCATTCAATATTGTTTGGAAGATTTCTTTGCTGTAAGATTTCTAAGTCTTTTTTTTTTAAACGTTTATTTATTTTTGAGACAGAGAGAGATAGAGCATGAACAGGGGAGGGGCAGAGAGAGAGGGAGACACAGAATCGAAAGCAGGCTCCAGGTTCTGAGCCATCAGCCCAGAGCCCGATGCGGGGCTCGAACTCACGACCGCGAGATCGACCTCAACTGAAGTCGGACGCTTAGCCGACTGAGCCACCCAGGCGCCCCTCTAAGTCTTTAATATGTTAATTTGCACTGTAACTCTCCAAGAGAGAGTCTTCTCCTTGGAGACATGCTTTGGGACTGTTGTTTTGCAGGACCTGCTGCATGAATCTCTGATGAAGACAGTCAGTACACTAGTTCAGAGGTTGAAGCCAAATTAGAGAAGGTTTCATGGGAGCAGAGCCTTGAACGGGGTCTTACAGGACAGGACTTTTGAAAAACAAAATGGGGGATGTGTATGGCTTGGATAATTCAAGTTTCCATGAATGGATTAGTTTGCTTAAAGTGAAGAGTTCATTTGGGATAATAAGGTTGGTGATATGGCTTGAGGCTAAACCTTCTCTCACCTCAGAAGACTGGGCTCATCTGAGCAAAGGGATCTTCAGATATGATGTACTAGACCAGCAAGAGGGTAAAACAAGATGAACATAAAGTCTTAGAAGAACAGGACTGGTCCCTATGATGATAGGTCAAGCCTGAAGATATTAAAGAGATCAGGAAGGCATTATAAGTTCAAGTAAGCATGGGCTGAGCTGAGCTGAGCAGAGGCAGGGAAGAGCAATCAGTCATGGTAATCTTAGACATACCAGTAAGGTCCAGAGTACAGACAGTTCAAGATTCTTCCCTGCTTATACTGGAGATCCAGGCTGATGACTGCTCTCCTGTTGTCATAGCTTTTTGGGAATGAATGGCTCTGGGATGGCAAACATTGGTGGTCAGGAGGAGGTGGGAGGTCCACAGGTGAGTTTTGTACATTTTCAATTCAGAAAGTAGAAAGAGTAGGAGTACCTCAGATTTCCTTCTCTTCACATGCTCTTCTATAACCTGAAGCTTCTTAGGGAGATTGTGGAGATACATGTGTGTTAAAATATGACATTTAATGATTGCTTTTAACTTTAAATAGGAACTGAATTGAGCATTATTATCACAAGGCATCTTGTCACCATTAGGAAAAAAATTTTTAAATAATGATATGCAGAAATGTTACCTTTTAAATAAATGAGACTAGTTTTGTTTATATCATGTGAAAAAAATTACTAGAAATGGGAAGAGAATAATATTCACTTAGTGGTGTTTATGGTATCTGTAATGATTTTGTTCTTTCTGTACACTATTCACTTTTCTTCTCATGATAGCATTAATTAGCTGGTTCTTGAAATTTTTTGCAAAATGAAAATGAAGGCATGAGACTTTCCTAGTGTCTTCCTAAAGTTATTCTGGTTAAAAAAGCAGAATTCATTGTCAGTAATAGTGAATATTTATTGATGTTAAATATCCTTTTCCCCCTCCTTCTAGATCCTGATTGCTTTGTAGAAATCCAGTTCTTGAAAATGTAATATAATCTTACCTTGTAGATTAATTTAAAGGTATTTGTTAGGGAAAATTTTGCCATTTAATTAGCTTCTTGACCCATCTGAGAGCTATGCGTGTTTTCTGCTGTTGAGACTTTGGTTTTTGGATACAAGTAAATACATGCTACAGGAGTTTGGGATGAGAGAGTTGGGAAATGATTTATTGAAGAGATGAGACCTGAACTGAATT
The DNA here is from genome assembly GCF_022837055.1 of Prionailurus viverrinus. Taxonomy (NCBI): domain Eukaryota; kingdom Metazoa; phylum Chordata; class Mammalia; order Carnivora; family Felidae; genus Prionailurus; species Prionailurus viverrinus. The sequence continues at coordinate 14,610,515 of NC_062575.1, read as the reverse complement.
TTGGAAGAAGCATAAGATTTAAGTAAGTGGAAAGGAATAAGTAGAATATTTCCAGTTGGAGAAATTGTGAAAATAAAGTATTAAATAATGATGAATGGAGCAGTTTTGCCAGAGCAGGCAGTCATTGGAAGGATGGGAAGGAGAATAAAGGAAGTCTGGGCTGCCTGGCCAACCTGTTGAACTGTAGCCTACAGGCTATTGCTTCCCACAGTGTGTTTCTGCCATCACTGGATTTGAGGGGAGGTAATGTGTGTTCCTTGCAAAAAGGAAGTTCTTTGGTCATATATGTTTGAGAGATACTAGTCCAAGAGAAAATAATTCTCCAAGGGGTAGAGTGCAAGTGGTATTTTCCCATAAGTACAGACCTCTTCTCCCACACAGCGTGCTGAGCATATCTGAGATTCATTGTGGGGTTTGGAGCAGAAGTATGATGTGTACCAAGTGTTTTAGAAATGTTATCATGGTAGCCACATATGGTTCAAATTGGAGGGTGGTCTAGGTCAGGCAGGGGAAATGTCCTAGTGCAGGAAGTACCAGGGAGACTGAACATCTCTGCAGGCAAGTTCAGGGTGATGTGTGAAGGTCATGTTGACCTAGATGATTGGCCTGTTGATGGTCAGAAAGCAAAGGAAATGGCAGGTGTGAGAGATGTTCAAAAGAAAGACATTAAAGTGCTTTTGATTGGTTGTTGAGATTGGGACATGGTGAGGAATCATGTGTCTCCTCAGATCTTAAGTAGAGTGGCTGGGACAAGTATGATGTCCTTGATGGAAATTAGCAGATCAGGAGTGCTGGGTTTAATGCCTGGCTTTGCCAATAGCAATTGTGACCTTAAACAAGCCATTTGATCTCTCTGGGCTTTGGTTGCCTTGTACACAAAATAAGGATTTTGAGGTAGGACACTTAGATCTTTTTTTTTTTTATTTTTTTTTAACATTTATTTATTTATTTTGAAACAGAGAGAGACAGAGCATGGACGGGGGAGGGTCAGTGAGAGGGAGACACAGAATCTGAAACAGACTCCGGGCTCTGAGCTGTCAGCACAGAGCCCAACGCGGGGCTCGAACTCACGGACCGCAAGATCATGACCTGAGCCGAAGTCGGCCGCTTAACCAACTGAGCCACCCAGGCGCCCCTTAGATCTTTTTTGACTCAAGTTTTGATTCTCCAATTTGGAACAAACTCTGAGCTCCTTAAGGTCAAGGAGTGCCTTATCCTTATCTGTGCCCCAGGTCTACCACAGTACCAATTGAAGGAGGGAGGAAGGAAGGGAGGAAAGGAGGGAGGGAGGGAGGGAGGGAGGAAGGAAGGAAGAAGGGAGGGAGGAATGGAAATCAGTGGGTGGTGATGAATTTGGTTCTGAATATGGTGAATTTGAGGTGACAGTAGATATCCAAGAAATTTTGGAAATGCAGTACTAAATTTGTAAGAGAGGAATTGGAAGTAGAAGCAAGATTTGTGAGTATTATATAGAGACCTTCACTGAAGGCATGTAAAAAAGATGGAAATTCTAAGAACAGAGTAAACTAGGAAAATTGCACAGGGCCCAAGACAGCCCCCCAGATGCTCACCTTTAGGGACCCTGAAAAAAGAGGAGAGGCTGTAAATTCACAGAGAAGGATGGCTAAGAGGAGAACCAGCTAGCTGAGAGCTCATCAACATATCTTACATGTCTCTCTCCCCTTTTCTGGTGGGTTCATCACTATTTTCTCCTGAAGTTCTCTTCTGAATCTTGCTTGTGTATTAGATCAGCTACGCCAAATGGCCACTATTTAATTTCTGACAGTTGAGTTATGCATCAGTGATTAGTTTTTTTATTAGGGTGTGATTCCTTTTAATTAGTTTTTTTATATGAGCTGAATTTACAGTAGAAGCAGGGGGGATTAAAATCAAGCAGTGTCACCTACTCATCTAACAGTCAATCTCTAATGGATACCCTGTGCAAAAAATAAAAATAAAAGGCTGGTGCAGTGGCTTAGAGACCACCTTGCTTTCTGATGGGCTCTTCAGCCTCTGTGTCCATTGAGGAAGGACATTGTCTTCAAATGAGGTAAACTTAAAAAGGAAAATCACCTGTTACCTTAGGGTCTGAAAAGAAATAAATGATAGACTTATTTTCTCAGACATATGTCTAAATATCTTGGTTCTTCAAATGCACCACCTAAAACCAAGGTTAGTTTAGCCCTTACTGTGTTCTGTGAATATTGAATATTTTATGGGAATTCTGTTCCTATTCTAGCAGCTCTTTCAGTTTAAGGCAAGTAGATTTAAGATCCAGATCAGTCACTGTCCCTAAAATGCCCTGAGGTGGTGATGAGTTTGAATTTAATAAAATTTTATTAATTTGATCATGTGAGAAGTACTTTAATTCAATGCTGACCCAAACTCTAGAACTGCAAATTCTTACTCTTTTCTACCACCTGTTCACCACTTGGCCATTGGTTAGTTCCTTTGTCTTGACTCACTTTCTTCTCAATATGTTCATTGTATAACATTGCCATAGAGTCTGTTGTTCAAACTTTGAGTTATGCTGGAGTGTCTTGGGTACTGATACAGTCTCAGAATGCAGAGATGGGAGTTTGTCTTTGGAGAAACCCCAAAGGTGTTCACTGGTAGAAAAAGGGAGTAGATAAGGACGCCGAGTGACTACAGGGAGAAGTCAGTTCAGGACAGATATAGGACATATAAGTCTGGAAGGATTTTTGTTTTTAGCTTTACTTGGTAATTTATTGATATTCTAGTGGTAGCCATGATTGTTGTTCTAGTCATCAGTGCATGTAGTGTATTACTACTATTTATATCAAGTCCTCATGTGAATTCTTTTGATAATGTCTTGGAGTATTGGCCTAGAAATTTCCATTTATGTCTTCCTTGGGGAAGGTACTGCATTTGGTAGAATACTGATTATTTCTCAAGCTATCTGCTTCTGTATCATTTTTTCCCCCTTTTGGAAAAAAAATTGCAAAATTAAGTCTATTATGCATGTTTTGTGCCTTCCAGAGAAGCAAGTGAAATTGACTACTTTCAGAAATATAATATTCTATTTTACTAGATGGAATCTGGCTATACAGAATTTTGACAGTCTCATTATGTTATATCCGCTGCTTAGGTCTCTTGGGTACTTGAGTGAGAGAGATTCAAAGACGAAAACCACAATTCTGAGAACTGTGAGGCAGAAGAATATCACACGGCAAAAAGAGAATTAAGCTTTAAATTTCCATGGGTGTCTGGGAATCCTCTGAGAAATCACAGCACAGATGTGCTGCCCTTATCTCTGGACTCTGGTACCATTGGCTCAGGTCACACTTTTAAAAGATGCAGCAAATTTCTGAATATTGAACGCTTGATATTTTCTCCAAAAGGAAGGCCTGACAATTTAAAGGTATTTTCCCAAACTGGTCCTCACTGATTGCCTGACATTGGTGAGCCAGGAAAACATTTTTACTTCTGGTAGCAAATGTCTTTTCCATTAAAGAAAACTTCATCCAGGGGCACCTGTGTGGCTCAAGTCAGTTAAGTGTCTGACTTTGGCTCAGGTCATGATCTCATGGTTCCATGAGTTTGAGCCCCACATCAGACTCTCTGCTGTCAGCACAGAGCCCTCTTCAGATCCGCTCACTCCCTTTCTCTGCCCTTCCCCCACTCATACTCTCACTCTCTCTCAAAAATAAATAAACATTAAAAAAATTAAAAATTAAAAAACTTCTTCCAGTGTCCTGAGGGAAGCTTTAGCTTAATTTAACTAAGCCTCAAAAAGGAAGGGAAACTTGATAATTTCTTTATTACCAGGTAAGTAATAGTAAACCATGCTTTGTCGTCACCTAAGCCTACAGAAAACATGTGGTTCAGCAATTCAGACTGAAAGCACAGCTCAAATTTAGTTTGCTTTATTTTTCCCAAATCGGCATAGCATGTAGGCTCAGCAGAACCAGGTTGGGTGGAAGCCCAGATGGCTACCAAAGAGGAAAGATGTAGCTTTTTGCTGCAAACCCCTTCCACTTGTACCATTAGTCATGAGTCACATTGCAAACATGTGGGAGCTGACTCCTCAGAAATGGACACCAGAAAGGAGAAAGGAGGACAGGAATCTGCTGAGAGCAAAGTGTCCTTGACAAGTCACAGCTCTTCTGTCAGTATGGTTTTCCATCCTTCAGTCTCCTTTTATTATTGTTCGTCCTCTCAGATCTTTGTGCTCAGGCAAACCTTTTCCGCCTGGTACATCCACTATTGTATTGGAGAGCCACCGTAGGTGGAGGGAGGCCTGGGGGAATCTTTAGAAACAGGAAAGTTTCCCATGGCTCATTAAATAAAAGTTAACACCCTTCTGTGTTAAAAGAGACAAGAATCTGTTCTCTCTAGAGAAGGGCATGAACATCGCACACAACTACCTCATCTCCTCCAAAACCTCAGTGGAATTTTCACTGCAGACGGGTTGGAGTATCTCATTGAAAACAGGACACATCTTCAGTGAAGCTTGCTCTGACAATGGCCAGATCTTAGTTCCCTCTCTTAAAATTTTTTCTGGTCATTATTTTGAGAATCAAAACTTTATGAAAAGCACAGCGTCTTGCCTCAGGAATTACAATGGAGTACAAGTATGTCCTTGCCTGTCACATGACGACTCGATCTTTTCTCTCAATGATAATTAGGATAGTTTACCTTCAGTATATTAGCTTCCATTTTTGTTTCTTATTTCTCTTGGAGACAACTTCTACTTGCCCCGAATGATGATAAAGAGAGCTATGATATCTCTCATTGATCTGGAAGATTCTAGAAGAGCAATTGTAGGTGGTGAAACAGAGTATACCTTCTTATCAGTGCTTCTGTTTTTAATTGATTGATAGAAACCTGATTAAGAAGGTATTTTTATTTTCCATGAGAAGTTAAAATTTTTTTCCTTAAATATGACAACACAGCTGAAAATATTTATTGATGTAGTCGGGAACTTCTCCATTTTGCTGGAACATGATGGGATTCATCACATGTTATACAGATGTTCTTGAAGCCATTATTCACTGTACTTGTTCTGAGCTGACTGTACCCTGACCCAACTAGGATAGCTTTATAATGATATACCAATGCACTTCTCTAGAGCTGCGACATATTACTGTTGACTATTTCATCCAAAAAATCTCTTGAGTCACCTTCCAAAGTAACTGAACATATGAGCATATAGGCTCTCCTACCATGTTTGCCAGATGGGAGCACCAGGTCATGCTGGCTTCATCTCAGCCCAACGTTATCAGTTGTAGTGGCTTTAGATTTCTTCTGGCATTTTTTTTTTTTTACCATGTGAGAAAGGTGAGGCCTGACCTTTTGTTATAATTGTGGGCGGTGGCAGGGTGGGGGTTCAGGAAATTAAAGAAATTAAAGAAAAATATATTATAAAATCCCAGCTCTACTGCTGGTGTGGTCTTGGGTGAGATACTTCTGTTTGCCTTGGTTGTCTCATCTTTAAAATGGGATAATACTACTTAACAAGGTTGTAAAGTTTGAGGCAGGTAATGTATATCAGCACTTAACACAGTGCTGGGAACATGAACTCTTGGTTAATGGTTGCCAATATTATGATTTAGTTAGATTCAATTCAGTCTCATTAGATTAGGGAGTATGATTGGAAAGTATACCATCTGACTAGCAAACATTTGGCTCACTCGCCTAAATTTAAGTTGGGGATCAAAATGCAACTATTTTATATGACAAAGGTAGGCATTGAGCCATATTGTAAACTACTTTCCAGATAAACCAAGTGAATTAAACATATATATGTAGCTCTGTTCTTGCAGTTGGGCTCTAATTTTGCAAAACTTTCCATAATCTTTCATTGGAAGGGAGGGAGGGAGGGAGGAAAGAAGGAAGGAAGGAGGAAGGAAGGAGGAAGGAGATGGGTGATAGGTGGGAAGGAAGGTGATTTTTATTTTAAAATATTTTTTTAAGTTTACTTATTTTGAGAGGGGGGGAGGGGCAGAAAGGGAGAGAGGGAGAGAGAGCGAGAATCCCAAGCAGGCTTCACGCTACCAGCACAGAATCTGATGTAGGGCTCGAACTCATGAACTGCGAGATCCTGACCTGAGCCGAAATAAGAGTCGGACACTTAAGACACTGAGCTACCCAGGCACCCAGGAAGATGATTTTTAAAACATTTTGTTTTTGGGGGCACCTGGGTGGCTCATTCAGTTAAGCATTGGACTTTGGCTCAGGTCATGATCTCGTAGTTTGTGAGTTTGAGCCCCATGTTGGGCTCTGAGCTGACAGCTCATAGAGAACCTGGATTCTGCATCTTCCTCTCTCTGTGACCCTCCCCCACTCGCCCTCTGTCTCTCTGAAAATTAAATAAACGTTAAACATTTTAGAAAAAATATTTTGTTTTTTATTTAAGGGTTCTTAAAGGATATTTTTTAAATAGCCCCTTTAGTCATTGTCAATGTAGGTTTTTTAAGAAGATAACTTTAAAAGGACAACTTTATCATGATGGTATCAATCACCTGTTATGAACTACTGGAAGTGTGTTCATAGACAGCTTTCCAAAAGTCTCAAAACTATCTGGCAAGTCACTTGGTTGGTTGTTCTTGTTCCAGAAGGAAGCATGACATCCCATTTCTAGAAATATTTAATATTTGAGTAAAAGCTGCAGTATGAGAGTTAGCTTTGGACCTGAAAATTCAAAGCTGATTCCTTCTAGTAGGCTGCTTGATTGAGAAATGAAATGCAGTTGTGGATCTGAGGAAAAAACAAATATTAAGATCAAGAAGGAATATAATTACAACATAACTGAAGGCCATTTTGACAATTATTTTCAACAAACAAAATAAGAGTCACTTACAGGTCACATTCTATATACTCAGTCTCTCTTTTGGAGTAGAAGAATAGATGATGATAGAAGATGGGTCATACACACACCCCCCAACCCCCCCCCAAAACACACATGGAAGAAAGCAGGACAGCAGGTGTTCTGTGTGGTGAGGTTGGTTTCAGAGGACTGGGAAGAAAGGATATTGATGGCAGAGCCAACAGGGAAAATTCTGAGTGTTTTGGTTTTCAGAAAGAGATTTTAAAATGGAGCAATAATGAAGGAAAAATTCTTTTCAGAGACTTAAATGACACGGAAATTTAATTTCAGAAGAGTTGAGAAGTAATGTGAAATGTTTCAGAGCTATGTAAGTAAAAGTGGGGTCAGTTTAGGCTGATTGCCTGTTTCTGAGGTTTGTTTTCTCTGATTTGCTAGAAGGTGCTATAAAGAGTTTTTGCTGTAAAGAAATAGAAGTTGGAGCAGCAGTGGCTCAGTCAGTTAAATGACCACCTCTTGATTTCAACTCAGGTCGTGATCTCATGGTTTGTGTGTTCGAGCCCCCGTGCCAGGCTCCATGCTGGCAGTGCATAGCCTGCTTGGAAGTCAGTCTCTCTCTCTCTCTCTCTCTCTCTCTCTCTCTCTCTCTCTCTCTCTCTCTCTGCTCCACCCCTCCTCAAAATAAATAAATAAAACATTTTTTAAAATGTGAAAAAAAGGAAAAAAAGAAATAGAAGTTACTTAACTTTTAAATCCCAAGTGAAAAATAAGTGTCCTTCTACAAGTTCCTAACTCCTTCAAATGACCTGATATTGAAAGCATCCCTCTGTGAGAGGAAATGGAATGACCACATTTCTCTTTTTATAGATACACATAGTCTTCTTAATGTACATTAACTCCTACAAGCCCAGGAGACGGTTTTCTTCCTTCCTCCCTCGTTCCCTCCTCTCTCTCTCTCTCTCTCTCTCTCTCTCTCTCTCTCAACCCCTCTCTCCCTCTCTCCCTCTCTCTCTCTCTTTTCTTTTCTTTTTCTATTCTTTCTGAGAGAGCATGCATGCAAGAGTGAGAGAGGAACAGAGGGAGAAGGAGGGATCGACAATATTAAGCAGGCTCCATGCTCAGTGTGGAGCCCAACAGGGGGCTCAGTCTCACGATTGTGAGATCATGACCTGAGCCAAAATCAAGAGTCAGATGCTTAACTGACAGAGCCACCCAGGTACCCCCAGGAGAGGGTTTTAGAATAGGATTTGTGCTTGAATTTTCTCCCAGGGTTCAGTAAAAGCTGCAAGTGACTAGCAGATGTTGCTGGCACAGTAAAACCACCACAGCCCAGGATAAGGATGCACTGAGCCCATGGTTCCATTCACTCAGACTGAACCCTGTGGACTCAGATTCCCTCACACTCGTCTTTCCTCACTATACAGAATGGCTTATCAGCCTCCAGGAGCCTCCAGATCAGAGGATCCTCTTATGGATCACATCCAAACACCAATGCTCCCTCCTCTGGGGGAGATTCTGGTCACCTCCAGAGTGTGTCTTCCCACTGTTTTCCAACCCACCAGTTCTGCTAATCAGACTTCTGTGGTGATGCGGTGTCCAAGAATGCTTCTAGGATAGAACTTAAGTGTGTTCCCATCTTGTGTGCACATGGATCCTGGATTCTCTTGCTGGGATAATGCTTTTGAAAGTCGTCTGGTGCACCCCAAACACTAAGAGGCTTGAATTTTCTCACATGTACTGAGCTTATCTGATTTCCAGTGTATCCTTCTTGGGACCCTATCTTACTGTCCTGGTGAGACTTTTCTAGCATAGGTTTTCTTAGGATCCAAAGTAGCTCCTTTGGTCAGTCAGTTTGGATAGGAACAGGTTAGTCGTGTCCGTTCTGCACCCCCAAACAGAGCAGCACCTAAACCCACCAGAAGAATACATTTGTCCACTGGTTAGGAGGAAGTCCGGATCTTCAGTTCTAAGATGAAATGTGCACCATTGGACCTGTGAATGGATGAGCCACCTCTTGTGCCTGACCACTTTGTTCTAGCTGAGAGTGTTCCTAACACTCCATATCATTGGAGCCCCAAGTCATAAGGGACCAGCATTTGCCATTTATCAGAAGGGAACAAATACTGGTTTCAAAGTTTGGAAAAGTGAAATGCCTCAATAAGTGAAAGCACTTAGGGCTTCCCTATCCCCACATGATCCTAGAGGTCCCTTTCAGCTCTAAATTTGTATGACTTTTGTCCAGTTGAGAATATGGCAGATATAGGCTGCAACGATGAATAGGCATTGGCTGATAACTATACAGTCGTGGATACAGCCGATTGAATAGATATGTTGAGGACTATGAGCCACTTGTGGGTTAGGTGCTGGGAATAAAACAGTCCCTGCAGTCATGGGGCCTTCATTCTAGTGGGCTGATCTCGGATGTGAGAGCTTCCAGGATCCATGCAACACTCACAGCCCTCACCACTGCTTCTGTGCCCTTCATCATTGTGAAGTCAGGATACTGCCTGGGAAGTTCACTGATCAGTCTGTTGCATTCATGAACAAACCCAAGTTGGCTCTAGTTTTCTATTTCCACCCTCTTGTTCGATGTCTACTTTGTAAACCATTTTGTTCCTTGCTTGATTCTTTACCACTATGTGCATTTCTAGCCAGCCTGGAGTGAATACAATATGCATTGGGGATTGTCTGAAACAGAGCCAAGTTGTCTTTTTTTAGTTTTCTCTTTAGCTAGTGGGGTCATTTATAACTTTTCTGGCGTGATTATCACTTTTTCCCTACTTGGTCCTATTTACAAAAACCATAGAAAAATACACACCATCCCCCCCTAATTTTTGAAAAATACTTTTATCTTATTCTTTCCAGGTGGCATAAAGGTAACATCACTTATATTAAACAGTTATTTATTGAGCTCTAACTGTGTACCAAGTGTGGGGCAAAGCATTTGACCTGCATGACCTTGTCAGACTTTGGGTGAGAAACCCTTTGAAGCAGGTGCTACTGGCATCTCCTTTTACAGTCCTGACAATTTAATGAAGAGGCCCCAGGTTACATGGTTAATACAAAAATATTTTTCAATGAATACCTCAAGGAGATTCGCATATGTAGCATGTTGTATTACAATTTCAAAACTTGGTTTCTTTATTACTACTTTCGAGTGGTTTGCATTAAAACAAGAAATGTCACACTGGATTAGAACCAGCGTTGGATCTGGGCATTGTTTTGCTTTGGACCATTGCTATGTTTTCACAAGTTAAGAGTATGTCCTTGTGCTGTCACCTTAAAAGTTAGGAACATGGCCCCTCCATCAAGTAAGTTACTCATCTGGACCATATAGATAGGTAGATATGATATATAGATCAGATAGATAGATAGATAGATAGATAGATAGATAGACAGACAGATATGGTGCAGCACCTATCACATCTATCATAAAATATTTGTAAGCATACTTATGACCCCTTTAAGATGTGAGTTCCTTGTAGTCTCAGACCTCACCTTTCTTCATCCCTGAAGCCCAGTGTTGGGCATCTGTTGGCATACAACAAGTGTCCATTGGATACGCAAATACTGAAAATGTTCTAAACATCCTAGTTTCCTTTAGTAATTATGTATTCATGAACTCACTGAAATTATCTTTGAAGCTTGCTTCCAACTGGTACCACCTCTTAACGAGTAGAATAAATTTACTATCTGTTGGGTAAAATAGTGCTTTCTTTTATCTGTTGTAAAAATATTGCCTTCAAATTTTCTGAGGTTATAACATAATAGCAACATTTAAAAGCAGTGTCTTCCCTTTATCACATTGTTTTCTAATGATTCTTTCATGGTTTCAGGAAGGTGATGTCTGGCCTAACTCATCAGCTGAAATCACTGTGTACTTTAATCCCCTGGAAGCCAAGCTCTATCAGCAGACAGTTTACTGTGACATTTCAGGTAAAGACTTTCTTTGTGTGGTAAACTCAGGTTACCAAGTGCCCAGAGCATCAAGAGGGGTGCATGCGTGTGTGTGCGTGTGTATTTGTGTGCAGACTACAGGAAGTACGTGATATCAACCGGGGAATAATAGAGTCAAGCTATGCGCTTTTCATTTTTTCTTGAACAGATCAAACTTTGAAGTACATTACAATTATAGTGTAGTCACAGGGATAGGAAACCACGGAGCTGGGTTTGCTCTTGATTTTTAGAACAATAAAGAATATTACTTGACACAAAGTCTCAACATTTGATTCTTGTTCTTTTTATAGCCTTTGGCATTTGAATTTTTTACTTTTTGAGTTTTTAATCAAAATAATGCAGCCAGGGAGGATGGGAAGACAGCCTGGCAGTGGCCAGAAGCTGCAAGGGGGATGTACAAATAGAGTGGTAACCTGACAGCTTCAGAAGATTGGATACAGGTAGAGGAATTAAACACAAAAGTAAATATATTGAGGATAACAAAAGCCAGTATTTTTCACTCTTGAAGGAGGCAGATACACAGATATGTATGTGTGGAAAGGAGAAAGGCTAAGATGAGGCTTTGGTATTGGAATGGAATTGGAGTTCCTTCCCTATGAACTCATGGTTGTTGATATGCACAGAGGCAGAAATAAATAGATGTATAAATGTGTGTATACGTTTATGTACATAGAGCTGCATCTTTCCTAACTGTGTCTATTAAGAGATCCTGGCAGCTTTAAGACCCTAATTGCAGTGAGCACACTGAGTACCCAAAGTTTGGTTTCTGAATCCTGCCCTCTGCCATGAGGGCCTTTTATCAGGACTGAGGCAGAGAAAGAAGATGAGCTGGGAACACTCCTTTCCTGCTGGAAACTAAGGAAATGCTCAAAGAATGACAGGGTTATGTCAAAGTGATAGAGAAGCCAGCAAAGGGACTTCCACTGACCAAATTTGAAACAAGTTAAGAATCAAAATAAATAATGATAACTAATAGATTACAACACATTGATTAAATAGGAATCTCTGAATCCACTAAATAAAAATTTACCATTTAGCACTTCTGGTAATAATGAATTCAGGTAAAAAGCATTCTGAAGATTTAAAGGATCTTAAAATAATGGGTGAAAGCAGGGTATAGAACAGGATTTTATGTAGTCTCAAAATATCCTACCTCAGAATGCTTATTAATTATAAAGGGGAGAAATCTGACTTTACAATGAAGAAAACTGGGAGATGTTATCTTAGTTAATACTAACAGTAGTAATCCAGCAAATCAACCTCACGGACTGCTCACTAGGATACAATGAAAACAAACATCTCTTCACTGATATTAGGGTCAAAATATCTAACACGGTCTAATTATGGGGAAACATTAGATTAACCCAAATTGAAGAAAAAACCAAAATTAACAGCTTGTAATCTTCAAAAATATCAAGCTCATGAAAGTCAAGAAAAGACTGAACTGTTCCAGATTGAGTGAGACTCAAGAGACATGACATCTGGATGACTGGATCCTTTGCTATAGAGGAGATTATTGGGTAAAGGATGTATGGAGGCTCTTCATACTACTCTGGAAGGTGTTCTATATTTTGAAAATGCCTCAGAATTCTCTTTTAAAATACTGATGGGAATAAATAAGTAAAACAGGTAGATAATCAGATGATAAAGCTAAAGAGTAGTCTCCAGTGTTACTTTCAAGATGAAGCACTTTTGGCTGTTTCTTGTGGTGGTAATTTTCCTTACTAATTCTATGCTTATGTTGCTGTTTTGTTGATTTGCCAGCTTCTCACATTACCTTTTGAGACTCCCGCTCTGAAAGATAAGGATTTAGTTCCCTTATGATCTTATTGTTCCCTTGCTCGCCTTACTGAGTTATAATATACATGCATTTGGGGCGCCTGGGTGGCTCAGGCCGTTCAGTGTCCAGCTTTTGATTTTGGCTCAGATCATGATCTCACAGTTCGTGGGTTCAAGTCCTACATTTGTTTCTGTGCTGACAACATGGAGCCTACTTGGGATTCTCTCTCTCCCTCTCTCTGCCCCTCCCCTGCTCTCTCTCTCTCTCTCTCTCTCAAAATAAATGAATACACCTTTTTTTTTAAAGCGTGTTCCTTTTAAAAAATAATAATTTACATGCAGTATATTTCACCGGTTTTTGGCAGACAGTTCTGCAAGCTTTGACAAACCCCAATAGAATAACTGCCACCAAAATAAAGATACAGAATATTTCCATCACACCATGAGTTCCTTCCTGCCACGTCACAGGCCATCCCATTCCTCCACCTCAGCCCCTGGCAACACAATTATTTTTATTTTATTTTTCGAGTTTTATTTGTAGCTTTAAATAATATACTTAAAACTATATTTTTTTGTTCCATCAATTCTATGGTCTCTCTTTGACACGTACACGTGTTGGGACCCCTGACCTGCTCACCACCATTCCATCCTCTCAAATTTTCCTGTTAATTTTTTTTAATATTTATTTATTTCTGAGACAGAGAGAGACAGAGCATGAGTGGGGGAGGAGCAGAGAGAGAAGGAGACACAGAATCCGAAGCAAGCTCCAGGCTCTTAGTTGTCAGCACAGAGCCCGACGCGGGGCTCGAACTCACAAACCATGAGATCGTGACCTGGGCCGAAGTCAGTTGCCACCAACTGAGCCACCCAGGTGCCCCACCCTCTCAAATTCTATGAGTTGTTCTACTTTTGTATTAAAATGATTGGTAACCATATTTAAATCGTCTAGTTTGTCTACATAAATTCTGTACACTGAAGGGCCAAGTTTATTCTGGGATTAAACTTTTTTAATCCTCTGATGTTTGGATGTTCTGACCTCTATTGGTGAATGTTAATCAGCAAAGAATTCCCCTAAGGTGTGTAGCAATTAGTTTCTCTCTCTTCACTGTCCACGAGGTCTCACAATTATGCCTCATGTTAGCTTACTTCATCATTGAATTGACTCTTTTGTGCAGCTTTTGCTGCACCCCCCCGCCGATGCTTCTCATTCTTCCTTTCTTCCATCCTATCTACTTTTAGAATACATGCTCTTCTTTTCCTTGAAGACATTTTTCTCAGAGCCCACAAGCTTCTCATTCCAAGTCAGATCAGCCACCTCCTGCATAGTTATTACCAGGGAATTTTTTAAATTTCCATGTGTGTTCCATTGTATCTTTTTACTCTCACTTTGCTCAAGTAGCTTCCACAGAAAGGGTATATAGAAGGGAAACTATGATCCCTGCATACCTGGTAATTTCTCATTCTGCCTCCATACTCACCTGATAGTTCAGCTGACACTTCTAGGTTAAATTTTTTTTTCTTCAGAATGTTGAAGACATTGTGCCAACTTTATGGTAAAGGTCCGGAAGTCTGAAGTCACCTAGTTCTCATTCCTTGCTAGGTGGCCTGTTATTTCTCTCTCAATATTTTCTAGGGTTTTCTTTTTGTACTTGAGGTCTGAAATGTCATGAAGCCATATCCAAGGGTGAGGTTTCTAATTCATCCTCCTCAGCTTTCTATGGGCCATTTGAGTCTGATTACTCATGTGTTACTTCAGCTCTGGGAAATTGTATTATTTTTTACATATTTTCCTCTGTTATATTTCATTTTATTCTCCTGGAGATCTTAACAGTCTAATGTTAGACTTATAGGATTGATCATCTGTTGTCAAAGAACCAGATTTTAATCAAACATGAGCAGTGAATGACATTAAATGCCATTCAATGCTATTAAATAAGGATGTGAAGAGAAGTATTTATTTGTCAGAAAATTCCAAGGTAGCAAGTGTCAGGCAGTCACAGAGTTCCTTCCAGTGCCTTCAGATCTGTGGTTGTTCATTTGTATGTAAGGATGGGAAAGTGGGTTTAATTTTCAGGGTAACTAGTGCTATTTACTTCTGCTGTTTAATGTTTAGGTCTCCTAGGATTTACAGCTGTGGTGGTTATTTTAATAACAAGATATTAAATGTCTAGAGAGAGAGTAATAAGAATGCACAATCGCTAACCACTTCAAGGTAAAAATCCCACTGTTCTGCTCTGCCTAGCATGTTTTCAGTGCATGTCTACACAGCCACTTTTCTCTGTATATAAAGAGGTCAAGCAGTCTAAGAACAGTATAGAAGGATGGGCTGCCTAAGCCAAGATTGTGCTGCCCTCCCCCTCCCCCCAGTTATATATGTCCCTTTCTGATGATGTTTCCCCCATTCTCCCTGGAAGTAACCATCACTTTGACTTGTATGATCATGATTTTTTTTGTTTGTTTTCACTTACATGCTTGTTTAAAAAATTTATATATTGAAATTATACTCTATTATGCTGTTAGCACCAGGAAGATAAAGTCAGTCAATAAATATTGATTACATAAATGAGCAAATAAATGAAAAAAATGAATGAGTGAATGAATCCTGGTTTGATCTGGTCGTTCCCTTGCTCATGAATGCAGGATTCTCAAGATTGCCCCAGAATGGATGCAGAATGGACTAGGGGCTTCAGGATCGACATAAATCCATTTCTACACTTCATACCAGCATCATTTACCCCAGACTTCTAAATGGGTCTGGAGGAAATGCTGGTACATCAGTGTTCAGACAGAGGCTGGAAATGCTCCAGTGGCCCCCATGCCACAGGTGGTAGATCCTCCCTCCCATCTATGACTCGCGGGATGTCGTGCTTGGCCATGTTCCAGGGGGTTGGCTGCTCTCCAGGAGGTTCCCAAACATTACATAACTAGCTGTGTTCATCTATTGTTTTGTTTGCAGTTGTGAATTCTGCCACAGAATTCACATCCTGGATAAACTGAATAGTATAATTTTCCATCTGCATGACATTCTTCTTTATTCTGATAGTGGTTTATTAAAAGACATGATTGCCAGAGAAGGGTTTTGTTTACCTTGTAATTCCATATTATCTTCCTTGTAAATTCCATGTAATTCACTGTGTCTTTTCAAGGGCTGGTGATGATTCCTTAGTATTATCTTCAAAGAATTGGTAAAACTTCCTGGTTTTAGGTCACTAAAAAATGCTTTTTAGGCAGATAGAAAAGCCCCTTCTCTTGTTTCGTTATGCTTTGCTTTTGCATTTAAAAAATACTTTGAGCATATAGTAGAAAATACGTATGGATATGCTTCCCCTTCATGCCTTTTTACGTAAATTATAGCATACTATACACAATGGTTTTGACACCGCTTATTAAGTATTTCTTGCAGATTATTCCATGAACACTAAATAAAAAGTATCATTCTTTTTCATGGTCCTATAGGAATCCTTAGTATTTACATACTATCATTTAATTTTTAACCTTTTGTCACTAAGGAACAAGACATACAGGGGTGCCTGGGTGGCTCAGTCCGTTGAGCATCCGACTTTGGCTCAGGTCATGATCTCGTGGTCTGTGAGTTCAAGCCCTGCATCGGGCTCTGTGCTGACAGGTCAGAGCCTGGAGCCTGCTTCTGATTCTGTGTCTCCCTCTCTCTCTGCCCCTCCCCCGCTCACCCTCTGTCTCAGAAATAAATAAACATTAAAAAAAATTTTTTTAAAAAGAAACAAGACATACATTCACAAATGTGCGTAAAATATACTGTGGTGGGCAGAGTAACAGCCTCCCAAAGATGTCCATCTCCAAACCTGTGAATATGTTACTGTGGATGTGTTACATTGCCTGACAAAGGGAAATTAGGGCAGAAAATGGAGTTTCAGTTACCAATGAGCTGACCTTAACATAGGGAGATTAACCTGGATTATGCGAGTAGCTCAGTAGGTAATCATAAGTGTCCTTTAACTTCAAAGAGGGAGGCAAAAGTATCAGTCTCAGTGTCAGAGTGATGTGATAAGAGAACGACTCAACCAGCTGTTTCTGGCTTTGAAGATAAATGGCCAAGAGATGTGGACAGCCTCTAGAAGCAGGAAAAGCCAAGAAAATAGATTTCTCCCCAGAGTCTCCAGAAGGAAATTCAGCTCTGCCAACACCTTGATTTTAGTCCAGTGAAACCCATCTTGCATCTTAGACTTCTGACCTCTATAATTTTTAAGATAATAAACCTGTACACTAAGGCATTTAGTTTGTGATGACCTGTTTTAGCAGCAACAGGGAACTAATACACATGCATATATATTATAATTATAAGACAAATATCACATACGTGCTACTAAGATAATATTTCCAGTCCTGAGAAGCCCCCTGTGTGTCCCTTCCCGGGCACACTTCCCTCACCCCATCCTCCCCCTGAGATCGTCACCATTCTATCCTTCATGGTCATTATTTCATTGCCTTCATTTGTAGTTTTTACCCCAATGTGTGTGCACATAAACAATGCAAGTTGGTACTGTCTGTTTTTGAAACGTACATAATTGGCATCAGTCTGCATGTCTGTCTCATCCATGTTGTTGCTCATAGCCCCAGTCCTATTTTGTTTTCATTGTTGTGTAGTATTCCATCCTGTGAATATATGTTCAGAAACAGGAAGTAGCAGGGAAGGCCAGTGTCATTTGTCTTGAGGAGGCCTCTTGAGATGCATGAAATTTAACCCACATCTCCACCTGCAACTTTTTTTCTTTTGAAAGCTTTTATATCTAGGCACCATGAGTACAAAGATGTACAAAACCAGAGCTCCTGCCCTCAGAAAGCACTAGAAATGAGTGGAGGAAAGTAACCAGCAATTATATTGCAATGCTATCCAGTGAATGAATGCATTAATAGATGAGGGTACAGGGCACACACAGCTCAGTCTCGGTTTCTAGGGAAGGCTCCTCAGGGAAAGTGACCCTTCTGGAGTATTTGTTAGTCAAATAAAAAAAGGATGTGTGTGGGTGGGGGGAGGTGCTGGGCATGTCAGGGAGGGAAACACTTTGTGAAAATACATGGCAAGTGAATGAAATGGCAAAGAATTGCAAATTCTTGGCATGTGGCTGCCAAAAAGACAGAGAGACTGGGAGGAGAGAAGGGGCAGGAAATGGAGTTGGATGCTGAAGGAGTAGTTAGCTCAGGGACAGCTGCTCTTGACTGCCAGACTAAGAACCTTGGAATTCCTCCTGGCTGCTGTGGGAAATCACAGAAGGGCCCTAAGCAAGGGAGTGAGTGACCTGCTTAAATCTGAATATAGGAAATACGACATTACTGAAATCTTTTCAGTTCATCTGAAACTGAAATGTTTTTCTTCACTTAGATTTTCAGATTTTCTTAGAAGTAGTTAAACTGGATGTTAGATATTGATAAAGACTTGCTGATGGTCTGATCTGTGGCTTGAAACTGACTTTTTATCTATCTTGACTTTCCAATGTAATGTGGAAAATCCTAATCTAATCATGAAGAGATGACCTTTTTTAAAAAAAAAAAAAACTCAACGGGAAACCACACATATTTGGTTTGGATCACCATATGGGAGCTTCAAAGTAAGCAACACTTTCTGATTTAAACTGTGAAATATATTGCTAGATAACATCGTTAGTGGGTGCTTCAGAGTCAGATGTGAAAAAGCAGCATGATGGAAACGATGCCAGATGTACCTACTTCCGTTAAGGACCCAATTAAAATGTAACTACTGTGTCCATTTTCCTTCTGCCCATCATAAGAAAGAAACATCTGAATCTTTAGCACAATTTAGAGCTTTTGACCTTTATCTCAGCTGAACTATAGAATGGACACTTAGGAGAGAGAAAGCTAAATCACCCCAATCACTGAAAACATTTTTGAGTTTTCAGAATAATAAATAATGCTCTACATATTTGTAGGTTTTCTTCTTCAAAACTCATCAGACTGCAACCTCATAATAATAATATAGGGTTTCTTAGTCCTATGAATGAGAAATTATTTTCTTGATCAACTACCTTATTTACTTTAAGTTATATGTTCAATTATCAAATATTTCAAACATACAGAATATAGGGAAAATATATATGTGTCCATACCCAGATTTAGGAAAACTCAAACAAATGGAATGGTATGTTGATAGTTTTGGTCAGGAATATCAACATTATAAATTGGTCAGTTCTCCTTGTAAATATAACATGATCTCAGTGGTAATATCAAGGTTTTTTTTTTTTTTAATTAGGTTTATTCCAAAGTTCTTATGGAGGAAATAAATGAACTAGAACTGCTTAGAAAGTTCAGAAAAACAAGAATAATATGAGAGGACTAACCCCACCACGTGTTAAAACATATTTAAAAGCTACAATAAGTACCACTGTATGGTTCTGGAACTTGAAGAGAATGTAGCTATTGAGTCAATATTAGTCCTTTTCATCCTTACCAGTTATCATCATCATCAAGAGCAGCAGCATGCCTTCAACCCTCCCTTCCCCCAAATCCACATTTCCCAGTGTCCCGGATATGTGAGCAAAGTAAAAACCCTAATTACGTAAGCCACTTTGTCCATTTTATCTTTTGTGCATAACAAACCACCCTAAAGATTTAGTGGCTTAAAACAACTGGCAGCCATTTATTCTGCTCACAGATCTGCAGACTGGTCCCGATTCAGCAAGGACAGCTCCACTTAGCTCTCCCTAGAGACAGCTGGACAGGCCTAAAGGTGAAAGCTGGTATCATTTTATAGCTCTTCCACCTACATCTCTGGCAGTTAATCCTAGCTGTTGACAGGGACCTCGCCAGGTTCTGTCTGCTGGAACCCTCATCCATGGTCTCTCCATGAGGCTGCTTGCTTCTTCCAAATATGGACAAGGGACCATATGGTTACTGTGGGAAATCTCCTGCAGCTTAACTGTCCTTTCTTTCAGTTGCCTATCTTTTGCATCAGATTGACAGAATTACTCCATCCTTTGGTTTTCTACAGCTTCACTGTGGTGAATTTGCCTTTGTTTAGCCTACTTGGGTACTAAACCTGCATCTTCAGTCTAAGAATCTCTGATCAGTTCTGGAATTCCTTAGCACTTATCTCTTCAGTGTTGTTTTCATCTCATTATCTCATTTTTCTCCTTCTGGAATTTTTTTTAGATATATGTCTTTCCCATGGACTCACCATACCTTCTGACTTCTTTACATTTTTTATTTCTTTATTTCTCTTTGACATATTCTGGGTATTTTTCTAAGATCTTTCTCTCAGTTGATTAGTTGTTTAGCTATTTCTACTCTTTGGTATTCATCTGCTCAGTTTTTAATTTCATAAACTTGGTTTCTATTTCTGTGTTTACTTCTTGAGAGATTTTAAGATGAGAGGTTAGAGTTCCTTTAAGAGTTTTCTATTATCTCAAACTCTTGGGGTACTAATTTGCATGTTTGTGGTAAACACTGACTTTCCTCCTACTGGATTGTTTCTTGAGATGGTTTGAAATGTTTGCACTGTGAGCCCATTTTTAGCACGTGCTGTGGACTGAATATTTGTGTTCTCCCAAAATTCATATGTTGAAACCTATTAGCATACTTAATATTCAACCTTGTTGAAACAAGGTTCATGTTTCTTCGGGTAACATCCCTAGAGAATCTGCATAGAATTACCCTGGCTGATCATTAAAAATGTAGATTCTTGGGTTTCATCTATGTTTTATTGAATCAAAATCTGTGGAGATTGTGTTAGAGAATATCTGTTTTAAATGAAGGCTGAAAAGTAAGTGTGTAGTAGGGTTGCAGGATACAAGATCTATATAGAGAGAATCAGTTGTATTTCTATACAGTGAACAATGGGAAATTGAAATTTAAAAAAAACACTGTCACTTAAAATAGCATTAAGAAATCCTAAATACTTAGAGATAAATTTGACAAGAGATGTGTAAGACCTGTACATTGAAAACTATAAAACATTGCTGGGAGAAATTAAAGACCCAAATAAAGGGAAAACTATACCTTGTTAACAAGTGGATAATTAATATTAGTAAGATGTCATTTCTTCCTCAAGTTTGTTGATTGACTCAGTGCAATCCAAATAGAAATTCTAGTTGCTTGTGTGTGTGTATGTGTGTGTGTGTTTATGTGTGCGCGTGCGCGCATGCACGTGCATGTGGGTGTATAGAAATTGACGGGCTGATTCTAAAATTCGTATGGAAATGCAAAGAACCTAAAATAGCCAAAATAACTCTGGAAAAGAACAAAATTGGAAGGCTACCACTACCTTATTTCGACAGTTTTTAAGCTACAATAATAAAGATCATCTAGGATCATCTCCCCATCTCAGAATTCTTAACTTAATCACTCACTTACTTTGCCATATAAGGTAATATTCACTCTTTTACTATATAAGGTGATATTTACAGGAATTAGGACATGGGACCACCTTTGAGGGCCATTGTTCAATCTACCATAGATGCCATGTGGATATCCAGCTGTTTTGGCTCTGTGCATTCCAGTCCATCTTCCCTTACTGATATTCAGAATTTGCTCTGTCATAAATTCACATATATGTGTACATTTATTCTGAGTTTTTTGTTGTTTCCTTAATCATTTTGTACCTTCTGCCCCAATACCACATTAACTTAATTATAATAGCTTTATAATAGACCTTAATATATCAAAGAGCAAATTAGTCCAATTTATTCTTTTAAAGAATGTCTTGGTTGCTATTGGCCCCTTGATTTTACATTTAAATTGTATAATCAATCTGTACATTCTACCCGATGGCATTTTGCTTAGCAGAGTGTTGAAATTAAAGATCAGTTGGAAGAAAATTGACAATTTTATGATATTGAGTCTTCCTTCTCAAGGACATAGCCTACTTCTCCATTTAATTAGATCTTTGTTAATATCTTTCAATAAACTTTTATGATTTTCCCCTTGAAGATCTTAAATATATATTGTTACATTTATTTCTAGGTACTTTATATTTTTGTTGCTATTGTAAATAGTGTCTTGGAAATTAATTTTTCTGGTTGTTGCTATATGGAGAAATGCACTTTACTTTTGAATATTGATTTGGTAATCATCAATATTACTGTATCTTACTAATTAAAAAATTATTCACAGAGTCTTTAGGATTTTCCAGGTGGATAGTCCTAAAATACGTGAATAATGACAGTTTGTTCTATTTATACTTTTCCTCCTCTTTTTTCTTGTCTTACTGCACAGGAATGGAGTTCAAGTATAATATTGGACGTCTAAGATAGATGGCAAGTTTTTGCAAGCCCCTGGTTATATCTTCTGGATCACATCTAAATGCAATGTGGTCTAAATGCAATGTTGCATTCAGGCCTTCAAGGCTGTTAGAGAGGGTTCTGTAGTACATTTCCCTGCTTCTTGTGTGAAATCAGGGCGCTGTAATCAGAGATAGGAAACTCCCCTGTTTTATGTATGTATGTATGTATGTATGTATTTAATTTTATTTTTAATTATTTTTTAACTTACATCCAAATTAGTTAGCATATAGTGCAACAATGATTTCAGGAATAGATTTCTTAATGCCTCTTACCCATTTAGCCCATCCCCCCTCCCACATCCCCTCCAGTAACCCTCTGTTTGTTCTCCATGTTTAAGAGTCTCTTATGTTTTGTCCCCCCCCCCCCCGTTACTTTATTTTTGCTTCCCTTCCCTTATGTTCATCTGTTCTGTGTCTTAAAGTCCTCATATGATATTTGTCTTTCTCTAATTTTGCCTAGCATAGTACCCTCTAGTTCCATCCATGTAGTTGCAAATGGCAAGATTTCATTCTTTTTGATTGCCAGATAATACTCCATTGTGTATATATACCACATCTTCTTTATCCATCTATCCATTGACGGACATTTGGGCTCTTTCCATACTTTGGCTATTGTTGATAGTCCTGCTATAAACATTGGGGTGCATGTGTCCCTTTGAAACAGCACACCTGTATCCCTTGGATAAATACCTAGTAGTGCAATTGCTGGGTCACAGGGTAGTTCTATTTTTAGTTTTTTGAGGAACCTTCATACTGTTTTCCAGAGTGGCTGCAGCAGTTTGCACTCCCACCAGTAGTGCAAGAGAGATCCTCTTTCTCCGCATCCTTGCCAACATCTGTTGTTGCCTGAGTTGTTGATGTTAGCCATTCTGACAGGTGTGAGGTGGTATCTCATTGTGGTTTTGATTTGTATTTCCCTGATGATGAGTGATTTGAGCATTTTTTCATGTGTAGGTTGGCCATCTGGATGTCTTCTTTGGAGAAGTGTCTATTCATGTCTTTTGCCCATTTCTTCACTGGATTATTTGTTTTTTTGGATGTTGAGTTTGATAAGTTCTTTATAGATGTTGGATACTAACCCTTTATCTGATATGTCGTTTGCAAATATCTTCTCCCATTCTGTCAGTTGCCTTTTAGTTTTGCTGATTGTTTCCTTCGCTGTGCAGAAGCTTTTTATTTTGATGAGGTCCCAATAATTCATTTTTGCTTTTGTTCCCCTTGCCTCCAGAGACGTGTTGAGTAAGAAGGTGCTGCGGCCAAGATCAAAGAGGTTTTTGCCTGCTTTCTCCTCGAGGATTTTGATGGCTTCCTGTCTTACATTGAGGTCTTTCATCCATTTTGAGTTTATTTTTGTGTATGGTGTAAGAAAGTGGTCCAGGTTCATTCTTCTGCATGTCGCTGTCCAGTTTTCCCAGCGCCACTTGCTGAAGAGACTATCTTTATTCCATTGGATATTCTTTCCTGCTTTGTCAAAGATTAGCTGGCCATACATTTGTAGGTCCATTTCTGGGTTCTCTATTCTGTTTCATTGATCTGAGTGTTCTTGTGCCAGTACCACACTGTCTTGATAATTACAGCTTTGTAGTATCGCTTGAAGTCTGGGATTGTGATGCCTCCTGCTTTGGTTTTCTGTTTCAAGATCACTTTGGCTATTCGGGGTCTTTTCTGGTTCCATGCAAATTTTAGGATTATTTGTTCTAGCTCTGTGAAGAATGCTGGTGTTATTTGGATGGGATTGCATTGAATATGTAGATTGCTTTGGGTAGTATTGACGTTTTAACAATATTCGTTTTTCCTATCTGGGTGCATGGAATATTTTTCCACTTTTTTGTGTCTTCTTCAATTTCTTTCATAAGCTTTCTATAGTTTTCAGTGTATAGATTTTTCACCTCTTTGGTTAGATTTATTCCTAGGTATTTTATGGTGTTTGGTGCAATTGTAAATGGAATCAATTCCTTGATTTCTCTTTCTGTTGCTTCATTGTTGGTGTATAGGAATGCAACCGATTTCTGTGCATTGATTTTATATCCTGTGACTTTCCTGAATTCATGAATCAGTTCTAGCAGTTTTTTGGTGGAATATTTTGGGTTTTCCATATAGAGTATTGTGTCATCTGGAAATTGCCCTGTTTAAAAAAAAATTGGGGGTCAAGTGAGTTGCTCATTCGGTTAAGCATCTGATTTTGGCTCAGGTCATGATCTCGCAGTTCATGGGTTTGAGCACTGAATCAGGCTCTGTGCTGACAGCTCAGAGTCTGCTTTGGAGTCTGTCTCCCCTTCTCTCACTGCCCCTCCCCTGCTTGCACTCTCTCTCTCTCAAAAGTAAATGAACATTAAAAAAACCATTTTAGGGGTGCCTGGGTGGCTCAGTTGGTTAAGCATCCGACTTCGGCTCAGGTCATGATATCACGGTTCATGAGTTCAAGCTCCGCATCAGGCTCTGTGCTGACAGCTCGGAGTCTGGAGTCTGCTTCGGATTCTGTGTCTTCCTCTCTTTCTGTCCCTCCCCTGCTCATACTCTGTCTCTCTCTGCCTCAAAAATAAATAAAACATTAACAAAAATTTAAAAAGAAATAAAATAAAATGAAATAAAATAAAATAAAATAAAATAAAATAAAATAAACATTTTAATACTTCAGTCTTCTAGCAAGGAATCTGTCCTAGAGCTTACTAGTTCCTTCACATTTGTCCCTCTTGCTGTCTTTTGCCAAGACAAGAAAAATCCCTGCTTCATAAATCTTGCAGAAAAGTAGCATTTGTAATGTGACCTTAAAATGTAGACTAACTCTGGCAAAAGTACTGCTGGTTATCACTTGTACTCCTATCCTAGGTGAAGGAAATGGCTAGCTACACATAAAACAATCTCCGTTGAAGTAATTAATAATTCCCAAAGAAACATTAGCTCACTGCTTTATTACAACACATCTCCTTTTTAAAAAAAAAAATTATTATTAAGGAAGGCAGTCAAGGTAACAGATGGGGAAAGCTTTAAGCCTGACAGTTATAAATAGTCTTGCTGTTTATTCCACAATATATTTGCAATTCTCCTTCTTTGCCGTTCTGAAAGTTAGATCTCTGTCAAAATACTTTTGTCTTGACCAAGCAGTAAAAATCATTGCCAGTAGATTAGAACTCTAAAATAATGGAGTGAGTTGATGAGGTTCTCTGAAAGTTTTACTTATATTCTACAGTATTGTTAACACAAACACCTGATCTTCAGAGTGATCTCTTTTCCAGGGATCAGATGGATTGGGAGAACCCTTTGAATGGATCACTTGTCCCAAATATTGCTGATTGTTCTTGTTTCTTATGATCAAAGTAATACATGCCTAATGACCACTGTGTTGCCAAGCACTAGAGGGGACATAGAGACAAATACCCCTGTCTTTAAAGGGACAGTCATGGAGAGAAAGCCTTAAAGATACAGAAGCTAAGTAGCAACAAAAGGCTGGAACATAAATTTCCATAAGGCATTATAATGATAATAATAATAAATTATAAATATGGCTTGATTGTTCAAAGCACAGTCACTATAATACTAAAGATTATATCTAACAGAGCATCAAAAGTATTTTTCAATGTTCAAAATGTTACAGAGCAAATCTTTTATTTTTGCTTAAAGAGTTTGAAATGTAAATGGTATACATTTAAGGAAAACCTATCAAATTATCAAAGATTTTCAAAAGTGTGATATCCCCACTATCAGGGAGGGTATGGAGAGACAGACCTTTAAATACTGTTGTTTGTGTGCAAATTCCTATAACCATTCTGGAGGGCAACATGCCCATAGCTATCAAAATGTCAAATGTGCATCCCTTCGTTCTGGCAATTCTATTTCCAATAACAGTGGGCTAGGCAATTTGGATTCTCTGTCTCTTTCTCTCTGTCTCTCTCTAAAACACAACTAGAAGAGCAAGGCAAAATATTTTCAAGGACTTTTTATAGTCAAAAGAGAGCTACCAAGACAGTAGAGAATTATAGGGCCAAGATCCAAGAGAAGAGGAAAGCCAAGACAGTCAGACTTTGGACACCACTTTATCCTTAGAGACACCACCTTTTTGGTAGCTACTACAGACAAGCTGAAAAGTTAAGTACAGTTAGGGAAGAAAGGGCCCTCATAACTCCCCAGACTTTATAATGGGACCCAGTGAAGTGGGGACTGGAAATGAATCAGCCCTCCCAAAGGTTGAAGCTTAGCTTTGACTGCTTTTTCAATTATCAATTTGATTACAACAGTTCTTCACTGAGGTTCTAGGAAGTAATCTCTAATGTTCTAAGGCATCAATTAAATATGAGGAATTAACTTCTCTTTATAATTAGCATAGTACTAGCTATATGCCCTTCTTGGGAGAATTGAGAAGATAGTCACTCATATGACTTGGTACAGAGCTTAATTCTTTCACAGAATCTTAGTGGAGAGTGGTAAGATTGGGTAATGCTAATACTCCTTAGTCACCAGCCAGAAGCAAGAGGAACTTACTATCTTCTCAGGGCTTCAGATGACCACTTCAGGTTTTATGTACACTGACCAGCACTCAGTCAAAAATAATCAAACATATAAGGAGACAACACAGTCTGATAGAACACCAAGATAAACCATATAAACTTCATAGAGAGCCAGAAAACATAATTATTTGATAGATTTTTTTAATGTTAAACATTTTTTTTAATATTCTCAAAAGATTGAGCAGAGGCCTGAAAACTATAAAAAATCTAATGGGAAGTCTGGAACTGAAAAGTTACATTAACAAATTAAGAACTCAGTGGAATTGAATAGCCTGTTACATGCAGCCAGAGATAGATTTTATAAACTGAAAAATAAATCTAAAGAAAATATCCATACTGAGGCATATAGAGATAAATATAGAAAAGAGCATCAGAGTCAAATAGAATGTGGTAAAAATTTATCTATGTGGATGGAAAGAAATGAGAAAATGGAGCATAGGCAATATTTGAAGACATAATGACTGAAAATTTAAAAACTGATGCATGGCACTCATCCAGAGATTCACAAATTGCTATAAACCTTAGGAATAATACATGAAAATGTCACCTGGGAACATCATGGTATAACTGGTAGAAACCAAAAACAAAAAGAGAATCTTTTTAAAAAATTTTAAGGGGCACCTGGGTGGCGCAGTCGGTTAAGCGTCCGACTTCAGCCAGGTCACGATCTCGCGGTCTGCGAGTTCGAGCCCCGCGTCAGGCTCCGGGCTGATGGCTCAGAGCCTGGAGCCTGTTTCCGATTCTGTGTCTCCCTCACTCTCTGCCCCTCCCCCGTTCATGCTCTGTCTCTCTCTGTCCCAAAAATAAATAAACTTTGAAAAAAAAAATTAAAAAAAAATTTTTTTTAATGTTTTTTTTAAATTTTTTTTAACGTTTATTTATTTTTAAGACAGAGACAGAGCTCCAGCAGGAGAGGGGCAGAGAGAGAGGGAGACACGGAATCTGAGCAGGCTCCAGGGTCTGAGCTGTCAGCGCAGAGCCCGACGCAGGGCTCGAACCCATGAACCGTGAGATCATTACCTGGGCTGAAGTCAGATGCTTAACCAAATAAGCCACTCAGGTATCCCCAAAAAGAAAATCTTAATGCAGTCAGAGGAAAAGACATTTACCTCAAATGAGCAGTAAGACAGTAAGCTGACTTTTCAACAGGAGCTGTAGGAGACAAGAAACAATAGAAAATCTTTGAAGTGCCTAAAGAAATTATTCATAATGTGTTCATGGATATTAATTACATTGTACTTTGTTGAATGAAAACCTGGAAACCATTTAAATATCCAACAAGAGGGACTGGTTAAAAATATTTAATTCATCTTCAAGTGATGGTATGTAAAGATGTTGCAGATATTGGGGCACCTGAGTGGCTCATTTGGTTAAGCTTCCAACGTCTGCTCAGGTCATGGTCTTGTGGTATGTGAGTTCAAGCCCCTCATCGGGCTCTGTGCTGACAAGCTTGGAGTCTGGAGCCTGCTTTGGATTCGGTGTCTCCCTCTCCCTCTCTGCCCCTGCGTCTCTCACACTCTGTCTGTCTCTCTCTCAAAAATAAATAAACATTTAAAAAAATTATTAAAAAATGTTGTAGATGTATTGTTAAGTGAAAAAAGCAGTTACAAAGTAATAACAGCATATGCTTTCATTTCCATTAAACTTAATATAGTATTTACTATTTAAATATGACCATGTAGCACTTTAGTATTTAAACATGATTGAGTATGGAAGGGTAGGCACCAAAATGCTAATAGTAGTTATCTTTGGGTAGTAGATTTATGTGAGAATTTCTACTTTCTTTATAATATTTTTATAATGATCATACATTATCAGATAAAGGTATATCCATTTTAAAAAAGGAAACAAAGCCAGTCAATACCATAAAGGTTGTGCTCTCTGTTCACCTGCCCTGGGTCCACTGTGGGTGTGCAGTCGTGGATATTGTGAGTGGATCCCATTACCCCTACTGAAAGAAACTCTATGGTAAGACTCCTAGACACAGATCCTTTAATACCATTATCTTCCTAAATGTAGGGAAAATCATTGAGAACGATGTCCTGTGGAGGCCCATGGTGACTCTCATTTTATAAGAAGCATCTGTCAGTGGTCACTCTTCTCTGATTTAGAAAAATTACATTGTTTTAAAAATAAGGAACAAGAATACCATTAAGACTGGGTTAAAATTTAAAAAAAATTTTCTGCTAAAATATCCGCCTAAATTACAATGTAAGCTGCTCTCTAAAGATAAGAAACTACCAGTATTCATGTTTCCTAAAGATAAGCAAAATCTTCAGCATTGGTTAAATTGCAGTTCCCTGGGTCCAGCACAGGGATTTGATACAGAACTCTTGATTGCTTACATTGGCACCACGTCATGTGTAGTTTGGGGGTAATGAAGCATCCTTCAGGGTGATAAAGTCTGACTTGTTTTTATAGGCCGAGAGATCCGTCTGCCCCTCCGAATCAAAGGCGAAGGAATGGGGCCAAAGATTCACTTCAATCTTGAACTGCTGGACATTGGAAAAGTTTTCGTTGGATCTGTACATTGTTATGAGGTAAGCACTAGACTTTTTCATTGAGACTCAGATAGTACTTGGCTTTTTTGGTTTATTTTATTTTGTGTGTGTGTTTATCGATACAAAACGTGTACAATCACATCCATTTTCCGTTACTCATGCTCAGACTCCAGAATGATCTGGCTCTTCCTTCCTTTCCTAGCAAGCCTCCTTGAGGATTTCCCCTCTAGCTTTCCTGAAGGCAACAAAGCCATAATTTAATTGGTTTTATTTATCCTCCTCATCTTGTGGATTGCAATCTTATCCCCATCTGATTAATGCTTGTTCTCTGACAACATAAATGCTATAGACCAGAGGACAGAAGAACTTTCAAATTTTCCAGAATGTCCTAATGAGGATAGGCATTTTCACACTTCAGAGTTTTCTCTGAATGCACTGGTCTTTAATACATGATTAAAAACCAGTCATTGTGCTTTCTGGAACTTTCTGCTTGAAATTCTGTGCTTTGTCTTTCCAATTAAATAGAAAATGATCCTTTTACAGGATATACTCATGGGTTCTTCAGGATCAAAGTCACTTCAGTGTCTCCTCACCACTAACTTTGTATCTAGGGTATTTTTTTGCACTATATCAAATTGTGACCACTGAAACTTTATTTTACAATGATTCCTAAACTTTAAATGTTTGTATTTCTATAAAAGTAATACAAGCAGTTATTTAATGAGTGACAAATAGGTGTCAGGTTCCATGCTCTATTGTGTATGCTTGTCTATCTGTATGTATTTAGTTTCTAATCCTTAGAAACTATTTTATAAAGGAAAAATAAGAGGCAGAGAGTGGTTAATACCATCAACAACATCATCTTTCACATATGTTGAGCACAGTACCAGTGCTTTTATATTCATTAGTTCGTTTGGTCCTCCCTAAACCCTATGCAGCATTGCAGTGACTCTTCCCATTTTACAGCCGAGGAACCTGGAGCCTGGAGCAGTTTTGCTAGTTAAGATAATGGTAGATACTGTATCAAACAAATATGAAGATCTGTACTATCTCAGACATGATAGAAGTCTATTTTGTTGCTTACGTAAAGTCTCAGGGTTACGTATCAGCAGATGGCTCTCTGTCAGCAGAGCATCGGGACCCTGGCTCCTTCCGTCTCATAGCTCTGCCACCCCTAACATGTAGCCTGCAAGGCCGCAACCCCACATTTGTCATGCGGGCAGAAGGGGAAAGAGCATGGAGAGACGTGCACAAAAGATCTTTTATAGGAGTTGGTCCTATATAGGTGGCACGCATCACGCTCATTCACATCCCACAGCCGCAAGATTGGCTGGGAAATGCAGTCTAGTTGTGAGCACAGGAGGAAGAGGGAGTGGGGTCAGTGAATAGCAAACCCGACCCTGCCACATCTGTTAAGTAACTTGGCAAGGTCATACAGCTGGTAAATGTTAGTGAGCACTGGGTTACTAGGACTCTGTAGCCTGGAAAGGGAAGGTTTTGTGCTGCCCTTCACCAAGGAGCAAATCCAACCTACAGCCAACTCAGATCTCAGCCCAGCCCAGCCTTGACGTGGGAGGCAAATGCCCGGTTGCTACTGAGAGCTTCCTACTGTATTGTTCATCCCCACATTCATTAGAGTAACCATGGCCTAAATGGGATGATGCGCAAGGTAAATAGAGACATTAGTGTCATCTGAGATGGAATATACATAAGAACACAAGTTAAATGAAAAAACCAGTCACATGACTGCCATGAAATGAAAAATGGCACAGCTACTATGTTGCATTGTCTTTTGCATTTTGAAAAAAGGGTCACTTCTGGGAGGAAAAAATGTGCGATACTTATTAAATTGATACTGTGTCCATAATTTATCCAGTGTGAATTTCCCTTACATCCTAAGTATTGTGTCTTATGGATGCCACCATAGAAAAGGACCTTTAGTTCTGATACAAAATGGATAAGGTTTCCCTGAGTGTAATAATAATTTCTAACAAATTTAACCAAAGTGTATTTGAGGCCACCACCTTCCCACCATCCCAGATTTGAAATAGTAAAGTACATCGCAGCCAGCTAAGTAAGTGTTATATGAGGTGCTGCATCAGAGTGGACAATTTTGAGGGCTGTGCAATGGCAGAGAAGGACATGGTGAGTTGCTTCTTATGGGAATATTTTGCACTCTCTGCGTATTTAGTGCTGATGCCTCATTGCATCTCTCTTTCAATTTATTATGTTACCTACTTGAGACAAATTTGAATAACTAGCTATTGCCCTTAGTCATTGCTGAGCTTAGCAAATACATAAAAAGTAAACCATAGTCCCAAGAGTGTTCACTATTCCCCAGTGTAATTAGAAGGAAAACTAGGTGAAGCTCTATTATAAATTTTCTCCTCGCCAAGGAATTGGACTGCAAGGGTAAGGTAATCAAAAAGTCTCAGGGTTTTGTCCCAAATGACTTGCTGGATTCTGCAGACACATGAAGGTGCTCTTTTGTCAGGGGGAGAAGAATGACATGTATGTTCTTGAAAACGGAGGAGCTTGTGCCTTCTACAAAATCTGAGTAAAGTATTGCTGTTACCCGAAAAATAAAAAGGCAATCTGTGCATTTCCTCGGAGAGGAAAACAATTGCCTTTGAATTGAATTCCCTTTGAATTCCCTTTGAATTCCCTTTGAATTACCTCAAACACCTTTAAGTTATCACTAACGTGTGTCAGTTGCTTCTTAAGCAAGGTAAATTTTAAACCCATTCTGCATAGCGCTGGGAATACAGGTAGCAATCACTGTCATTTATAAGCACTATTCTAAGAGTTACAAAAGTTAATTTCATTTTCAAAGCACTCTGAGAAGTTAGTAGTTCTTACCCTTTACAGATGGAGACACTGGGGAACAGAGAGGCAAGCACGTTTTCTAAGGTCACACAGCTAGGAAGTCAGTGGTAAAGCTGGGATTTGAGCCCAGGCTATTTGGCTTCTGAGTCCCTGGCCATAATCACTTTCTACATGGTCTCTTTAGAAAGAATGAAGGGTGAAGCATGAATTCTATGACCAGGGAACTTAAAACAGAGTGAGGGAGAATGGGAAATGAATGTAAAAAGATGAATAAAATATCAAGCAACAATTAGTTATATATCTCTTTTGGTCCATCATCCATCTTCTCTTGGAAGAAGTGGTGATTTTCCTTTGCAAAGACCCCTGACTCTATTCTATATATACTCTTGATTCCCTCTTCTTTGCTTCTCAGGAGGTAACCTAAGCTGGTGGACACACCACACCCACCCAGACCCCATTCCCTTGGTTACCTAGCTCTGTTCTCTTATTACAACAAACATATGGGCCCAGCACTGAGTATGCATTATGTCATTTAATATAAATATACTGGGTCTCCTCTACCATACTTCCCACAGCTTTGTCTCCCCCACTCTCCCTCCTCACCACTAATCCTCTCAAAATCGGAATCTCGAATTGTCAACCACTATTTCTTCCACACCCACGCACTCCCTAAACATTTGGACTCTGGATTCTACCGTCACACTCCATTGCAGTTACTTTCTTCTTCAAGGGCAAGGCTGGCCTCTAATGAAAAATAAAAAATCTGTAACATTTTCTCAGAGTGTATTCCCCATGAACTCTTACCACAGTTAACCCCTTCTGGAAATTCTCCTCCTTCTTCTAGGTTCCTGACATTCCCCACATGCCTTTCTGAACATTTCTTCATGATCTCCTATGCTCTTTTTTCTCTAATACTTGGAGTGTAGGTTGAAGGTAGTACATAGAGAGAGAGAACGTGCTGTCCACCAATTCAGGTGCAGCACTGGCAAGGAATAGAGAGCTGTGTGGCTACAGCACAGGCTCACTGCACAGACACCAGGGGAGGTGGGAGTGGGAGCGATGGACCGAGTCAGGTGTGGAGGACTCTGAATGCCAGGCATGAACTTTTCATACACACACATCTAGTGTGCAAGCAAATATGGACAATGGCACTAGTGTATAGGAATAAAACTTGTCTATAGTAAAACACTTGCTTACATTAAGCATCCCCAAACGGTAGAGTTTGAGATGAAGGTATCCCAGTAGAATGAAATCTAATAGCACAATAAAGAGCATCCTTGTCGTCTGGAATCCACAGTGATGTCGCATTCATATTCTCCAGGCTACACTATAGATGTAGGCTTAGGTAGCTCTTGTGCCTCTATTCTGACTGCTTATTTTTCAGTATGCCGCTCATTCTCAGCTTTCTCATGCATAGAAGAGAAATACCTGCCTTCCCTCAGTTACCTTATAGAATATCAGAAAGAGGTATTTTAAGGTTCTTTTTCAGTAGATATAATTACAATCAGTATTTATAACACGGCTATAATACATGTGACTAACTCTGTTTTAAAGAGGATACTAAAAGCACAAAGTGACTTCTGGATCGGGATTCCTACCTTCAGACCTTCAAGGCAGAAGACTATTCATTTCTCCCCTGGAGTTTTTCTCTGGCTTTACTTCCTGTAACTGTCTATGTGTTGGTATTAAACAGTACAGCCACATGCTTCTCTGAAAATAAATATGATGTCCATGCTGTATCTTTGCATTCTCGGCTTTTTATTGATATAGGCAATACTCTCCAACAAAGGCAGCATTGATGCTCTCTTCAGCGTGGGCCCTCCAACTTCGGCTTTGGGGGCCTGCTTTGTTTTCAGCCCCAAGGAAGGCATCATCGAACCAAGTGGAGTCCAGGCGGTCCAGATCTCTTTCAGTTCTTCCATTCTGGGGCACTTTGAAGAAGAGTTCCTGGTCAATGTCAATGGGTCCCCTGAGCCTGTGAAACTGACCATTAGGTAAGATATATCTATAACTAATGTGGAAGCTAACCGAAGCTTTTATCTACTGCTTTCTTAAACTTCAAAACCAGATTGTGTCTTGGATGTCCATAACTGTCTTTGTTGATGGGAATACATTAAAATAATGGAGTGTTTTATAATTCCATGAGTGTTTACCTACTGAACACATGTAACTTATTATTGTCATATGGATACAGATGCTGTTCGGGGATCTAGTTTGTCTAGAAGCTATAACTTTATAACATAAGCACTTAAACCTAGTTATGCTCTCTGTTTTAGGATATTTAGGGAAAATAAATCATTACAGTAACACCTGGATAAAATCGTATTCTTGACTAGGCTTTCGCTATTATCACAGTTTCTCTAAACTTTCATCTTTCATATTTATTTTAAGGAAATTCTTTAAATGCTCTTACCTATGATACCTTTGGGTATTGTAAAAGAATCTACTTATAGCATCAGTCAGCCACGGCTAGAAATGTGCAGCTTTTCTGCTAGAAGTCCTTTGATGGCTTTTCCAGCTGTTTGTGATAATTGCAAGTCATTAATAGCAGAGTTTGTCCTCAGGTTTTAAAAAGAAGTTCTCTCTGACCAACCCATTGGGCAGATCCACAACTTTAGTTCCTGGTGCTTAGAAAGATCCTATCTTCAGAACACATTGCAGATCCCGTCTGGATTTTCACAGCAACAGGTTGTTAATTACCATGGCAGTCTCTCTTATTATGGTTATTGCTTGCAGGCCCTCCTTCCCTCTACAGCTAAGATCTCCCTTGGGGTCTGAGGATAACATAGAAAAGAGACACAGACACATATGGCCTGAAGGATCCTAAGAAAATTTATTGGTCTCAAGATAGCTACTGGAAATTCAGATTCCTAACATCAGCTTTAAAGTTATTACCACTTCTTTCAATTCTTCCACCTAAGCATCCCTGTTATGGGGTGAATTATGTCCTCCCGAATTCATATATATTGATATCCTAATACCCAGTACTTAAGAATGTGACTGCACTTGGAGATAGGACTTTTAAAGAAGTAATTAAGGTAAGATGAGGTCATATGGGTGGGTCCTAATACAGTGTGACTGGTGTCTTTATAAGAACAAGTACACGGAGAGGAAGAGACCATGTAAACACATAAAAGATGGCCATCTAGGGGCGCCTGGGTGGCGCAGTCGGTTAAGCGTCCGACTTCAGCCAGGTCACGATCTCGCGGTCCGTGAGTTCGAGCCCCGCGTCGGGCTCTGGGCTGATGGCTCAGAGCCTGGAGCCTGTTTCCGATTCTGTGTCTCCCTCTCTCTCTGCCCCTCCCCCGTTCATGCTCTGTCTCTCTCTGTCCCAAAAATAAATAAATGTTGAAAAAAAAAATTAAAAAAAAAAAAAAAAAAAAAGATGGCCATCTACAACCTGACAAGGGAGTCCCTCAGAAGAAACTAACCCTGCTAACACATTGATCTTGGACTTCCAGCCTATAGAGCTATGAGGAAATAAATTTCTGTTGTTTAAGCCACTCCATCTGTGGTATTTTATTATGGCAGCCCTAGCAAACTAATACAACCTCTCACAAATAAGGAGAGAGAATGTATGTGTTTCAAGGGTTCTGCGGCGTGGCTGAGACAGCCTGCCATAATCAGAAACTTTACTGAAGTCTTAAGGTGTATCTAGAACATTCAGAAGTCATTTATGTTTTCTTCTGTAACACACCTGTGTTTGTGACAAAAGAGAAGAAAAATCACTGTTGCTTTCCAAATATTTGAATAACATTGACTCTTCAAGAAGATGCACCAGAAAATGAAGGACGACAGGAGTACCTTTTTATATCACATGAACTCCAGTTCATCTCCCACTTCAATAACAATTCACATCTCCTGACAAGCATTGGAGGGGGTGATCTGGAGAAGCAGGAAGAGCAAACTTGCGAATGCAACCTTCGTCTCCCTTTCAGAGATTTTCTGATCCTTGAGAGTCCTCAGTAAATTCCAGCAGATCAGCTCTTCACAGCTCTATTTGAATAAGGTTTTCTGACTTCATGGCTTCAAGAGTTATCACTCAGAATCATGAGTACCTTCCACAATATCCAGCATCATTGATGGGCCTCCATCCCAAATGGGGAAGACAAAACCTTAAAGCTTTGCTCTTATAAACATTTAAGATCAAAATGATCGCCCTATCTCAGGGTAAAAGAGTATAGGATATTAAAGGACCATAATTTTACTCTTCATATAGGGGAAAGGAAAATACTGGCCAAGACAGGTTGAACAAAAAAGCCCAACCCCATTTCATCTGGCCCCTCCCTAATTAAGTACAGCCTAATAATACTGCATTTACACACACACACACACACACACACACACACACACACTGCTACTCTATTAGGAATAAATGTGTATTTTGGATATTCACTTAATAAACTTACTGAGCACCTTCCACATGCAAGGTTATATACTAGGGACAGTGACTGGCAAATTTGAGTTTGTTAGACATTCCTGTGTCCTAAGACCTACTGTCTTTTTTTTTTTTTAATTAATTAATTTTTTGAGAGAGAGAGAATGCAAGCAGTGGAGGGGCAGAGAGAGATGGAGACACAGAATTCGAAGCAAGCTCCAGGCTCTGAGCTGTCAGCACAGAGCCTGATGCAGGGCTCAAACTCACGGACCACAAGATCACGACCTGAGCCGAAGTTGGACGCTTAACTGACTGAGCCACCCCAGGCACCCCTAAGTCCTACTGTCTTAACCTGTGACTCTGTGAATTATTTTTCCAAATTCAAGATGTAATTGCCCATTCTCTAAAATATTCCCTAAACTAACTAAAAAATGTAGTAAAAGAAGTGACATTAATTAAAAATTAAAGAGCTACACTAAGAAAATATCCATTTAACATAAAGGGAGGCAATAATGGAGGAATAGAAGGATAAAAAAGGCACAAAGACATATAAAAAACAAATAGTAAAGTGGAAGACATGAATCCTACTTTATCAGTAATTACATCAAGTATAAATATATTTAACACTTTAATTAAAAGGCAGAGATTGGTAGAATGGATTTTTTTAAACCCACAAAACACAATCCAACTATATGCTGTCTACAAGAGACACATTTTAAATCCAAAAATATGAATAAGTTGAAACTAAAAGGATAGAAAAAGATACACTATGCAAACAGTAACCAAAAGAAAGCTGTACTAATATCACACAAAACAGACTTTAAAACAAAAATTGTTATTTGAGACAAAGAGGGACATTTTATAATAATGAAAGAGTCAAGCCATCAAGGAAATACAACAATTAAATTTTTTTTTCAACGTTTATTTATTTTTGGGACAGAGAGAGACAGAGCATGAACGGGGGAGGGGCAGAGAGAGAGGGAGACACAGAATCGGAAATAGGCTCCAGGCTCTGAGCCATCAGCCCAGAACCCGACGCGGGGCTCGAACTCAGGGACTGCGAGATCATGACCTGGCTGAAGTCGGACGCTTAACTGACTGCGCCACCCAGGCGCCCCGGAAATACAACAATTATAAACATAAAGGCATCTAGCAGCAGAGCCCCCAAATATGTGAAGAATAGACTGACAGAAGCAAAGGGAGAAATGGGAATATGGTGATTGCTCAGGGTTGGGGGTGTGGGACAGAGCATGATAGCTAAAGGCCATGGTGTTTCTTTTCAAAATGATGAAAATGTTCTAGAATTGACTGTGGTGATGGTTGCACATATCTGTGAATATACAAAAGCCATTGATTTATACACTTTAAGTGGGTGAATTATATGGCACGTGAATTACATTTCAAAGACGCTGTGATTGTTAATTTCAGGAGTCTATAACATTGGATGATGGTTAGTTCCTTCATTACCTAGGTGAATTTTTAAAATGTCTGATCTCTTCTCCTGAAGATCCCAACTAGTAGTACACATCACTAGCAATGCCTGAATAGGTTAGGGTGCACTGGGGTTTTCCACTGTGAATAATAGGATTTAGGAATCTCCCAGGAACCTACTCACAAGCAAACTTGGACTAGTTAATACTTCAACTGCTCTGTGGAGGATAAGTCTCTCATTTTATCCTCTGGACATTACATTCACCCCAACTGCTATACCAGTCTCTTATTTTGGATGTTATTCCTGTTTTTTTTTTTTTCAAAGGGAAGGAAAATCTGATTGGGGAAAGAATGTTTGCGTGCATCCAAAAATGAATCACAAATTTCTAAGAGAAATATTTTTTTTAATTTAAAATTTGTGTTTTTTTGGGTATAACTGACACACAATGTTAACATTATTTCAGGTGAACAACATAGTTCGACAGGATTATACATTATGTTGTGCTCACCACAAGTGCAGCTACCATCTGTCACCATCAACACTATCACAATACCATTGACTGTACCTTTTATTCCCATGACTTACTCATTCTATAACTGGAAGCATGTATCTCCTATTCCTCTTCACCCATTTT
Source organism: Prionailurus viverrinus (assembly GCF_022837055.1). Classification (NCBI taxonomy): domain Eukaryota; kingdom Metazoa; phylum Chordata; class Mammalia; order Carnivora; family Felidae; genus Prionailurus; species Prionailurus viverrinus. The sequence goes on along the minus strand of NC_062575.1, from coordinate 14,572,445 downwards.
GCCCAGCCCCTAACCCCCCCGCCCTCTGGCAGCCATCACTTTGTTCTAAGAGAAGTATCCTTATCTAAATCACATTTGTCCAAAAGTGTTCTTGCGCTTCAAACCATGAATAATCGTTTTTGAAAACCTGGTAAATATCTGGTATCCCAAATATATGTCTAATGTATAATTATAATATATTTCCAGCTCCACACATTAATATTGACTTTACTTATGACTTGTCCAGAAATACTTTCTTAGCCCTTGTGGCCTAAGAAATCTCTGTAGAGTTAATATGATGGATTATGGACTTTTGTTTCTTATTATTTTATTGTCAGGTACTCTTCTTTCCTCAATACCACATAATTTTGGCTAGTCTGCCTTGAAAGGTCAGAACAGTTATCATACTTTTGCTTTTTCTATTTACTCCTCTAACTACATGACACAGTACTTTAAGTGGTTGGATTAACAACACTGTAAAGTTAATGTGACTTAAAAAAAATTACCCGTGAGTAGTTTTGTTGCCTCCAATTTTTACGTATGTAATTTCATAAAGTGTTAACCATAACATAGATATATTTTGTATTCAACTTGTTTCACCTAACATATCATACTTCAGTCTTCCTATCTCTTGTCTTTAAAATTACAATTGATCCTGAACAACACAGGCTTGAACTACACGTGTCCTTTTACATGTGAATAATTTTTGATAAATACAGTGAAGTAAAACTTGTATTTTTTTCTTCCTTCTGATTAAAAAATTTTTTTTAATGTTTATTTATTTTTGAAAGAGAGACAGACAGTGAGTAGGGGAGGGGCAGAGAGAGAGGGAGACACAGAATCCGAAACAGACTCCAGGCTCTGAGCTGTCAGCACAGGGCCTGACATGGGGCTTGAACTCACAAACTGTGAGATCGTGACCTGAGCCAAAGTCGGGCGCTTAACCGACTAAGCCACCTAGGTGCTCCTCTTACTTCTGAGTTTCTTAATAACATTTTCTTTCCTGTAGCTTACTTTATTATAGGAATACAGTATATAATACATATATAAAATATGTTTTAATTGTCTCTTCATGTTATCAGTAAGGCTTCTGGTCAAGAATAGGCTATTAGTAGTTAAGTTTGGGAGATATATCAGAAGCTATACATGGATTTTCAACTGCACAGGGGGTCAGCACCCCTAACCTCTGCATTATTCAAGGGTCAACAGTATAATTTTAACAGACCACTGCATTGATGGAGGGTACAAATTTGCAGAGACGATTTGAATATTCAGAATCCCTTGTAGAATGAATGCAGCCATATCCAATTCCAGTTGGTATTTGGCCACAGTTCCCTTAGTTATATGAACAGATGTGATTTAATTCTAGTTCTTTCTACATCTGCACCTGTTAAACAACTGCTTTGTACAATTTTGTGAGCTTCTTTCTTACTTTCTTTAGCATTTGTGCATTTCCATCCCTTTGATCTCTTTGTTACTTGGCCTCACGAAACCTCTTTTACAAGTCAAGTATCTATCCTATAGGCTTGTTTGACTTCATTCTCAACTGGATCCTAATTCTTTGCCAAGTACTAGCCACTCCTTTTGAAACTACTTTGGATCATTCGCATGAAATAGAATAGCTGGTCCTGAGAAAGGCTTTTAGGATTGAAATTTGCTTTTAGAATTGAGTCTTTGATGGGATGGCTCCTCCCAGACTTGCAACAGCCCCTGCCCACATTAGGTCAGACGTACAGCAGCCCAAAGTACCACCAGGGCACGGACGCATTCAGCACAGTATGGCACACCCACTTCACAAACATCGAGCTGGGTGAATTAGGATGTTCCTGATAAACGCATTTTCTGGTATCTGTATGTCTATAATTTTTAAAAGCTTGGCACATAGATGGGGATTATCTTAGTTCTTACCTAGATTTTAGTGATATGGATCATGGTAAAAATCAAGAATAAGCTAATACATATTTATTAGTCTTCTTTTACTCCTGCATTAAACTTTGTAGCTTAAAACAGTACAAATTTATTATTTTATAGCTCTATGCTTTTGAAGTCCAACATAGGTCTTATTGGGCTAAAATCAAGGTCTTGACTGGACTGTGTTGCTTCCTGGAGGCTCCAGGAGAGAATCCATTTCCTAGCCGTTTCCAGCTTCTTGAAGATGCCCACAGTGTTCTGCTCAGGGTCCCCTTCCTCTTTCTTCATAGCCAGCAATAGCTGGTTAAGTCCTCCTCGCACTGCATTAGTCCAGCCTCCTCTTTGCATCCTTTTGTATTTTTAAAGACACTTTGATTACATGGGGCCCACCAGGATAATCTAGGAAAGTCTCCCTATTTTAAGATCTGTTAATTAGGAACCTTAATTTCTTCTGCAACCTTAATTCCCCTTTATCATGTAATCTAACATATCCACACATTCTGAGGAGTAGCACATAGACATCATTGGGGACCATTATGCTATTTACTGCAGCTGAAGTCAACTAGAAACTGTAGAATCTCTCTACTATTTACTTTAAGCTAGAGAATCACTCCAAGATCATGAGGCCTTGCACTGAGAGAGAAATGAACCAACATTTACAGCAAAGGTCCTTCAAGGTCACCTATACTAGATTGCAGTCTTTTCTTTTATACAGGAGGAAAAGAAACTGGGGGCTATGGGGGTAATGTGACTGGCCAAGATCACAACTAGTTGGTGGTAGGAATTGGAAAAACAGTTTTATAAAAGTTGGGACCAGGAATATTGGTGCCATTGATAGTTTTTAATGCTTATTATTTTAATGCTATAATTTTTGTTTCTTGTCTAAGGATAACTTTTCATGATATGTATCTTATCCATATTAATATTCTGTGTCATTGGTTTGGTGATGTGTCTGCTCTGCCTCATTCATTGGTAGGCATTTGGTGATAAATTAATCACAGCATCATTTGCTAAAACCCAGTGGTTTGAGTCTTGAAAAAGAATTCTAAGAACCACTGTGATAAGACCATCAGCTTGTGGTTTCTTTAAGTGCTAGATTCTGTACTTGACTTAATGCCAGTTTATGGCTTTAATGTTTACTGTCTTCCTAGTTCCTGACTGTTACACTGAATTCACTGGATTCTCTATCCACTCCCCCCAACTTGTATTCCTACTTCCAGAGGCTGTGTCATTGGACCTACCTTCCACTTTAATGTTCCTGCTCTGCACTTTGGCGATGTTTCCTTTGGTGAGTAATTTTTCCATATTAAATTAGAAATTGAGTGGAATTGCCTCTCTACATAGAAGGAGGAAAGTTTACACAAAAGCTCTCTTACCAATTTTTTACGAGTAATAGCAAGAAAGTCTAGAATTGTTCTCTTCTTCCTCTGCAGCAGTGACATTTCAGTGCCATTTCGTAGTTTATATGTGAAAGTTATAACTGTGTCCTGGGCACTAATAGCTGTCAGGCCATGGTTGTCCTTGCTCATTCAGCAGTGGAACAATAGAAAGCCTTAAACTTCACACTGCTATCTGAATGTTCTGAACACTCCATTTTATATGCAGTTTCTGATTTGCCAGTATGTCTACACAACAGCCTCTTCACAGAGATGCTCTCAAGTTTCAAGTGAATTCAGTGGTGGTTTGACTCAGGTGTCCTATCACTCCAAGCTGAAGACTTCTATATTTTTGTGTTGTCTTCTTGCTCAGTTACTTCCCCTGAGTCATTTCCTCCTGTCTCCACCTTTCCAAATAATAACAATGGCAACAGCAGTGGTGGCATTAGCAGTAAAAGTTTCCATTTATTGGTTCTGTCTTATATTCTAATCTTTGCTAAGTGAATCACATTCAGTCCTGCATTTAACCCTTCAAATCCTTTGGGGAGATACTATTTAAGATTCCCCTTTCGGAGCTGGAAGAACTGATCATTCGAACAGTTAAATAACTTCCCATGGTCATATAGCAGTGGCAGAATGAGTATTTCACCTGAGCTCTCTCTAAATCATACACTGTCAACAGGGATGATTTTGCCCCCAAAGGGTCAAAAATTGTTTGCTTGGGGTTGAAGAGTGTAGATCTAACCCACATTTGTGGTCCTCCAAAGTTCAACCCTACCCAATAGAATCTTGTTCCTTAGTATTTAATTTTTCTCATTAGGGAGAAATTAATCTAATTTAAATTATATTTAATTAATTGATTTCACTGAAAATTAATTAATCACAGTGGTTCTTTTTAGGAGGTGATAATAATTTAGGAAAGACTGAGAAACCCTAGCCTGAATCCATAGTCCATAATCCTTTTCATTTTTCTCAGTTGCCTCCCATTTTGACTTTCAGTTCTTTTGCTTCAAGTAGGGCCATCTACTTGGGGAAAATTTTTTCTTTACAAAAAATATCCTTTCTTTGCAAAAAGCTGATTAATAATGTTTTTATCCATTGCTTTAACATTTAACATTTCCTAAATACGGGAAAATCCATATCAGTGGAGTTGAATGTCTGTTTGTTACCATAGAATATGAGAATGGCTAGAGGAATTTTTAGAAATTTGTAGTGCGTGTTTGAGTGATAGAGTTTTCGAAGGAAAGTAAAAGTGACCTACAATTTGAAAATTGTCTGTTGGCCAACTGAGAGAGGCATACTCTCTCAAGGGAAACCGTGACTGATATGCAGTGAGAGGTGAATTACCCAAAGACCTATGCAGTTACCCTCCAACCAGCTCAACTGAGTTCACAGAGAGTTCTGAGCAACTGATGCATGACAGCAACATACCCTCACAGGCATTTAAATATGAGCTCCAACACAGAACATTTGGAAGATATGCCCTGTGTCATATTGCCCTGGAGGGAGAAAAAATAATCCAAATAAAAACCTCAAATCAGTCACTCCAAGAAATATCATACTGATTCATTATCTAGAATCTGCCCTATTGAAAGGTTAATGTAAATACTGTACCAACGATAAGCCAATTTTTGAGCCCTGAGAATATCTGGAACACTTTTATCTAGAATCCAAACATTTAAAAGCATCAAGGCCCCTAATGGTACATTTCAGTGAAATATGGCAAACAGGAGGTGTTCAAAACGCTGTATTTGATATTGGCAAGCTCTGGGTAACACAGTAGATAAAACCATTTATGCATGCTCCAAAGCTAGGTAGGTTTTTTTCCCATTAACATCTTCCATTTGGCCCTCTCTTATCCCTAAGTATATAGGAAAAGCCATTATTGGGTAATTTATTCATTGTTTCCTTGAGCTATAGAGAAAATAATCAACAGTTGTTTCTCATAGTTGGTCCAGCTAGAAGTTTTGGTAACTAGCTTAGATGCAAATTACAAAAAGTTTACTTTTCTTTTGTTGTACAACATCTTACTGAACCATTTGGCAATAACGCAGCTAATAAGAGTGGGAAGACACTACAGAGCCATGACCCAACAGTCCCCAGGTCTGAGACATAAAAACTTATACCACTTAAGTCCACCTTCAAAATTCAGGTTAATTTCTTTTAGTTTGGATATGGATTCCTTAATCTTCCCTGTGGTGTGGCAGGAAATATTAATGAAAAACATAACTTTTTGCTTGCCAACAGGAAATCTAGGGCTATTTCATTTTCAAAACCACTTGGGTCAGTCAATTCAGGCTACTTTGTTGTGCTTCTGGATTCTACAATGTATAGCCAAAGTTAGGAACCATTTTGTGATACAGTTTTAGAATTATTTGATGATAATATTTTTAAGTCCTAAAGCTGGTACTAGAGTTCTTTCATGACTCCTACCCAAAGTGTCATTATTTATTTCTCCAGGAAGATAGGCCTCCTGTCACAAAGAAACATGGTACATTGAAGAGTTATTTATTGGCAACTTCCTAATTATTACCTCACATGTGCAAATACGGCTTTGACTAGGCAGACAAAAGTAAGCATGTGATTGGCTCAGGAATTAAAGACCAATAGGTCTTTCGATAGTTCGATAGTTCGAAATGCAAGAGAAATTAATGGTTACAGGAATAAGCCAGGAATTGAAGGAATTTTTTTAGTTATTTCAGAATGACAGACATATTGTTAAAGTTGGTGATACTGTCCCCATCTTGGCAAAAAGGCACGTTCTTGAAGAGTTGTCTGTTATAGGTTAGTGTTGGAGACATAGCCTTTATTTGCTTAGAGATGCAGATATAGATTAGGCATCAGGGCCTATTGGGATTGATGGTGTTAGATTACTATAAATACCCTAAAGTAGACGACAGGTAATAGTACTGTTGTTTGGTATCTGAAATGTTTAAAGTATGGCTATAAATATTTTGATGGTAGGATTGGATGTTGGATGACATATCGAATAATTAGGTTGATGGAAGCTAGAAGGGTGAAAAAGTCAGATTCTAGAATATAGGTGGTGATGATCTCTGAAAGAGCAGTGAAGCTTTGATAAGTCCTCAGATTCATCAAAGAATACAATGGACCAGGTAACAACTGAGATGCCAGATTATAGACCAAAAGGGCAGAGTGTAAGTATTTGCAAACTCACTGTTTTTTGAGAGGTACAGGAATATGTGGAATGAGAATAGGGAGTTTGGAAGACTCCAGGCATTCAGTGGACCTGACCATTGGGTAATTTGGCCAGAGGAATTAGGGTTTAAGGGCCATAAACATTTTTTAAAAATTACGATAGCTGTCTTCCATGGCCCAGGTATGAACAGGCAGTATTTCACTCAAGAAGAAATTTTTTTTTAATTTTTTTTATTTTTTAATTTTTTTTTTCAACGTTTATTTATTTTTGGGACAGAGAGAGACAGAGCATGAACGGGGGAGGGGCAGAGAGAGAGGGAGACACAGAATCGGAAACAGGCTCCAGGCTCTGAGCCATCAGCCCAGAGCCCGACGCGGGGCTCGAACTCACAGACCGAGAGATCGTGACCTGGCTGAAGTCGGACGCTTAACCGACTGCGCCACCCAGGCGCCCCTCAAGAAGAAATATTTAAATTGATTTTAGGAGGTTGTAAAGTGGGGGCCCAGGGACAATTAATTGTAATTATCCCTTACAACCTTTTTTTTAAGTTTATTTTTATTTATTTTGAGAGAGAGATAGAGAACATGCAGGGGAAGGGCAGAGAGAGAGGGAGACAGAATCCCAAGCAGAAGCCTCACTGTCAGCTCAGAGCCTGATGCAGGGCTCGATCTCATGAACCGTGAGATCATGACCTGAGCCAAAGTCGAGAGGTGGACGCTTAACTGACTGAGCCATCCACGTTCCCCTGTCCCTTACAATCTTAATTATAATGATTATAGAAAGATCTGAGAAAGGTTAGCAGAAGAGATCATTGAAAGCATGAGGGAAGCCTAAAACCAATAGTATTAGGATTTGGTGCAAGCAGAAAGCTAGGAGTAACACTTGTATTATTAATGACCCTTCAGTCTTTAACAAAAGAATACCACTTTCTTTAGGCTTTTTAGCAAGCGATATGGGGTTTACAGGTCATTGTACAAGGAATTGTTCTAGTTAGGAGGTTATAGTTGGCTTTATTCTCAAAAAACCTCAGGGAAATAGTCTGAGCAATAGTTTGGAAGGACCCATCTGAATCTTTATACAAACCACTTCCAGCGTACCCTGTACATTAGAAGAGTGCTGATCCCATAAATGGTCAAGTAAAAATAAACAAGGGTGAGGGACCTACAGTTTCAATAGTCTTTGCTGGGAAAGTTCTGGAAAGCTGAATGCAGCAATACATGATTATTAAATGGACTTTCTAGAAGCTCCTCTGGAATTTCCAAGAAAGTCCTTCAGGTACATTTAAGCAGGCAATTCTTTTTCCATAAGAGATCTCTTCCAAGTAGAGTGGCAGGTAATATGACAAAGGAGACATAAATGCGTTTCCTCCAACAGTCCTACTGTGTAGACAAAGGCTCAGAAATGGGGAGACAAATAGATCAGTCCAAAATATCCCCTGCAGTAATGTAGTAACTAGCAGAGACCAATTGTGTTTTACTGCATTAGGGCTCCAGGTAGAAAGAATAGTGTTTGCATCCCATAGAAATATGCAGATAGAGTGGCCACCTCGGGAATCCAAAATCAGAGCTCAGTTTATTGCCTGCCAGGCAAGGAGGATCCACATCTCTTAGAAAAGGAACAGGAGTCTCACTGAACTGAACGTAGGAAGGCTGGATTTAACGTGAAAAAGTAGCTTTGTCTAAGGGAGGTAAAAGCCAGTGTGTTAGTCTCTGGCTGGCTCAAAAGCAGATTGTAAAGTCTCTCTCAGGAGATGCTATTATTTGATTTTGTGTCATCGACCCTGGGAGCATGAGCCTCAGACAGGTCCAGGAGGAGTTATATAATATCTTGGCGGGCTCTGGGTCACACAGCAGGGAAAACCACACAGGCTTCTCCTTTCACACGTTGGCAGATAAAAAGAGCAAACATGATTCAATTTTTAAAAAAAATCTGTATTCTGTGTAAAAATTAAATGCAAAGCATACTTCTGGAGAACTACTCACCAAACAGATAATAATAGATGCTGCTTCTTGAGAGGGACCTGGATGAACATCAAGTGATTTGTTTTATGTCTATAGTTGCTACATAGTACGCGTATATAAGTATTCACTGACTGACTGACTGAATGAATGAATGAGTGAATGAAATGCATTCATTGACGGTACAATTGAGGACAATATCAGGGAGAGGTGGAGTTAAGCAAGTGGTGATGAATTGCACAGGCAGTTCATTTAAGTGGTTTGGCAATACTAGCAGAGGTTGAAGTTTCAAGGGAGGCTATAGTGGGGCTTTGATATCTCACCTTACATTTTGTTTTCCAGGTTTCCCTCATACCTTGATATGTTCCCTCAATAATACCTCCTTAGTCCCCATGACCTTCAAACTGCGCGTCCCTGGAGATGGCGATGGCCATAAAAGCATTTCAAGTTGTGAGCAGTATTCAGACAACAAAATACCGTTTTGGAACAAGGACGAAAGACCCGTAACGAAACCAAAAGAATTCACCATCACTCCCAGCAGTGGCACCATTCGCCCCCAAGGATTTGCTGCTATCAGGGTAAAGTGCACAGCCTCCCAGCACATACTCCCAGGCAGCCACGCTCTCAGATAGTTACTAGGATCACAGCTAGGATTTGCTTTATACATCCGTTGTCAGCGTGAGGGAGTGCCTCTAATTCACGTGGAAAAGTGGGCCTATAAGGAAATAAACCACGGAGGCAAAAGAAACCAGATACAAATATATTGGGCACAAGAACTGACACTGCTCCCGTGAATTTCCATCAATCCAGAGGCATTGCCTTCACCAAAACCATAGATTCTAGAGAAATCCAGTGAAACCCCTGCTCTGCATAGATAGTACACTCATCAATATAGATGTAAAAAGATTTAAGAACTCACTGATAATTAGGTGCTCCTTTCCTTCAGAATCTAATTGTTCATACCAATCAATGTCCATATTTGTGCCACAGATGATACCCAATTTATTCAGATTTTTAATACAAATCTGGGCTTCATGGTGAACGTAGATGTGATATCCCTAACAGTGCTTTATATTTAGGCCCACAGTGTGATGCTCTGGGCATGGCCTAGCAGAGCCACCAGCAGAATTATTTCACAGCTCACTGAGAAGGATTTTACTGTCTTCCTTCACCTACTTTTGCTCTTCCAAACAGTTAGGTCTAGCATTACTGAAGGCTGCTAAATTGAAATGATTTTATCTTTTCTGGGAAAGAAAAAAGAGAAGACTTCCATGGCGAAGGTTGGCAATTTTCTCTTTAGTCATGACCTTTGAATGTTTAATTCAGGTATGGTTTTAGGCCCCACATTTGCTTTAAATGTTTCATAATATCTCACTGTGAAGCCGCTCATCCTAAATCTTTTCTGGGAGTCTTTGGCTCTCCCAAGGGCATCTCCGTGGGCCCAGTGAGGCTTATATCACATATCATTGTCACTTCTCAGGTTCCCAGTCTTAGTCCATTTGGGCTGCTATTACAAATACTTGAGGGGCACCTGGGTGGCTCTGTGGGTTAAGTGTCTGACTTGATCTCAGTTCAGGTCTTGATCTCAGGGTTGTGAGTTCAAGCCCCGCATTGGGCTCCATGCTGGGCGTGGAGCCTACTTAACAAAAAATGTTTTTAAAAAAAACCCAAATACTTGAGACTGGGTGGTTTATAAACAACAGAAATTTATTTCTCACGGTTTGGAGGCTGTAAGTCTAAAATCAGGGTGACACATGGTAGAGTTCTGGTGAGGGGCGGCCTGCTGACTTATGTCCTCACATGCGGAGAGGAGCTGTGGGGTCTTTCTCATTAGGGTCCTCATCCTGTTCATGAGAGCTCCACCCTCATGACCTAATCACCCCCAGTGGCCCCACCTCCTAATTCCCACCACACTGGGGGTTAGGATTTCAACATATGAATTTGGGGGGTGGGACACAACCTTTCAGATCATGGCAGTTGCTCACTGTGGCTTTCCCAGGAAGAAGTGCTGTTGCAAAGAATTTATTTTTTACTTCATGCTCAGCCTACACATCACCCACCTTTCCTTTTTTCCCTCTCACACATCGCACAGGAAGGTTTGCGAAGACATAGCACCTGCCTAGCAGCCTTCTGTGAGAGCCACTTGCTCTGCCTTCTAACCAGAGCTCAGAGACAGGAACAGGGGTTAGAGTCACTCCAGGAACCTCTGCATGCTGGGCCAACTGCTTCTCTCCACATCTGACAAATTTTCTTTCCAAATCAGTGGCTCCACCTTCACTTTATTTTCCCTTCAGATTTGGAATAGCTTTCCCCAAGCTTCAATTTTCACTCCTGAACTACATCAACCATGTCTGTGTGGACTCAAATTTGCATCCAGTGATTCCCTTTGCAACCAAAAAAAATTTCTTTAATTAGTCCTTCATACATAATTTATGTACAGAAAAGCTTTAACCTATGCTATAAGCTGTTCTCTAGACTTACAAGTATCTCTTCCACTACAAATCATTTTTAAGCAATTAAAAACTGTGACAGGACCTCAACAGCTAAATGTAAAATTTCACAATAATAAATAAAAATCAGAGGATAGAATATACTGGGCACATACTGTCCTTGAATAGACCTTTCTTTGGAGCTTCCCATTTTCTGTTCTAATAATGAATATGGTGGACAGTGGGGAGACAAGATTTTGATTAAAAAAAAAAGACTAGTTGATTTCTTAGGCCCTTTTCTGGAACTGACATGGTTTCATGTTCATTTATTTTGCTGTAAGAGAAACTTAGCTGTAGTGTTTTATTGGTGTGTTGAATTTTTGTAATTTCTATAGCCAGGAGGCATAGAGAACAATTTAAATTGAGTAATGAAAGTTTGCTTGTTATGGCTTATCTTTCAGGGTCATTTTTTCCCCCTTATGCAGGTATATGACTTCTTTGATACAGTCTTCTCAGAAATGAGCAAACCTATTGTACTAAAAGCCATTTGGTTTCTAACCTCGCCTTTGAAAAAACTCAGCATGCCCTGACCCCAAAATGTAACTTGTTCAACTGAAAATGTAAAACGCCAAACACCCCATGAAAAGTACTCAGAAGCCATCCTCATCAGTGCTGTCCTCCCCTGGCTCCTTTCTCCGCTGCACAGAGGGAGGGCCGGCCTTGTGGAAGAGCGGCTTTTCACCTTTATCTTTCCAGGTGACCTTATGCTCCAACACCGTGCAGAAATATGAGCTGGCCCTGGTGGTGGACGTGGAGGGCATCGGGGAAGAAGTGCTGGCGCTCCTAATCACAGCCAGGTATCACACTCACCTGCTTTCTCTCCTCCTGCGTCTCCCCTGAGCCACCAGCCAGCAATGGCTGCCTCTCACGGAGGCAGCATGCCTGCAACCAGTTCTCGCTGCATTTGTTCTGCTTTCCTGGGAAAGCAAATCTGATATGGAATCTGATATTCAAATGATAAAGCTTTAAAACAGCAGGCACACACCTCTGGTGCAGATAAGAAAAGGGATGTGTGTGTGTGTGTGTGTGTGTGTGTGTGTGTGTGTGTGTGTTGCGTGCATTTTGCAGTGTTAAGAATAATAGTGCTCCCTAATGGTCTGACTTTCCACGTATGTAACTGAAAGGGTTCTACCAGGAAGAGGTGAACAGTTGCTGTTTTTCTTTACATTTTTTTTAATGTTTATTTTATTTTTGAGAGAGAGAGGCATAGCGTGAGCAGGGGAGGAGCAGAGAGAGAGAGGGAGACAGAATCTGAAGCAGGCTCCAGGCTCTGAGCTATCAGCACAGAGCCCGACGTAGGGCTTGACCTGAGATCATGACCTGAGCCGAAGTTGGATACTTGAAGGACTGAGCCATCCAGGCACCCCATAAGTTGCTGTTTTTGTAATTTTTATCTTTAAATATAGTACTCCAGGGTTATGCCCAGAAAGAGTGGTGCTCACAGGCCTGCAGTGGAAGGTCCATTTAGCAAGACAGTTCTGCACCAGGACACTTACTATGACTTCAATGCAGGCTGCAAGCAGGCCTCCTGAATGAGGCTCTCTAACAACATAAACTCCTCAGCACCGTACCGACCTTCTCTCCATTTTAATAGAGGCAGCAGTGGACTCTCAAGTCAGGTTAAGATTGTGGCTCTGCCATTTGTTGATTGTGTCTCCTTGACCAAGTTGGGGTCTTCCTAAGAGTTGAGTGTGATGCTAATGATGACAGTGATCCTGATTAAATAAATAAAATCGTGGGCCACACTCTTGCCAAAGCAAACAGGTGTCCAGGTCTGGGGCTTTAGACGGTTTGTATGAAAATGCCATCTAAATGAAATTGAGAAACTTACTTAATAAAAGCCTGATAGAGGATTCTAGTCAAGATGGCTGCGTAAGAGGATGCTGGGCTCACCACGCGTCCTGCTGATCACTTAGATTCCACCTACACCTGCCTAAATAACCCAGAAAACCACCAGAGGATTAGCAGAACAGAGTCGCCTGAGCCAAGCGCAGACGAGAGGCCCACGGAAGAGGGTAGGAAGGGCGGCAAGGTGGTGCGCGCTCCACGGACTGGCGTGAGGGAGCCGGGGCAGAGGGGCGGCTCGCCGGCCAAGCAGAGCCCCCGAGTCTGGCTGGCAAAAGCGGAGGGGCCGGGCGGACTGTGTTCCGACAGCAAGCGCGACTTAGCGTCTGGGAGAACATAAGTTAGCAGCTCTGCTCGGAAAGCGGGAAGGCTGGAGGACAAAGGGAGGGAGAGCTGCTGAGCCTCCCTGACGACAGAGCTCAGTTTGGCGGGGAACAAAGGCGCTCACCAGCACCATCTCCCCCGCCCATCCCCCAGCCAAAATCCCAAAGGGAACCAGTTCCTGCCAGGGAACTTGCTCGCTCCGCGCAAACACCCAACTCTGTGCTTCTGCGGAGCCAAACCTCCGGCAGCGGATCTGACTCCCTCCCGCTGCCACAGGGCCCCTCCTGAAGCGGATCACCTAAGGAGAAGTGATCTAAGCCTGCCCCTCCTGCCCCCGTGCACCTTGCCTACCCACCCCAGCTAATACGCCAGATCCCCAGCATCACAAGCCTGGCAGTGTGCAAGTAGCCCAGATGGGCCACGCCACCCCACAGTGAATCCCGCCCGTAGGAGAGGGGAAGAGAAGGCACACACCAGTCTCACTGTGGCCTCAGCGGTGGGCTGGGGGCAGACATCAGGTCTGACTGCGGCCCCGCCCACCAACTCCAGTTATACACCACAGCACAGGGGAAGTGCCCTGCAGGTCCTCACCATGCCAGGGACTATCCAAAATGACCAAGCGGAAGAATTCCCTCAGAAGAATCTCCAGGAAATAACAACAGCTAATGAGCTGATCAAAAAGGATTTAAATAATATAACAGAAAGTGAATTTAGAATAATAGTCATAAAATTAATCGCTGGGCTTGAAAACAGTATAGAGGACAGCAGAGAATCTCTTGCTACAGAGATCAAGGGACTAAGGAACAGTCACGAGGAGCTGAAAAACACTTTAAATGAAATGCAAAACAAAATGGAAACCACCACGGCTCGGATTGAAGAGGCAGAGGAGAGAATAGGTGAACTAGAAGATAAAGTTATGGAAAAAGAGGAAGCTGAGAAAAAGAGAGATAAAAAAATCCAGGAGTATGAGGGGAAAATTAGAGAACTAAGTGATACACTAAAAAGAAATAATATACGCATAATTGGTATCCCAGAGGAGGAAGAGAGAGGGAAAGGTGCTGAAGGGGTACTTGAAGAAATAATAGGTGAGAACTTCCCTGAACTGGGGAAGGAAAAAGGCATTGAAATCCAAGAGGCACAGAGAACTCCCTTCAGACGTAACTTGAATCGATCTTCTGCATGACATATCATAGTGAAACTGGCAAAATACAAGGATAAAGAGAAAATTCTGAAAGCAGCAAGGGGTAAACGTGCCCTCACATATAAAGGGAGACCTATAAGACTCGTGACTGATCTCTCTTTTGAAACTTGGCAGGCCAGAAAGAATTGGCACGAGATTTTCAGGGTGCTAGACAGAAAAAATATGCAGCCGAGAATCCTTTATCCAGCAAGTCTGTCATTTAGAAGAGAAGGAGAGATAAAGGTCTTCCCAAACAAACAAAATCTGAAGGAATTTGTCACCACTAAACCAGCCCTACAAGAGATCCTAAGGGGGACCCTGTGAGACAAAGTACCAGAGGCATCACTACAAGCATAAAACATACAGACATCACAATGACTCTAAACCCGTATCTTTCTTTAATAACACTGAATGAAAATGGATTAAATGCGCCAACCAAAAGACATAGGGTATCAGAATGGATAAAAAAACAAGACCCATCTATTTGCTGTCTACAAGAGACTCATTTTAGACCTGAGGACACCTTTAGATTGAGAGTGAGGGGATGGAGAACTATTTATCATGCGACTGGAAGCCAAAAGAAAGCTGGAGTAGCCATACTTATATCAGACAAACTAGACTTTAAATTAAAGGCTGTAACAAGAGATGAAGAAGGACATTATATAATAGTTACAGGGTCTATCCATCAGGAAGAGCTAACAATTATACATGTCTATGCGCCGAATACCGGAGCCCCCAAATATATAAAACAATTACTCATAAACATAAGCAACCTTATTGATAAGAATGTGGTCATTGCAGGGGACTTTAACACCCCACTTACAGAAATGGATAGATCATCTAGACACACGGTCAATAAAGAAACAAGGGCCCTGAATGAGACATTGGATCAGATGGACTTGACAGATATAGTTAGAACTCTGCATCCCAAAGCAACAGAATATACTTTCTTCTCGAGTGCACATGGAACATTCTCCAAGATAGATCACATACTGGGTCACAAAACAGCCCTTGATAAGTTTACAAGAATTGAAATTATACCATGCATGCTTTCAGACCACAATGCTATGAAGCTTGAAATCAACCACAGGAAAAAGTCTGGAAAACCTCCAAAAGCATGGAGGTTAAAGGACACCTTACTAACGAATGAGTGGGTCAACCAGGCAATTAGAGAAGAAATTAAAAAATATATGGAAGCAAACGAAAATGAAAATACAACAATCCAAACGCTTTGGGATGCAGCAAAGGCAGTCCTGAGAGGAAAATACATTGCAATCCAGGCCTATCTCAAGAAACAAGAAAAATCCCAAATACAAAATCTAACAGCACACCTAAAGGAACTAGAAGCAGAACAGCAAAGGCAGCCTAAACCCAGCAGAAGAAGAGAAATCATAAAGATCAGAGCAGAAAGAAACAATATAGAATCTAAAAAAACTGTAGAGCAGATCAACGAAACCAAGAGTTGGTTTTTTGAAAAAATAAACAAAATTGACAAACCTCTAGCCAGGCTTCTCAAAAAGAAAAGGGAGATGACCCAAATAGATAAAATCATGAATGAAAATGGAATTATTACAACCAATCCCTCAGAGATACAAACAATTATCAGGGAATACTATGAAAAATTATATGCCAACAAATTGGACAACCTGGAAGAAATGGACAAATTCCTGAACACCCACACGCTTCCAAAACCCAATCAGGAGGAAATAGAAAGCTTGAACAGACCCATAACCAGCGAAGAAATTGAATCGGTTATCAAAACTCTCCCAACAAATAAGAGTCCAGGACCAGATGGCTTCCCAGGGGAGTTCTACCAGACGTTTAAAGCAGAGATAATACCTATCCTTCTCAAGCTATTCCAAGAAATAGAAAGGGAAGGAAAACTTCCAGACTCATTCTATGAAGCCAGTATTACTTTGATTCCTAAACCAGACAGAGACCCAGTAAAAAAAGAGAACTACAGGCCAATATCCCTGATGAATATGGATACAAAAATTCTCAATAAGATACTAGCAAATCGAATTCAACGGCATATAAAAAGAATTATTCACCATGATCAAGTGGGATTCATTCCTGGGATGCAGGGCTGGTTCAACATTCGCAAATCAATCAACGTGATACATCACATTAACAAAAAAAAAAAGAGAAGAACCATATGATCCTGTCAATCGATGCAGAAAAGGCCTTTGACAAAATCCAGCACCCTTTCTTAATAAAAACCCTTGAGAAAGTCGGGATAGAAGGAACATACTTAAACATCATAAAAGCCATTTATGAAAAGCCCACAGCTAACATCATCCTCAACAGGGAAAAACTGAGAGCTTTTTCCCTGAGATCAGGAACACGACAGGGATGCCCACTCTCACTGCTGTTGTTTAACATAGTGCTGGAAGTGCTAGCATCAGCAATCAGACAACAAAAGGAAATCAAAGGCATCAAAATTGGCAAAGATGAAGTTAAGCTTTCACTTTTTGCAGATGACATGATATTATACATGGAAAATCCGATAGACTCCAGCAAAAGTCTGCTAGAACTGATACAGGAATTCAGCAAAGTTGCAGGATACAAAATCAATGTACAGAAATCAGTTGCATTCTTATACACTAACAATGAAGCCACAGAAAGACAAATACAAAAACTGATCCCATTCACAATTGCACCAAGAAGCATAAAATACCTAGGAATAAATCTAACCAAAGATGTAAAGGATCTGTATGCTGAAAACTATAGAAAGCTTATGAAGGTAATTGAAGAAGATTTAAAGAAATGGAAAGACATTCCCTGCTCATGGATTGGAAAAATAAATATTATCAAAATGTCAATACTACCCAAAGCTATCTACACATTCAATGCAATCCCAATCAAAATTGCACCAGCATTCTTCTCGAAACTAGAACAAGCAATCCTAAAATTCATATGGAACCACAAAAGGCCCCGAATAGCCAAAGTAATCTTGAAGAAGACCAGAGCGGGAGGCATCACAATCCCAGACTTTAGCCTCTACTACAAAGCTGTCATCATCAAGACAGCATGGTATTGGCACCAAAACAGACACATAGACCAATGGAATAGAATAGAAACCCCAGAACTAGTCCCACAAACGTATGGCCAACTCATCTTTGACAAAGCAGGAAAGAACATCCAATGGAAAAAAGACAGCCTCTTTAACAAATGGTGCTGGGAGAACTGGACAGCAACATGCAAAAGGTTGAAACTGGACCACTTTCTCACACCATTCACAAAAATAAACTCAAAATGGATAAAGGACCTAAATGTGAGACAGCAAACCATCAAAACCTTAGAGGAGAACGCAGGAAAAGACCTCTCTGACCTCAGCCATAGCAATCTCTTACTCGACACATCCCCAAAGGCAAGGGAATTAAAAGCAAAAGTGAATTACTGGGACCTTATGAAGATAAAAAGCTTCTGCACAGCAAAGGAAACAACCAACAAAACTAAAAGGCAACCAACGGAATGGGAAAAGATATTCGCAAATGACATATCGGACAAAGGGCTAGTATCCAAAATCTATAAAGAGCTCACCAAACTCCACACCCGAAAAACAAATAACCCAGTGAAGAAATGGGCAGAAAACATGAATAGACACTTCTCTAAAGAAGACATCCAGATGGCCAACAGGCACATGAAAAGATGTTCAGCGTCGCTCCTTATCAGGGAAATACAAATCAAAACCACACTCAGGTATCACCTCACGCCAGTCAGAGTGGCCAAAATGAACAAATCAGGAGACTATAGATGCTGGAGAGGATGTGGAGACACGGGAACCCTCTTGCACTGTTGGTGGGAATGCAAATTGGTGCAGCCGCTCTAGAAAGCAGTGTGGAGGTTCCTCAGAAAATTAAAAATAGACCTACCCTATGACCCAGCAATAGCACTGCTAGGAATTTATCCAAGGGATACAGGAGTACTGATGCATAGGGGCACTTGGACCCCAATGTTCATAGCAGCACTCTCAACAATAGCCAAATTATGGAAAGAGCCTAAATGTCCATCAACTGATGAATGGATAAAGAAATTGTGGTTTATACACACAATGGAATTCTACGTGGCAATGAGAAAAAATGAAATATGGCCCTTTGTAGCAACGTGGATGGAACTGGAGAGTGTGATGCTAAGTGAAATAAGCCATACAGAGAAAGACAGATACCATATGGTTTCACTCTTATGTGGATCCTGAGAAACTTAACAAGAACCCATGGGGGAGGGGAAGGAAAAAAAAAAAGAGGTTAGAGTGGAAGAGAGCCAAAGCATAAGAGACTGTTAAAAACTGAGAACAAACTGAGGGTTGATGGGGGGTGGGAGGGAGGAGAGGGTGGGTGATGGGTATTGAGGAGGGCACCTTTTGGGATGAGCACTGGGTGTTGTATGGAAACCAATTTGTCAAAAAATTTCATATAAAAAAAAATAAAAGCCTGATAACATATCCATCCCTAGAGTTTAGGGATGAGTTTAGGTCTCCTGAATTTCAGATGTATCAGAAAGAACTTGAAGGTCAAGGCCTTGCCATGGTCTATTTAGTCCTTCCAAAGACCTAACTAATTGTTTTGCGTGTTTAAAAACAGCAAAAGCTCTTTCATCTGGTCCTTTCTATACCCAGGTTTAGCTTTTTTGTCTAGGCTTGCATTTCTTTTCTGGGTGGGTTGATTCTGATACTTTCCCCTTTTCAGCCCCCTTTCCCTGCAGCTGTCAATGGGAAACCCTGAGTTAAAGAAAACAACAACAACAACAACAACAACAACAAGAACAGAGTCCTAAGAGGTTATGAGTTTCCTACCATGTGTACTCTGTGTGTGACCCAAGTGAAATACTCTAAGTCCTATCAGCCACAGTGTTTCAGGTAGTGAAGGGTTAGCTTTATGCAAGTCATCGGGTCAACTGACAGCTTCCATTCTAGCTAAAAATGAACACTCATCCCGTGCTAAACCTCAAATTTTGGGTTAACAAGACTCACTTTCATGTCATTATTTTTGGTGTAATCGGTAGGAACTGCTTGAAGACCCTCAACAAAAGAATTGCTTTCAGAACTTGCAGAGAGCCAGCCGTGACAGCTCGAGGTGCCCTCTACCACAGGTTAATCATCTCTGACTGAGCTCTCGCTCAGTGCAGTAGACACTGTGCTGTGCTCTTCTCTCACGTTAGCTCCTGTATTTCCCACAACACTCGGAGTTAATTATGCTAATGTCAATCCCTAGAATTGCCTTCATTTTACCTAGGAGCAAAATGCAACTCCGGTAGGGAAAGCAACTTGCTCAAGGTTGTATTTGTTAAGGTCGCTCTTTGAGCCTGGCTCTGATTCAGACGCCAGTGCTCCTCACCACGACACTATATTGTGACAGTGCAGCAAGGCAGGGAAGACTTTGAGATGTAGACACAAAATGAAACACAGATAACCTCATGATAGGCCAACTGCACACACAGGGCTTCAACTCCTCCTCCCCTGCACCCCACTCTGCCTCCCCTCCCCTACCACACCCACCTTTGCATTGAGCACCACTGTCACGGTGCCATTTCTGGGTTGAGCAGCTGCCCAAGCCTGATCCAAGACAGCTGTTCTGCCTAGGAATTAGAATTATTACCATAATTTAGATGGTGCAAACTGTAGCTCGTCCTCGGGGGACTCTGACTGGTCCAGAGTGTCACAGCTAGTTAGGACCCCATGCTGGTAGCATTGGCCCTATTTGCCTTGGAAACAGTTCCACTACCCTAAGGAACTTACACTGTGGGAGCCCCTTGGTAAAAGAAAGCCAAATATGAAAAACAATGAAAATGTTAGTCATTACTCATGGAAGACCGCTGTTTAAGGAGTCTTGCTTCTAGCCCTTTTTTGATTAAACAGTGGTGACTGGGGGCTAAGGGATAGGAATGACAGGAGAGAAGATTTAAAAATGATTAATGTAGTTATTAGGAAAAAAAACCATGTGACAGTGACAAATGTGTTTAACTTGGGACTCTGCATTCTCCATCTGTAAACAAGCTCTCTATCCTTTTGAATTCTTTAATGGGTCTTTCCTTTGAGCAGGTGTATTGTACCTACCCTCCACATGGTGAACACAGAGGTGGACTTTGGGCGCTGCTTCCTGAAGTACCCCTATGAGAAAACGGTCCAGCTTGTCAATCACGATGACCTCCCAGGATGCTATGAGGTTCTACCTCAGGTGATTTACTTTATCCTTTTTCAGTGTTGATTTTTCTTCAGTTGGATTCCCTCAATGAGAAAGAGAAATCCTTCTAAAGAGCCATATTCCTGAACACATGACCTTCTGTAATTCTGATTTTGAACCCTGGGATAAAATGGGCATGGGGTCATAAAGCCACAGCTGGATTGCCACCTGCATGATCGAGCAGCTGCAGGTGTAAACAGTTCTTAATTTCCCAGGGAAATTGCCTTTGATAAAGAAAGGCAAGGGTCAATTAAGCCAACATGCAGAAGTTTCACCTACAAATAATTGCCTATGAATTAATCAGTCGTGGGAAATGAGGCAGAGCTAAGAGTTTTCATTTATGGCTATGGCTGTGACTTTAACAGCATCGCTAAAGTACAGTAATGCAGTATTTATAAATGGACTTGTTGAACTAGAAGGCTAGAGACACTACAAAAAGAAAAAATGAAGTTGCCTTCTAATGTTTTATGAATGGATCTGTCCACATGCCACTACACCCAGCTAGGTGGGGCACTGAGCAATTAAGCACATATGGGTTAAAGAGTCAAAAAGATCTGCATAGACTAAAGTAATGGAAGGTCACTAATAGGATGCAATTTACCAAGAATGCATTTGGGTTTAAAACTCTATTGTTCTATAAGGACAGTACTCTAATAAAAATTCATGCCAAAAAAAAAAATCCCAAAAACAAGTCAGATGGGGGTTTTATTTAACTACAGTTTCAAAATGTGTTCAAAGACCAGTATGGAAGCCTCAGAACCAAGGCAGGTTAGGGTGTATAAGAGAAACACTGTGATCAGCTAAAAGAAGGAGATAGCTACTGCTCAAGGCAGTGCCAGGTTTTGTCTTCAGATATTGACACTGTATTTTTTTAGTGGAAACATGAGAAAAAAAATCACATGTGAAGTAACCAGAATGGCAATCAACATCATCTGGAAATCCAAGTTATATGAGGAGCACAGTGTTTAATTGGAAACAGGAAAGCCTTAACTAGGATGAAATAGCCACCCTTCCCTTCAAAGGGCTATTATATAGAAGAGGAAATTAGAACTATTGTATGGGCTTCTCTGAGACAAAACCAGAAACCAAGGGTTGGGTTGATGGGAGACAACATTTCTAACTTTTAGCCGATCAACAATGTAACAGGCTAGCCTTGAGTATTGTATGATCATCTCAAGAACTTAGAGCGCAGTTTACTTACATCTGGGGTAATGAGGAAGCTTTTTCTGCACAGGCGGGCTTGGAAACGGGTGAGGCACTTGCCATGAGCACAGAATTTGGTTGGTG
The DNA here is from genome assembly GCF_022837055.1 of Prionailurus viverrinus. NCBI lineage: Eukaryota > Metazoa > Chordata > Mammalia > Carnivora > Felidae > Prionailurus > Prionailurus viverrinus. The sequence goes on along the minus strand of NC_062575.1, from coordinate 14,550,754 downwards.
GGGGGAGCCAAAAAACTCAGGAATCAAGATAAATCATATTTTCATGTCACATTTTAAAAATCAAAATTAATGCAAAATAGTTCATAAAAAAATCAAGGTAATAGATAAAGGCAGAATCAGCTGATTTTCCCTTTTGCTTCAGGTTCCAGTAAGGCTGGGCAGAGCATTGCTACATAGGCAAGATGCATTAGATTAGGCCATGTTAGGCCAGCCCAGGTGTACGAAGACCATGGGGGTCCCTGGACAGGTGAAATCTGTATGTTCTGTCTTTCTCCAACAGCTAAGGTTTCCCAGAATTACCCAAACTTATTTGGTCATGAGATTTTTTTTTAATGTTTATTTATTTATTTTTGAGAGAGAGAGCCACACACGTGAGCGGGGAGGGACAGAGAAGAAGAATCCCAAGCAGGCTTCTGGCTGCTAGCATAGAGACTGACATGGGGCTCCATCTCACAGACCATGAGATTGTGACCGGACCTGAAATCAAGAGTCAGATGCTCAACCGACTGAGTCACCCAAGCACCCCCATCTAGCTAAAGTTTTATTTGTTGCTGTTGTTCCATAAAAGCGAGTAATATAGGGGCACATGGGTGGCTCAGTGGGTTAAGCATCCGACTTCAGTTCACGTCACGATCTCACAGTCCGTGAGTTTGAGCCCCACATCAGGCTCTGTGCTGACAACTCAGAGCCTGGAGCCTGCTTCAGATTCTGTGCCTCCCTCTCTCTCTGCCCCTCCCCTGCTCATGCTCTGTCTCTCTCTGTCTCAAAAATAAAATAATAAAATAAAAACATTAAAAAAAAAAAGCTAGTAATATGCTGCAGAGCAAGGTTCTAAAGGACATACATTGGTAAACACTGGATAACATTCATTCATTCACCTATCTATTTTGCCATTTAAAAAACATGTAGTGAGCATATGTGTTGGGCCAGCAATCGCGCCAGCAGAGGCCCAGGTCATGCCCTAGGAAGTTGACAGCCCATGGAACAGATGGACACAGATAGTACATGCTATGGAGAAGGACGGTAGGATGCCCCCTAGGGACAGAGGAAACACCCTTACTCTAGAGCACGAAGGATACCTGTGGGTATTCAGGATAAATGTGCAGGTCCATTGAAGGGAGAGGGCATTCCAGAGTGTTGGAAGTAGGAAGCAGTATCATGTGTTCAGGAAAATCCGATGGTCCCTGTTGACAGAGCGTAAAGGGACCAGGTGGTGGAGGACGTGGAGGGCCAGGTGAAGGAATTTGGCCATGGGAAGCTGTTCCCATGAACTAATTCACACTGTGGATAATTTCTGCATCTTGCTGGGTTGTGCACTTTGGATTGGGGCCTTCTGCACACCCTGCTTCCCTTTAGCACAATTGAGGTGCTGATCCCCATTTACTTGCCTGAATGATGAGATCCTCCTAAAGAACCTGCATGGACTTGGGGCAACACCTGTTTCAAAATAATCTAATATGCTATTTATTTTGTGCCTTGCCAGGGGCTTGCTTATCCTTCCAGCTTGTTTCTCCCACCAGGTACATGAAGACATGCCGGCCGTGTTACTCTCCAGTCCCACCCCATGTGGAGTCATCCCCCCCCACAGCACCATTCACATACCTCTGGCCCTGGAGACCCAGGTCACTGGGGAATATAGGTCCATAGTTTACATCTCAACCTTTGGGAGCCCGGACCCCCCTATGGTGAGAGCCAGTTTTCAGACTTACGTTTAAAATTGCTGTATATCTTGCATATTCCATGTCTGCATATCCTCTGCTTTCTCACAATTCTAGAATTGTACATTTTCACTCTGCAGTGGCAAAGTACTAGTGTTGTGTTACTTCGGGAACTTATCTTCAGATCCATTGAGAAGTAGTGCTGTTTTATAGCATTTGTTCTTTTTAATTCCTTATTCATTCTATTTTATTTATTTTTTAATTTTTAATTTTTCTACAGTTTACTTTTTATGTGTTAAATAATTTTTTATTTAAAAAAGTTTTATTTTATTTAACATTTTTTTCATTAAAAAATTTTAATTCCAATATAGTTAACATATAGTGTCATATGAGTTTCAGGTGTACAATGCAGTGATTCAACAAATCTATATATTACTCCATGCTCATCATAAGTGCACTCTTAATCCCTTCACCTATTTCACCATTTCTCCCCTCACCCCCCACCTCTCCTCTGGTAACCATCTGTTTTTTCTCCATAGTTAAGAGTCTGTTTTTTGGTTTAAGAGTCTCTTTCTTTTCCCTTTGTTTTTTTTTATTTCTTAAATCCACATATGAATGAAATTGTATAGTATTTGTCTTTGACTGACTGACTTATTTTGCTTAGTATTATACTCTCTAGATCCATCCATGTTGTCACAAATGGCAAGATTGCATTCCTTTTTATGGCTATGTATGGTATTCCATTTATGGTATTTTATATATATATATATATATATATATATATATATATATATATATATGGAATTTTCTTGTCTACAGCAATAGATCCATCCATGTTGTCACATATGGTAAGATTTCATTCTTTTTTATGGCTGAATAATACCTTGTGTGTGTGTATATATATATATATACACACATGCACACACACACATATATATGGTATTACATATACATACATATATACATATATATGTGTGTGTATATATATGTGTGTGTATATATATGTATGTTTATGGAATTTTCTTGTCAATAGCAGTTGTTCTTAAACTCCTATCAGGAGTTTCTCACACACACAGACATGCCTGGCCCCTTTCCAGTCCTATTAAATCAGAATCTCTGAGGGGAGAGCAGATCTGTGTGTTTAACATCCTCCTCAGTTGTTCCTGGTACAAAGCTGACTATCACTCGCTTGATGCATGTGGACTCTGAGAGTGGTTTCAGTCACTGCTCACTGGATCTTTCCTGTATATTGACTGGACTCATAGCTCAAATTAACCTACTGAAGCTTTGAGAAGTGACCTCTCTCCAAGTGTGGGAAGAAGGAGACACGGAAAGCTGTCTGCTGCCTGGGCTGAATCAAAGGGTGAATCTTGAATCTTGAAGGAGGTTCCCCAACAGGCAATGAATCCCTAGACATTCTGAATGCTTAGAGAGGAGAAAATATTCTGCTTTTATCTCTTCCACGTAAGATGCCATAGATAAGCCACCTGACTTAGAAAGCAACATCACAGAGTCAGCCCAACCCAAAAGGTGCCACCGGTCCAGCCACCTTCCCTGCACAGATGCAGCCCATGGAAATGTTGCTTGCTGAGCAGGTGGCCCTTCATGAAAGAAGAAAGTCCCCCTTCCTCAGGCAGACACGATGCCTGGATGAAGGCACAGGGCTGGGGGAACAGAGCAAGGTGGATTTCAGTCCCGAACCACCACAGCTGTGTGCAATGGGCAGTCCTGTTGTGCCACTAGTAAGCAATAGAATGGGGGCTCCATCCAGCCACTTCTGACTCTGAAGTGTCAGTCCTTAAGCCCACTCTGAGTATTCTCGAGGCTGGTGTGCTGGCTGGCATGTAGAGGACCATTTTTCTCATTTCACCACAGTGTACGACTTGGGCTGACCAGGGAAGCCAATCATCCTTCTTGGGGAGGAATTCCAGGCTGGATTCACGGGTCTGACCAGCATGGCCATCTCTGGGTCACTCTGACCACAGAGTACAGGGATAAAGAATGACAGATCTCATAAGCACCCTTTTGTGCCCCTGCTCTTTATAAAAGAGATGGCCAGAATCTTCTGTTTCAAGTGATCTTTGAAGCCAGCTGTTTTCAGCTATCTTCATGTTCCTTCTCTTGTGTGGAACACAGGTATGCCACTTAAAGAGCATCGGAGAAGGCCCAGTTATCTATGTACATCCCACTCAAGTTGATTTTGGCAATATCTACGTCCTGAAGGACTCCTCGAGGATTCTCAACCTATCTAACCAGTCCTTCATCCCCGCGTTATTTCAGGCACGCATGGTGAGTAAGTAGACGGCTGGGCCATCATATGATGAAATTATAGCTTTGTCTGTATCTTATAGGCAGTGGTCCTATTTTTGCAAAATGACTTTGAAAGAAATGGATCAGCAGGACTAGAGATGTATACGGTTCAATTGCATTAAATTATGTCATTTTCATCCCAAATTGCTCTTTATTATAATCCTTTTGTTGACTAAGAAACACAATATGTATATAGTTTGGTAATCAATATATCTACTCTAGTTTTGGGAAGATGCTTCAAAGATCTTCTCACTGAACTGTACCTAAGCCTAGCCTTTCACCTCCAGAAAACACCTTTTAAATGTCTCTGTAACTGAAAATGCCTTTTTATCTTGAATTTGAACAATTTTGGCCACAAATATGTTAGTATGCTTATTCTCTCTTCCTTTTAAAAAGCAGTATTTTGACATAGCTTGTAAGGATGTTTGAAATACAGCAAGATAATATTCGCCGAAAGTAGAAATTAAAGAAAACAGCAAAACAAAGATAAATACAAAAATAGATATATAATAGTCCTAGAAATGAGTCTGTCTTGTGTCTCTGTATTTTATAATGATATTTAGATCTGCTAGCCTCCTATAAGCTCATTTTTTCACAGAGATAATACCAATTTTTGCAGAATGTAGGGATTTCTAGTCAGCAATTGAAAATATATTTGGTTTTAGAAGATTTTTTGATTTAAATATAAATTTTTAAATAGCACAGCCCTTCTCCTATCCCCAAATTATTGACATTTGAATGAACACTAACACTTGGTTTCAGCATGTGTCAGATAGTTCTGAAAAATCAATTATTAATTTTCTCAAAGTCACTATTAGAAGGAACAGGATCACAGTTTTCTGCTGACATGTGGCAGCTCCTCAGAGTCATTGGTCCCAATTAGCATTCATTTATCATGATCATTATTCCTTTTTATTATCATTTGTCATTACTCCTCATAAAGGCAGCCATTTCCTGTGCAGTCACTGCTCTTTTTAGCCTGAGGTTCGGACACAACTCCACACTTGTCCCAGTGCCTTATGGATCTTGTGTGGAGAATAATGTTTAATGATACTTTAAAAACCTACAGAAAAGACCTCTTTGCTAGTCTTTATCCAGTGAGTTAGTTGATGTGCTTGCTGGAAAACATGGGGTGTTGCCCAGAAAGTGCTGCTCTCCGTGTAGTTGTGCACATGCAGGGTTCACAGTGGAGAGACAGAGAGGCAGCCGAGTTGTCAAGGACAATGAGAGGTGGCTCAGGAGGGTGCTGGCAGATTACAGAAGCTGAAAAAGGACAGAGATGACAAGAATGCTTAGGTACCAGTGGAGCAACCACCGACCTGCTCATTTTCAGATAACTCCAGATTTCACTTTTTATGTTACCCTTAGATACATTTGAAGAACCAAAAAAGCACATCAAGGTTCTGTTGTTTTTTACTAATATACTTTACATATTGAATGACCCGGCTGGTTGTTAAAATGAGACTCTTTCTTTTCCACGAAGGCTTCATGATTCCATCTTTTGATTCTTTAATATCATCTTAAAACAGCAAGCTCCAGTTCCAAGGAGCCAAACGTGTGATATTAGTGGTCTGCTGTAGAATGTGTTTTTCCTGCAATCCTTTTCTGGAAAACTGGTGTTTATTGAGTTGGTTGTCCTTGCAGCATAGAGGTACTTCAACTGTAATTCTCATGGGTGAAGATTAAACTCCTTTCATATTTCAGCTGGAGTTTTGAGGGATATCCTAGTCAATAAACACTATATGTGTTAATATTATAGGAATTGAATGACACTAACTTGAAAGTTAACTACAGTGGGAAGAAATTTCAACTTGATGTACAGTACTGAAACTGCAAATTCATTCTCACAGAAATTCCCAGGCATTAGGAAAAGTTTCAATTAATAGTTGTTTTTTCTCCATCTAAGCCTAGAGCTCAGTACCCAGGTTAGCGGTGGTCACTTATTTGTTGCATTTAATTTCTCACTCAGAAAAAAGCAGGGCAACGGCACATTCTTCATTTCTTCTGTTATTACTCTGAATTCAGGTCTGAAAGTTCTCTTTTCCCGCTGGATGCCCTGACAGGAGGGGTCATCATCTCTCCTCTTTTGGCTGTCAGTGAATGGTGAATGTCAGCTCTCACCACATGCTGCACCCACTTAACCTCAGCCTTGAGCCTTTGTCACACTCAGACCTGTGCATGGCCTGCACATCTCGGCAACCCCTGTGATTAGCTTCTCCCTGGGCAAGAAGCATGCTTGTTATCAGCTGTAGGGTCAGGGGATGGGAAGCTGGAAGCCCACCTTCACCGTTCTGTTGGGAAGATAAACGACCCTTAGATTGATCTTGAATTTCTCAGAAATAAATGCTGGGGGCACCTCAGTCGGTCAAGCATCTGGCTCTTGACTTCTTGACTTCGGCTCAGTTCGTGATCTCACACTTTGTGAGATCAAGCCCTGCTTCGGGCTCTGTGCTAACAGAATGGAGCCTGCTTGAGATTCTTTCTCCCTCTCTCTCTGCCCCTTCCCTACTCTCTTGCCCTCTCTCTTGTTCTCTCTCTCTCTCAAAATAAATAAATAAATAAATAAATAAATAAATAAATAAACAAACAAACAAACAAACATACATACATTTAACAAAAAAGAGAAAGAAATGCTGTACCAAAAAAATGATTAAAAAGCCTGAAATTTCTTAGTATAATAGGGAGTGAAGACAGTGAAGATTTTATTTTTTCTGTTTCAGTAAAGTATAAAAAAACAAAACAAAAAAGTTGATCAGTAAAAGCAGACTGTTCTGTGACCTGGAGCAGTAAGTCTCCTTTGCTCTGGAATGCCGGAAATACCAGACTCCCCTAAAGGTTCCCCGTGGCTGATTTATTTGGATTTAAGCTGAAGGTCTCAAAACAACAGAGTAAGTCACCTCCAGTTTGGAGGATTAAAAAACATCAGAATGTGAGAGCAGAGCAGAGGAAGGCTGTTTGGGCAAGAGTGTATGGGCTCGGCTCATACACACAGCACTCCTTGGGTGACAGCACAAAAGAGGGCAAGAATATGATAGGACCTCAGCCCTGGGCTAGAAGATAGAGAGTCCTTCTTTGCATGGGTGCCCCTTGCTAGACAGAGAAAGCGCATTGCTCAGCACTTATCTGGAAACATTTGGAACCCGTTCAACCTAGGGGAACTGTTAACTTGAGAACTTGCATACAGATGTTAGTGACACCTTGGGATTCAGCTGGTGATAAGCATTTCGCGAGGGCCTTCTGCCTCTGTGATCTGTGGGAGAGACCATTTTAGTTAGACCTTTAGAGTTTCTAGGATCCAGGAAACAAGAATTCTGATGCCTGAGTCAAGCATGGTTCCTTTTAAACATTTATTTTGTTGGTCACTTGCCAGAGCCATTCACGGTGATACAGCATCCCGGGAATCTTTGGGCTTTCACATCTCCTTCAGACCCTAAGCCATTGGGGTATTCCCTTGTTTAAGTAGGGATGCCCTTTCTATTTTTCCTTGTTTGTGTGCTCCTTGTTTGTCTCCTGCAAATGACAAGGGTCTCCGTTTTGAATTCCTAGCACCTAGCAGCAGGCTTGGACATATGATGATGATGGTATGATGGAATTAATTATAACTAATGTTTTTTTTTTAATTTTTTTTTCAACGTTTATTTATTTTTGGGACAGAGAGAGACAGAGCATGAATGGGGGAGGGGCAGAGAGAGAGGGAGACACAGAATCGGAAACAGGCTCCAGGCTCTGAGCCACCAGCCCAGAGCCCGACGCGGGGCTCGAACTCACGGACCGCGAGATCGTGACCTGGCTGAAGTCGGACGCTTAACCGACTGCGCCACCCAGGCGCCCCTAACTAATGTTTATTTTGTTCTATTTGCCACTTTATGTTCAGTATTTCACTTATCATAACTCTCTGAGAGAAATATGTTATAGTGCCCATTTTAAGGAGGTAGAAACAGAGGCACAGACAGGTTAAATAAATTGGCATAAAAAACATCTAAGTGGCAAAATATTCAGTTCACATATGTAAATGTGTGTAGAAGTTCTTCACTACCATAGCTCTTAGAAGAGTTTAAATACAAAATTATGACCTATTTTAGCAAAATAAATAGAAAAACTCAGAAGGAGATTGGCAGGCATTTCATATCCAGTGAGACTGTTGGTGCTGGACCCTGTCCATTTTAGGACATAGTGGAATTGTTAGCCATTCTGGAGAGTTTGTTTGTTTGTTTGTTTGTTTGTTTGTTTGTTTTGAGAGAGATAGACTGAGCGAGCATGCACAAGCTGGGGAGAAGGGCAGAGGGAGAGAGAGAGAGAGAGAGAGAGAGAGAGAGAGAGAGAGAGCATCTCAAGCAGGCTCCACACTCAGCACAGAGACCAACACAGGGTTTAATCCCTCGACCCTGGGATCATGACTTGAACTGAAATCAAGAGTCAGCTGCTCAACCAACTGAGCCACCCAGGTATCCCTGGGGATCTTATTTTTAACTTGTGACAACTGGTTTGTTAAAATCTATAGATATACCTTATATACTACACCATCCTGAAATACCTGAAGGTCATAATGGATCTAGAATTTCGTCCTCCTTTGGGGAACTTAATGTAGTAGGGAATTAGTGCTAGAGAGATTTCTAATGGACAGACTAATTGTCCAAGGCTTTTTGATAGATGATTATTAAGATATCACACCCCAGGGACGCCTGGGTGACTCACTTGGTTGAGCATCCAACTCTTGTATTCAGCTCAAGTCATGATCTCGTGGTTCATGAGATTGAGCCCCACATTGGGTTCCGTGCTTTCAGTGCAGAGCCTACTTGGGATCTCTCTCTCCCTCTCCCTCTGGCTCTCTCTCAAAATCAATAAATAAACTTAAAAAAAAAGATACCATATCCCATAATGTGTGTGTGAAGAGAAGAGAGAATGAGCTTTTTCTCAGCTTTTAAATAGCTTTTTGTTGTATTCCATTTATCTACCCCCGATTCAATATCCCTGGTGTCTTAAATGGTGGAGCTTAATGATCACAGTAATAGCTAACATTATTATGTACCAAGTACTGTTCTAAGTTTTTCATGTGTATTATTTTATATAATCTCAAGGACTTGACTGCACGGGTATGAGGCACAGGGATGATGAATAAGTTGTCCAAATTTGCATGACTATAAAATGAACACTAGAGCTATACTGCTATAATTAGTCTGGATATCTATTAGGGTTCCTTTTATGTCCTTTAGTAAAGGCTTATTCATCCTTTGTCATCTCTTCTGAGTTTCTTCCTGTGAATGGTACCTTCTAATTAGATGTTAACCATGTGTAGGAACTCTGTTGAATTATCTGTATCCGTCTATATCAGTCTTCAATCTTGCTACACATCTTTTAATTAGTTCTAATTGTTGGTAAACCCTCATGTGCAGACTTCCTTTCCAATCCTTACACCTTGCTTCTTATTCTTTGCTTATCACATTAGATAGGATCCTCAATGTAATATTGAAAAGTAATTAAGTTAGAGTGAGCATCTCTGTCTTATCCCTGACTTTAATGAATAAGCTTCAAATGTTTCACTTTAAGCTAATATCTTCCACGGATTTTTGATAAATACCTATGTCACATTCAGGAAGTTCCCATCTATCCCTCTTCTCATATCATGAACATGTACTAAAACTTAATGTGTTTCCTCTGACCATTCAAATGATATGATTTTCTTCTTCTGTTAGTACTATGAATTAAGTTAATAGACTTTCTGGTTGTAAATCACCTTTACATTCTTGGGATGACTCTAATCAGTTATAATGTTATTTGAGTACACTACTGATACGATTGCTATCATATTATTTAGATTTTTGCATCTTTTTGTTAACAATTTTTTTTTACATTGTGTTTTTCTGGTTGTGGTGTCAAGAATATTGTGTTCTTACACTATGAGTTAGCTTTTCCTCTTTTGAATCTTTGAAAAGATCTTTACATAATCTATATAAAGAAGTAGTAAAGAAATTTTAACTAGCATGCAAGAAATAGTAAGGAAATTTCAACTAATGATTTATTTTCTGTAATGGTTATTTAGATTTTAATTTTTCTAGAAATTTTTCATTTTATCTAAATTTGCAAATGTATTGGCATAAAATTATTCCAATGTTTTTATGATTTAAAAATGTCCATGTACTAATTTCTGCTCTTAGTTTTACCATTTTTTTCTACATTCCTTACAATTATTTTGTTCTTCTTCAAGTACCTTAAACTGGAATGTTTAACAATATTTTAAATATTAGTTTAATCATGTATTTAAAGTTTATAAATATTCTCTTTATGTAACACTTTAGCTCCATAGCAATCATCTTTATTTGCAACACTTTTTTATAAATATTTGGTAAACTTTACTGTGATTTTCTTTTTAATATGTGAGTTATATATGGTTGTATATTTTTAATTTTTTACATTTCCATTTTGTATGGAAATTTAATAGGTAACTTTAAACTGTAATGAAATTGAAACACATGGTTTGTGTGACACATAGTCTTTGAATTTGTGCTTTGGGATACAGTGCTATGGTTGGTTTTGATAAATATTTCATATGATCTTAAAAAAGAATATAGCCTCTCTAGTGATTGAGTGTGACAGACTAATCATCTATCTGTGTGTTTGTATTAGATCAAGCTTATTGAGTGTATTGTTTAAATCTTTTACAGCCTTACTAATTATCTGTATGATATAACAGTTTCCTATAGGTTTTATCTAAGTCTTCCACTTTTCCATTTCTCCTTGTACTTACATCAATTTTTTCTCCATGTATTTCAAGGCTATGTTAGTAGGTGCATATAAATTCATGACTTTTATTTCTCCTTGGCATATTATTCCTTTTTTTTATAATATATTGCCCATCTTAATTCCTGTATATACTTTCTGACTTAAATTATGTTTTACCTGATAGTTAGCATTTGCCTGGTATATCTTTCAATTCCTTTATTTTCATATTTGTGTGTGTGTGTGTGTGTGTGTGTGTGTGTAATTTGTTTTGTACGTTAGCAAAATCTCTTTTAAGCATGTGACTACATTTTTAAAAATCTGATGATAGGGGCGCCTGGGTGGCGCAGTCGGTTAAGCGTCCGACTTCAGCCAGGTCACGATCTCGTGGTCCGTGAGTTCGAGCCCCGCGTCGGGCTCTGGGCTGATGGCTCAGAGCCTGGAGCCTGTTTCCGATTCTGTGTCTCCCTCTCTCTCTGCCCCTCCCCCGTTCATGCTCTGTCTCTCTCTGTCCCCAAAATAAATAAACGTTGAAAAAAAAAAAAATAAAAAATAAAAATAAAAATCTGATGATAGACTCAGTCATTTAATTGACAAGTATCTTGGTTTCATATTATTACAGTAATATATTTATTATAATTCTGGAAGACATTAGTCTAAATGTTTTGATAAAAGACTGTGTACTTTTTTTAAGATTCTGGAGAAGAATCTGATTCCTTGCCTTTTATAGCTTCTGGAGACCACCTGCATTCCTTGGCTTGTGGCCTCTTCCTCCATCTTCAAAGCCACCAGTGTACCATCTTTTCTACTCCCTGACATCTGTTTCCATCCCTTTATCTCTCTCTGACTCTGACCCTCTTGCCTCTTTCATATAAGGATATTTCATATGAGGATATTTCAAAATCGTTAATCACATCTAAAAGTCCCTTTTGTCATGTGAGGCAACATATTCATAGATATCAGAGGTTGGGACATGGACATCTTTAAAGGCCCATTATTCAACTTACCATACCAAGATTTTTAAAAATTTATTGTGATTGTTGATGTATATGAACTCACTTCTACCCTATCATTTCCTATATACTATGCTTTTTTTTCCTTCTTTATTTCTTTTTTTGCTTTGTATTGGATTGATGAATTTTCTCCAAGCCCTCCTCCAACCTCTACTACCTCTCATACATTTTTCCTATATTAGTTTGAAAGCTATAGAACTTATTTATTTTATTTAAGTAGCTCTCCTCACATTGTTAAGAAATAAATCATGGCACAAAAACAGACACATAGACCAATGGAATAGAATAGAAACCCCAGAACTAGACCCACAAACGTATGGCCAACTCATCTTTGACAAAGCAGGAAAGAACATCCAATGGAAAAAAGACAGCCTCTTTAACAAATGGTGCTGGGAGAACTGGATAGCAACATGCAGAAGGTTGAAACTAGACCACTTTCTCACACCATTCACAAAAATAAACTCAAAATGGATAAAGGACCTAAATGTGAGACAGGAAACCATCAAAACCTTAGAGGAGAACGCAGGAAAAGACCTCTCTGACCTCAGCCGTAGCAATCTCTTACTCGACACATCCCCAAAGGCAAGGGAATTAAAAGCAAAAGTGAATTACTGGGACCTTATGAAGATAAAAAGCTTCTGCACAGCAAAGGAAACAACCAACAAAACTAAAAGGCAACCAACGGAATGGGAAAAGATATTTGCAAATGATATATCGGACAAAGGGCTAGAGTCCAAAATCTATCAAGAGCTCACCAAACTCCACACCCAAAAAACAAATAACCCAGTGAAGAAATGGGCAGAAAACATGAATAGACACTTCTCTAAAGAAGACATCCGGATGGCCAACAGGCACATGAAAAGATGTTCAGCGTCGTTCCTTATCAGGGAAATACAAATCAAAACCACACTCAGGTATCACCTCACGCCAGTCAGAGTGGCCAAAATGAACAAATCAGGAGACTATAGATGCTGGAGAGGATGTGGAGAAACGGGAACCCTCTTGCACTGTTGGTGGGAATGCAAATTGGTGCAGCTGCTCTGGAAAGCAGTGTGGAGGTTCCTCAGAAAATTAAAAATAGACCTACCCTATGACCCAGCAATAGCACTGCTAGGAATTTATCCAAGGGATACAGGAGTACTGATGCATAGGGGCACTTGGACCCCAATGTTCATAGCAGCACTCTCAACAATAGCCAAATTATGGAAAGAGCCTAAATGTCCATCAACTGATGAATGGATAAAGAAATTGTGGTTTATATACACAATGGAATATTACATGGCAATGAGAAAAAATGAAATATGGCCTTTTGTAGCAACGTGGATGGAACTGGAGAGTGTGATGCTAAGTGAAATAAGCCATACAGAGAAAGACAGATACCATATGGTTTCACTCTTATGTGGATCCTGAGAAACTTAACAGGAACCCATGGGGGAGGGGAAGAAAAAAAAAAAAAGAGGTTAGAATGGGAGAGAGCCAAAGCATAAGAGACTGTTAAAAACTGAGAACAAACTGAGGGTTGATGGGGGGTGGGAGGGAGGAGAGGGTGGGTGATGAGTATTGAGGAGGGCACCTTTTGGGATGAGCACTGGGTGTTGTATGGAAACCAATTTGTCAATAAATTTCATTAAAAAAAAAAAGAAATAAATCGTATCTTTTTCTAACACTAATGAAAGAATTTAGTAACTTTGTCCTCCTCAAGAATAAGATGAGGACCCCATCACACATTTATTATCTCTTGATCTTTCCCCACTTCTGTAATATTTTTATTATTGTGTAGAATTTTGGATCTTCTCATCTTTACCACAAAGTTGTTGGTTTTAGTCAGTTGGTAGTTTTCTACTCACTAGTTACAAAAATAGTTTGGTGATTTTTCTTTATTCTTTTTTTCCCCTTGTATCTCTCTGCTTCCTACTTGGTTTATATTTCTTCTTGCTAAATTATATCCTTCTAGGTTCTGTGCTAGAGGTCTCATTGTTTATGTATGTTTGACTATATCTGGATTTCACCTTCACTCTTGCATGATAGTTTAGCTGAGTATGAAATTCTATTTTACAAGTTTTTATTTCTTTGAAGATTGATCTCTGGCACCAATAAAATTCCATTGCTAGCCTGATTATTGTTAGTTGCTGATAAAATTTCATTGTTAGTATAATTATTACTCCTTTTTAGGTAATTTGTTTTTCTCACAAGGCGCTTTTAAGACTGTGTTCTTATCCTTCATTTTCTTAGATTTCTCTTTAATGCATCAAAAGATTTGACCCTTCTAAATACTGGAAAGTTTTTGTCATTATCTCCTCAAATATTTCTTGTTTTCCAATCCTTCTATTTCTCCTACTTTGAGAAACACACACACACACACACACACACACACACACACACACACGTTCCACCACAATTCTACATGTCTATTTTTATTTTTCATCCATATCTTTCATCTCTTTATCTCTGTGCTGCCTCCTATGCTCCAATTTACAAATTCTGTCTTTGATTTTTGGCAAATGTAAAGTTTATCTCATTTAATTTTTTAGTTTAATTTGACTATATTTTTCAATTCCAAGATTTATAATTGATTATTCATAACCACTATTCTTGATTAATATCTGTTTTTGTTTCATAATACTTGTTTTATATATATTATCCTACTCTGCATATCTTTGAGGATCTCAGAAACATTTTCTAATCAATTTCAATTAGTTCTATTGATTGCTCAAGAATGAATTCAATTGCCGATTGTTTCCAAATGTCCTTCTTAGCATTTAGAATTTTAATGATAGATTAATCTGGTGTGAAGTATATTTTTTCTAATTCTCAGTAGTCTTATCTCCCTGTCTAACATTTTTACATTTGCCTTCACCTTGGACAAATATCACTAGTCCAGAATCAGGTGTTGAGCCTTTTTTATCCTGTGGGGATATTGGAAAAATATGGCTTTTTCCAGTGGCTTACATAGGGCCTGTCTGTATGACAGCTTTTACTTCACCACCACCACTGGCACACGTCTGTGTGTAGACTATTACCTTGGGAAGATCACAGTTTTGTTTGACATCCTTTCAAATGCAGGGAAGCTCTTTTGGCTGGGAACCCTGGAACCCTTACTTCCTGAAGGATCTTTTTGGTTTTCAGTTTTACCCCTCAAGCTTTTACTGATTTCAGGACCTACAGCCCAGGATGTCTGTGGCTTCAGGACCTTCTTATTGCTTCTGTTACACACAATGTTAATTTTGTTTTTGAGTATAACTATGCCTGGTTCTTCCTTGTTTCAAAATATTATTTCTTTTTTTTCTGTGTGTTAGAGTGAAAGGCATGCTTTAAAGCTTGAACTCACTGATTTATAGTCCATCCTCTTAACTAATTTTTATAGTGCTTTATAAACTATCAGTGAGTACTTACAAAAGAGTGGTGAAATGTGTCTTCACTTGACATAAGAGAGCAGAATTCTTATATCTTTGCCCTAGCTATGAAAAATCTATAAAATAAACTCACAAGAATAGGTAAATAAGAGAATAACATTCTGGTTTATCATGGTGGGCATCTTTTCTTTAACACATAAATGTCACAGCCATTCCAAAATGGATTCTGCTTTTCCTGAACCATTGCAAGAGACTCATTCAGTGATGAGAGGATACCAGTGACAATAATATCAAGAGGCTTACAGAAGCAAAGGTTTGTGCTTGACAGAGAGCTGTGAGCCTCTTACCCCAACTCTTACTTGAGACTTCTTTTACTTTGGCAGAGCTAAATGCAAAACCCAGAAGATGGATTCCAGTAGGTCATATTGATTATAAACCACACTGAGAAAAAGAAAGCTGTAGATGAATGTTAGGTAACATGATGGGTCAGCACCTTCCCTGAATTTAGAAATACAGCTCTACTGATTGAATATGATTAGTTTAAGTGTAAGCTAAACCAGAATGGAAGGAGGAATTTTTGTTCCCTTGTCATTAAAGGGCTATCTAGAAAATAAAAGAAAAATATATTAGTTTCTTGCATGCTTTGCAAGACTTTCCATCTTCATTTTGCCTGTCCCAGCTATTAATTAGCTTTAGCAAATTGTTTTTTCTAATTAATTATTATTCAGTCATACAGTTAATACTTGTCACCACAGAGGGAGATTAAGGTAAACTTCCTTTATATGGATCAGATGTGGTTTTTTTCCAAATTCCACCTTCTCTCCTCCATAAAAATTTATAACTACTTCCCCATTACCAGCAGCATCATCTAGCCAATTGTTATGCACTAAATGTTTGTGTCCCTCCAAAATTCATATATTGAAATCATCCCCCCCAATATGATGATATAAGGAGATGAGGGGTTTGGGAGGTAATTAGGTCATGAAGGTAGAGTCCTCATAAATGTGATTGGCATCCTTATAAAAGAGACCCCAGAGAGCTCTCACCTTTTCTATCATGTGAGGATACAATGAGAAAAATGGCCATCTGCAACCTGGAGGAGGGCTCTCACCAAAACCTGACCATATTGACACTCTGATCTCAGACTTCCACCCTCTAGAACTATGAGAAATAAATTTCTGTTGTTTATAAACCACCCAGTGTTTGGTATTCTTTAGAAAAACCTTAACTAACTAAGATACCAACCAATGTCTCTATTAAGGGATGGCTATTGTCGTTATCAACTGAAGAATCTATTCTGATTGTGCACTGACAGTAGACAGTCATATTCAATAATAGGCTAGTATAAAATGAAATAAACACTTTTATACAATTAACAAAGATAAGAAGATATGCATTAAGTAGTATGGTGTAAAGGTTTCTTAATAGTATGAAATCCCCAACACACGTATGTTGAAATTATATGTTTATCAGGGAGAAAATAATAACTTTTTACTACTCTCATTTCATCTTCCTTGTCACAAGCACAAGGACAGAGACTGGAGGGGCATATATGACATGGTGGAGCTCTCCATAGGATGGCAGTTGGGGTATGTCTTTTTTAATGTCATTTGTGATGAAATTGTTTATGCAGCATTAAGTCTCATACTTTAGAAGAGAAAATTCCCCTGTGGGATGTTAGAACATTAAATCAGGATGTATTTGAGAGGTAAGGGAAGTATTATCTGAGACCAGGCATGGTCATGTGTCACACACAGTTGTCTTACATGTGGTATTCACTCAACAAAGAGTTGCTTAGTATATGAGTGTTGAAGTAGTATTCTGTACTATCAAGAGTAAGGATGTTGGGAATCAGACAGATCTGGAATGAAGTCCTAACTCTACACACATGAGCTCTGGGAAAATTATTTAACCTTTATAAGACTTTGGTTCCTTGCCTTTAAATGGAACTAAAAATGGCATCCAGAAGATTAAACATGTTAATATATAGAGAGAGTGCCAGGCGAAAAATAAGCATTTGGCATTCAATAAATGCTAGCTTTGACTATTAATGTTGAGAGACAAAAACATCTAGGTGAAATGACTTGTGGTAAGACTTAAATATTTATGACACTATATCTTAAGATATTTTATATATTTTTCCTTAGATAAAAAAGAAAAAAACAAATAAGGTACACTCAGAGAGGACCTTAGGATTCAAACTAACTGATCCATATAGTACAGAGCTCTATGAAATGGTAGTTCTGATGCCGCCTTTTTCCTCACTCTTTGCTTGGTTCTCTAAATTTTTGACATGAAGCCACCTTGTAAAGTAGAAAATATTTGTATTAATGAATAAATATATGTTCTTCCACATCAAAGAAAAGGTTTATTAGAAAATAAGTTTCTATTTAGAAATGTCAACTTCAATACTTTTCTGATTCTCTATATCCTTGGAGCTTATTTATTCATTTAATTGTATAGATGCTCCCTGGAACCTGTGTAAATCATGTCTACATGCTCAGGAGCTGTCTTCTTTCCTTTTACTTAACTATCTTCATGCCTTGTGTTTGATCTGACACCTTTCACTGAGTTTTGAGAAGGCAATGACTTTCAGAAAGAACATTAAAGTCCTTGTTCAAAGATATATCCTAGTAGCCTGAAAAGATTCTTGGTACATATTACTTAAAAGCAATGTAAATTACGTATACCTGCTTTCCTCATGCAACCAAACTTAGCTGGCCTTAAAATTCTTATAGACTTTTCCCCCCACAAACAGGGAAATCAAGAGGTAGGGCTATTATTTGACCCCTAGTAAGTCTCAGCAGATCAGTGACCAAGCGCTTCCTATTCAATCTATTATGCCAAACTACTTCCCTCTAAGAATGAGGAGAAAATCTTAGCAAAACATAAAAAATTGTGAATTTAAGGGAATTAGAGAGCAACAAAACCAGTGACAAACAAAAAGAAACAGGAAACAAAGAGATATATGCTCAGCATTTGGTACTATTTTTTCCTATGTAGTTCCAGCAGAGGTTGTAAAACTGAAAAGAAGGGCACCTGGATGGCTCAGTTAGTAGAGTGTACAACTCTTGATCTTGGGGTTGTGAGTTTGAGGCCCATGTTGGGTGTAGAGATTACTTAAAAACGAAATCTTAAAAAAAAAAAAAAAAGAAAACTGAAAAGAACATTCATAAAAGTCACTGGCCTATGAAAATAAAAATTGAAATCAGGACTGACTAAAGAGATAAAAATTGGAGGACATACTTGGTAAAACTCTCAGCCTTTCGGGTAGGACTCTGAAAAGCTACACCCTGGGAACAAAGGTAAAGTAGTACAGATCCTCATTTTAAAACATTTTAATCTCTTAACTGGATAAAGGACATCTAGAAATGCTAGTTCTCCCTACATCTTTCCTATAGGCAAATATATATTACTCTCATCAAAGAAAGAAAACATTATTTTAAGATTCAAAGTATTTTGTGTATCTACAGTTTTTGTGTACAGTATCCAACAGTTAATTTTAAAATAACCAGGCATACAAGGAGATAAGACTACTGAATAGAAAACTACAATATACTTAATGCGCTCCAGGAACTAAAAGGCAAAATTTTAAACTTTGGTAGAGATATGCAAAGTATAAAAGAGAACGAATAGAAATGAAGACCTAAAAAATACAATTGAAATTAGGGACTCAATAAATGGGTTTAATGGCCTATTAGATATAGATGAAGAGAGAATTGTGGAAGTGGAAGATAGGTCAGAAGAAACTACCCAAAATTCAATGCAGAGAGATAAAAGGATGAAAAATGTAGAAGAGTTGGTCAAACAAACAAATACACACAAGGAGTATAGTTATTGGAGTACCAGAAGGAGAGAAGAGAATGGAGCAGAAGAGATAATGGCCAGGACATAAAACCAGATTTAAAAAGCATTATAAACAGAAAGCAAGATAAATATAAAGAAAACCACATCTAAACACAATATAGTAAGATTACTTAAGACCAAAGAGTAGATATTAAAGGTAGCCAGAAACAAAAAGACAGTTTATCTTAAAAGGAATATTAGTAAACTGGCTGCTGACTTCTCAGGCATTGCTGAGAGCAGGATGCCAGTGTGAAAATAAGAGGACTACAAGAGTCTTAATACTGAAAGGTAGCGCTCCAATCCCCTTCTCCCTCAATCCCCAGAACATGGGCAGAAGATTGGAATATTCTCAGGGCAATTTCACCAGCCACAAGGAAAGGCAGAAATAAACTGATAGTTGGGCTCTAAAATATCTGGGGCCCTTAGCTGACTGCTTCCCAAGCACATAACAGTTTTAGTGCTTCACTCTTAAATGTAAGTACTTAACTTTAAGCTGCACCAAGAAAGCCTGTAATGCAGAAGCAAGAAACTAGAAAACGTAAAATTGAGAACTTGGAGGAAACAAAGGCAATACAGTGAGAAGAATCTCAGGAAAATAAAAGATGACTATGACTTTGTGCCCATGAACAAGAAGAGGATGTTAGTTTAAAAAAAAAAAAAGAGCAACAAAAGTGTGCTCATAAAAGTTAAAAATACAATCACGTAAATTAAAATTTTGATAAAAGAATCGAAAATAAAATTGAGAAGCTATCAGAGAGTAGAACAACATGAGAAAAATCTAGAAATGAGGGTAGAAAGATTAGAAAATTAGATAATGTGTTCAGCAGTTCAAAGATGCAAATAAGCAGTTCTAGAAAGAACAAATGAAAAAATGGAGGTTAGGAGATTATACAGGAAATAATTCAAAGAATATATCCAGAACTAACAGAGAGGGATTTATGGAAAAGAGTCATCAAATACACTGCATAATTGATGAAAATAGGCCCATGTGAAGACACATCATTAAATTCCAGATGGAAAAAATTAGTGGTCAAAAAACAAATCAGGAATCAGAGTGGCATCAAACTTCTAGAGAGCAACACTGGGAGAGAAAAAAAAAGACTTTGAAGGAAAATAAATCTTATTCTTGAATTCATCATCCAGCCCAAAGACTAATCAAGCACAGGGATAGAATGATGACATTTTAGAGATGCAAGATCTCAAAAAATTTACCCCCCATGAATCCTTTCTTGGGAAGGTACTGAAGAATGTTCCCCACCAAAGTGAGGGAAACAAGATCCAGGATACAGGGGCTCAGACACAGGAGAGAAGCTCAAGGAATGCACAGGATGCTGCATGGCCTTCTTAGGAAGCCAGCTGTACTGCAGGCCCAGAGAGCAGCCAGTCCAGAAGGAAATTGCAGAACAGATGGGTCAGGAGAGATTTGTCTCTAAGAAAATGGAACTGATAGAAAATCTGATGTTTCTGAATCTATTGAGAGGATATTTCCTCCTTTGATTGAGAGTTTGGGGGCGAGTCCATGATAGATACATTTAAAAAACAAGCAAATACAAGGCAATAATTCCTTAGAAAATAAAAGTTGTACAAGAAAGAAATTGCAATCATAGTATGCTTTCATGGCTCAGCCGTGAATAGTATTTGCATTCCCATACTGGTATAGATTCTCACCAGAAAATAGGTTTTAACTATATTGAGAGGATGGGGAGAAGAAAGTAAAGGAGAGAAAGAAAGGGACGGGAAAGAGGGAGAGAAGAGAGCTGTCATTGTCTCCTATAGAGAGGAGTAAATTGATAATGCTCAAACTGAAAAATTAAGAAGTAGCAGTAGATGAGAGGAAGGCAAACATCAAAAGACAAATGCAAATGGAATTGACAGTGGTTGCTTCCACTTAATGGACAACCATGGAACTAATGGGGAAGGGTGGGAGAGTGGGTTCAAGGGACTACTGCTTTTCATGTTTTTTTTTTAGAACCATTTGACTTTGCAAATTATTTGTAGGTATACATTTCATAAAAATAGCACTTACAAATTTAAGTCATACTGCAGGACAGTATTATAGTATGCTACCATTTGTGTAAGAAAAAGTAGTACATGTGCAAATGTGCTTTTTTTTAAGTCATGAAGTATGTCTGGAAAGATATGCAGAAAAGCAGCAACATTGGCTGCCTCTTGGGATGGCAGCTAGTGGCCATGAACAGACAGGAAAGAAAGAGACTCTTCTCTTATACTCATCTGAATTTTATACTGTGTACATGTATTATTTATTTACAAAGAAAAACTTCTTAGAAAGAAAGGAACTGGGAATGAAATGGAAGCAAGAGAGAAAACAAAGTTAAAATTAAATGGACTCTAAAGAGAGTGATCATAGCCTTTTAGGATGAGTTCTTTATTCAGTAAGTATTAGTGTGTGTCTTCTTGTTATTCAATTGACTTTATCCTTATAGAACACATGGAGGAAGAAAAAAATCACTCATAGTGCCACCATGCATATAACCACTGTTAAACTTTTGATGTATATCTCCTGAAACGTTACTGTGTATGTGCGTTTGTGCATTCTTACCCCCTCCCATGTGATAATACTTTTTAACTACCAGCTATTTTTATTCAACACTGTAGTGTAGTCGCTTTTGATGTGAATTATTAAGAAATATCCATGTTCAGATCATTTTCAGTGACTGATTTTATTGCATCACTTGGCTCTACCACAGTTGATTTAATTAATCCCCTATTGGTAGTTTTCAGTTTTTCACCACTGTAAACAATGCTCATGTCCTAATTGCTGATCACATTCCTGTTTCCTTAGAGTAGACTTCTAATAATGCATTTCCTGGGTCATATGGCATGAACACGACTAAAAATCTTTTAAAATTTTTTTTTTCAACGTTTATTTATTTTTGGGACAGAGAGAGACAGAGCATGAACGGGGGAGGGGCAGAGAGAGAGGGAGACACAGAATCGGAAACAGGCTCCAAGCTCTGAGCCATCAGCCCAGAGCCCGACGCGGGGCTCGAACTCACGGACCGCGAGATCGTGACCTGGCCGAAGTCGGACGCTTAACCGACTGCGCCACCCAGGCGCCCCCACGACTAAAAATCTTGATATAACATGAAATTATCTCCCAGAAAAGGTATACCAGTTTATGGCCCATCCCCAACAGAGTTGAAGAATGTCACCCTCTCCCAGACCCTTGCCAGAAGTTTATTTGTTCTTGCCAAATCTGACAGATGAAAAAAATGTTATATTGTTAGTGTTTCTTTGGCTTACAGGTAAGGCTGAACATTTTTCATGTATTTATTGACCAAAAAATATTTTTTGAACACCCTTCCCCTTCTTGGTACTGTGCTAACTGTATCTAGAGGCATAAAAGCATATAGAATGGTCTCTTTCTTCGAAGAGTTTGCAATCTCAAAACACAGAAATGAATCCACAACCTATACAGTACTACAATGCACTGTGCTATGATATGTAACCACAGGGGAGGAAGTGATTAATTCCAATATAAAATTTAAAATGTTCATAGGTAAAACATTTGAGTAGAGACTTGAAGGATAAGGAGGAGGAAGTCAGGGAAATGGAGTGTTCATTTGCAGAGTGTAGCCTAGTTAAGTGCAACGTTGATTACAGTACACTTGGGAAGGGTGAATGAGCTGGTGTGGCCGAAGCCAAGGGTGCATGTTGGAAATTGACAGTGCCTAGGAAGTAAGCCTGAAGAAGTACGTTGGGGCCCTTTCCTGAAGAATTTGGAATAGATTCTCCAGACCAAAGCCTCCTGTCTGATATACCAGTCTTGATTGCAGGCCGCCATGTTTCAAACAGAAAAAGTGACAAATATCCACCATGAGCCCTGGAAATTATACGTAACGTTTAGGAAGAAGTGTGTGTGTGTGTGTGTGTGTGTGTGCGTGCACACACGCGCGTGTATGAGAATTCCATAGCATTCTCAAAGGGATAAAGAATTCAACATCACTGGTCCAGACTTTGGAGAGCCCTCCGGTGTCTTCAGCAGGAGAGGAACAGGATCAGGCCTGTGAAAAAGAACCATGTCAATAATATGTATTGGGGAGGGCACACGCAGGAAGGAGAACTGGAAGTGAACTTTTGATAGGTAACATTAATAATATCCACCACTTATTGAGAATTTACTCTGTGGCAGACAAAGTGCTAGATGCTTGGCACCCCTTTTATTTCATCTTCAAGCAGCACATTTAAAAGATGAGGAGACTGAAACCTAGATTTTAATCCTGGATCACCTGGCTACCAATGGCAGAGTCCACAGCTGACCACCAGGTCATGTGACTTCAAAGCCCACTCTTTTAAACATTACCCTCTACTGCCTCTTTTGTAAAGCTCTGGCATCATTTCTTTTATACTTCCTCCCCTAATTTCCAGTTAATTGCCTTAACTAGCAAAGTGACTCACTTCAGGGAAGAGAATCAAATGACTCGAGATACCATTTAGCAGTCGAAAAGGAGAAAGGCCTTGGTGACTGTTCATTGTTCTTGTTCCACAAAGAACTGATCGTCCGCTGAGATAATAGTATTAATCCAAAGAAACCCCTAGCTCTGCACACTGGTTCCTGTTGTTATTTGTGTCTCCTCATTCCATGGAAGGAAATTCTTGCAGATTTCAACTGGCAAACAAATCATTCTGAAGAAAGTGCACAATTTTCTTCAAGCTTCATGGTCATTAGCACGGTGGAACAGGAGGTCTGCCTAAGTATATTCACTCTCATTTATTATTGAAATGACATGTGCAAACAATAGCATGCATTTCTGTCTTTCATGGCAAATATTAAATACACCATAAGGAAACTTACAAAAGCTCCAGCTGTATTACCTTGGGAGCTGAGCGCTGCCTAAGAAGTGCACTAGTGCCCTATTGTCAAATAAAAAGCAAATGTTATCTTTGGACATGTGAAACCTCTGGGCATGGCACTAATCACCAGAGGGCATGGGATTCTGAATTGCAAAAGATTACCATCTCTCCATCTCTCATGGTTGTATGCACTTGCTTGTGCTAACCTTCTGTATGCATTGTTCATGGGCTCTGGCTTTTTACCCCCCCAATTCACAGAAAAACAAACAGAGGCAGCTGTTGCTAAAGTTTTGCTGGAAGGCTTAGGAAAGCTCATTTTTATCATCTTTTGAACAAATATGTGAAACCCCGTATTAGATTTCTATTGCTGTGTAACAAATTACCACAAACTTAGTGGCTTAACACAGACGAATTTATTATCTCAGTTTCTTTTTTTTTTCTTCAATATATGAAGTTTACTGTCAAATTGGTTTCCATACAACACCCAGTGCTCATCCCAAAAGGTGCCCTCCTCAATACCCATCACCCACCCTTCCCTCTCTCCCACCCCCCATCAACCCTCAGTTTGTTCTCAGTTTTTAAGAGTCTCTTATGCTTTGGCTCTCTTCCGCTCTAACCTCTTTTTTTTTTCCCTTCCCCTCCCCCATGGGTTTCTGTTAAGTTTCTCAGGATCCACATAAGAGTGAAACCATATGGTATCTGTCTTTCTCTGTATGGCTTATTTCACTTAGCATCACACTCTCCAGTTCCATCCACGTTGCTACAAAGGGCCATATTTCATTCTTTCTCATTGCCACGTAGTACTCCATTGTGTATATAAACCACAATTTCTTTATCCATTCATCAGTTGATGGACATTTAGGCTCTTTCCATAATTTGGCTATTGTTGAGAGTGCTGCTATAAACATTGGGGTACAAGTGCCCCTGTGCATCAGTACTCCTGTGTCCCTTGGATAAATTCCTAGCAGTGCTATTGCTGGGTCATAGGGTAGGTCTATTTTTAATTTTTTGAGGAACCTTCACACTGTTTTCCAGAGTGGCTGCACCAATTTGCATTCCCACCAACAGTGCAAGAGGGTTCCCATTTCTCCACATCCTCACCAGCATCTATAGTCTCCTGATTTGTTCATTTTGGCCACTCTGACTGGCGTGAGGTGATATATGGTGTGGTTTTGATTTGTATTTCCCTGATGAGGAGCTACGCTGAACATCTTTTCATGTGCCTGTTGGCCATCCGGATGTCTTCTTTAGAGAAGTGTCTATTCATGTTTTCTGCCCATTTCTTCACTGGGTTATTTGTTTTTTGGGTGTGGAGTTTGGTGAGCTCTTTATAGATTTTGGACTCTAGCCCTTTTGTCCGATATGTCATTTGCAAATATCTTTTCCCATTCCGTTGGTTGCCTTTTAGTTTTGTTGGTTGTTTCCTTTGCTGTGCAGAAGCTTTTTATCTTCATAAGGTCCCAATAGTTCATTTTTGCTTTTAATTCCCTTGCCTTTGAGGATGTGTCAAGTAAGAAATTGCTATGGCTGAGGTCAGAGAGGTCTTTTCCTGCTTTCTCCTTTAGGGTTTTGATGGTTTCCTGTCTCACATTCAGGTCCTTTATCCATTTTGAGTTTGTTTTTGTGAATGGTGTGAGAAAGTGGTCTAGTTTCAATCTTCTGCATGCTGCTGTCCAGTTCTCCCAGCACCATTTGTTAAAGAGACTGTCTTTTTTCCATTGGATATACTTTCCTGGTTTGTCAAAGATGAGTTGGCCATACGTTTGTGGGACTAGTTCTGGGGTTTCTATTCTATTCCATTGGTCTATGTGTCTGTTTTTGTGCCAATACCATGCTGTCTTGATGATTACAGCTTTGTAGTAGAGGCTAAAGTCTGGGATTGTGATGCCTCCTACTTTGGTCTTCTTCTTCAAAATTACCTTGGCTATTCGGGGCCTTTTGTGGTTCCATATGAATTTTAGGATTGCTCGTTCTAGTTTCGAGAAGAATGCTGGTGCAATTTTGATTGGGATTGCATTGAATGTATAGATAGCTTTGGGTAGTATTGACATTTTGACAATATTTATTCTTCCAATCCATGAGCATGGAATGTTTTTCCATTTCTTTATATCTTCTTCAATTTCCTTCCTAAGCTTTCTATAGTTTTCAGCATACAGATCTTGTACATCTTTGGTTAGATTTATTCCTAGGTATTTTATGCTTCTTGGTGCAATTGTGAATGGGATCAGTTTCTTTATTTGTTTTTCTGTGGCTTCATTATTAGTGTATAAGAATGCAACTGATTTCTGTACATTGATTTTGTATCCTGCGACTTTGCTAAATTCATGTATCAGTTCTAGCAGACTTCTGGTGGAGTCTATCGGATTTTCCATGTATAATATCATGTCATCTGCAAAAAGCGAAAGCTTGACTTCATCTTTGCCAATTTTGATGCCTTTGATTTCCTTTTGTTGCCTGATTGCTGATGCTAGCACTTCCAGCACTATGTTAAACAACAGCGGTGAGAGTGGGCATCCCTGTCGTGTTCCTGATCTCAGGGAAAAAAGCTCTCAGTTTTTCCCTGTTGAGGATGATGTTAGCTGTGGGCTTTTCATAAATGGCTTTTATGATGTTTAAGTATGTTCCTTCTATCCCGACTTTCTCAAGGGTTTTTATTAAGAAAGGGTGCTGGATTTTGTCAAAGGCCTTTTCTGCATCGATTGACAGGATCATATGGTTCTTCTCTTTTTTTTTTTGTTAATGTGATGTATCACGTTGATTGATTTGTGAATGTTGAACCAGCCCTGCATCCCAGGAATGAATCCCACTTGATCATGGTGAATAATTCTTTTTATATGCCGTTGAATTCGATTTGCTAGTATCTTATTGAGAATTTTTGTATCCATATTCATCAGGGATATTGGCCTGTAGTTCTCTTTTTTTTACTGGGTCTCTGTCTGGTTTAGGAATCAAAGTAATACTGGCTTCATAGAATGAGTCTGGAAGTTTTCCTTCCCTTTCTATTTCTTGGAATAGCTTGAGAAGGATAGGTATTATCTCTGCTTTAAACGTCTGGTAGAACTCCCCTGGGAAGCCATCTGGTCCTGGACTCTTATTTGTTGGGAGAGTTTTGATAACCGATTCACTTTCTTCGCTGGTTATGGGTCTGTTCAAGCTTTCTATTTCCTCCTGATTGAGTTTTGGAAGCGTGTGGGTGTTCAGGAATTTGTCCATTTCTTCCAGGTTGTCCAATTTGTTGGCATATAATTTTTCATAGTATTCCCTGATAATTGTTTGTATCTCTGGGGGATTGGTTGTAATAATTCCATTTTCATTCATGATTTTATCTATTTGGGTCATCTCCCTTTTCTTTTTGAGAAGCCTGGCTAGAGGTTTGTCAATTTTGTTTATTTTTTCAAAAAGCCAACTCTTGGTTTCATTGATCTGCTCTACAGTTTTTTTAGATTCTATGTTGTTTATTTCTGCTCTGATCTTTATTATTTCTCTTCTTCTGCTGGGTTTAGGCTGCCTTTGCTGTTCTGCTTCTAGTTCCTTTAGGTGTGCTGTTAGATTTTGTATTTGGGATTTTTCTTGTTTCTTGAGATAGGCCTGGATTGCAATGTATTTTCCTCTCAGGACTGCCTTCGCTGCGTCCCAAGGCATTTGGATTGTTGTATTTTCATTTTCGTTTGTTTCCATATATTTTTTAATTTCTTCTCTAATTGCCTGGTTGACCCACTCATTCGTTAGTAGGGTGTTCTTTAACCTCCATGCTTTTGGAGGTTTTCCAGACTTTTTTCTGTGGTTGATTTCAAGCTTCATAGCATTGTGGTCTGAAAGCATGCATGGTATAATTTCAATTCTTGTAAACTTATCAAGGGCTGTTTTGTGACCCAGTATGTGATCTATCTTGGAGAATGTTCCATGTGCACTCGAGAAGAAAGTATATTCTGTTGTTTTGGGATGCAGAGTTCTAAATATATCTGTCAAGTCCATCTGATCCAATGTCTCATTCAGGGCCCTTGTTTCTTTATTGACCGTGTGTCTAGATGATCTATCCATTTCTGTAAGTGGGGTGTTAAAGTCCCCTGCAATGACCACATTCTTATCAATAAGGTTGCTTATGTTTATGAGTAATTGTTTTATACATGTGGGGGCTCCGGTATTCGGCACATAGACATGTATAATTGTTAGCTCTTCCTGATGGATAGACCCTGTAACTATTATATAATGTCCTTCTTCATCTCTTGTTACAGCCTTTAATTTAAAGTCTAGTTTGTCTGATATAAGTATGGCTACTCCAGCTTTCTTTTGGCTTCCAGTCGCATGATAAATAGTTCTCCATCCCCTCACTCTCAATCTAAAGGTGTCCTCAGGTCTAAAATGAGTCTCTTGTAGACAGCAAATAGATGGGTCTTGTTTTTTTATCCATTCTGATACCCTATGTCTTTTGGTTGGCGCATTTAATCCATTTACATTCAGTGTTATTATAGAAAGATATGGGTTTAGAGTCATTGTGATGTCTATGTTTTATGCTTGTAGTGACGCCTCTTGTACTTTGTCTCACAGGGTCCCCCTTAGGATCTCTTGTAGGGCTGGTTTAGTGGTGACAAATTCCTTCAGTTTTTGTTTGTTTGGGAAGACCTTTATCTCTCCTTCTCTTCTAAATGACAGACTTGCTGGATAAAGGATTCTCGGCTGCATATTTTTTCTGTCTAGCACCCTGAAAATCTCGTGCCAATTCTTTCTGGCCTGCCAAGTTTCAAAAGAGAGATCAGTCACGAGTCTTATAGGTCTCCCTTTATATGTGAGGGCACGTTTACCCCTTGCTGCTTTCAGAATTTTCTCTTTATCCTTGTATTTTGCCAGTTTCACTATGATATGTCGTGCAGAAGATCGATTCAAGTTATGTCTGAAGGGAGTTCTCTGTGCCTCTTGGATTTCAATGCCTTTTTCCTTCCCCAGTTCAGGGAAGTTCTCAGCTATTATTTCTTCAAGTACCCCTTCAGCACCTTTCCCTCTCTCTTCCTCCTCTGGGATACCAATTATGCGTATATTATTTCTTTTTAGTGTATCACTTAGTTCTCTAATTTTCCCCTCATACTCCTGGATTTTTTTATCTCTCTTTTTCTCAGCTTCTTCTTTTTCCATAACTTTATCTTCTAGTTCACCTATTCTCTCCTCTGCCTCTTCAATCCGAGCCGTGTTGGTTTCCATTTTGTTTTGCATTTCATTTAAAGCGTTTTTCAGCTCCTCGTGACTGTTCCTTAGTCCCTTGATCTCTGTAGCAAGAGATTCTCTGCTGTCCTCTATACTGTTTTCAAGCCCAGCGATTAATTTTATGACTATTATTCTAAATTCACTTTCTGTTATATTATTTAAATCCTTTTTGATCAGCTCATTAGCTGTTGTTATTTCCTGGAGATTCTTCTGAGGGGAATTCTTCCGCTTGGTCATTTTGGATAGTCCCTGGCGTGGTGAGGACCTGCAGGGCACTTCCCCTGTGCTGTGGTGTATAACTGGAGTTGGTGGGCGGGGCCGCAGTCAGACCTGATGTCTGCCCCCAGCCCACCGCTGGGGCCACAGTCAGACTGGTGTGTGCCTTCTCTTCCCCTCTCCTAGGGGCGGGATTCACTGTGGGGTGGCGTGGCCCGTCTGGGCTACTTGCGCACTGCCAGGCTTGTGATGCTGGGGATCTGGCGTATTAGCTGGGGTGGGTAGGCAAGGTGCACGGGGGCAGGATGGGCAGGCTTAGCTCGCTTCTCCTTAGGTGATCCACTTCAGGAGGGGCCCTGTGGCAGCGGGAGGGAGTCAGATCTGCTGCCGGAGGTTTGGCTCCGCAGAAGCACAGAGTTGGGTGTTTGCGCGGAGTGAGCAAGTTCCCTGGCAGGAACTGGTTCCCTTTGGGATTTTGGCTGGGGGATGGGCGGGGGAGCTGGCGCTGGCGAGTGCCTTTGTTCCCCGCCAAACTGAGCTCTGTCGTCCGGGGGCTCAGCAGCTCTCCCTCCCTTTGTCCTCCAGCCTTCCCGCTTTCCGAGCAGAGCTGCTAACTTATGTCCTCCCAGACGCTAAGTCGCGCTTGCTGTCGGAACACAGTCCGCCCGGCCCCTCCGCTTTTGCCAGCCAGACTCGGGGGCTCTGCTTGGCCGGCGAGCCACCCCTCCGCCCCGGCTCCCTCCCACCAGTCTGTGGAGCGCGCACCGCCTCGCGGCCCTTCCTACCCTCTTCCGTGGGCCTCTCGTCTGCGCTTGGCTCAGGCGACTCAGTTCTGCTAATCCTCTGGCGGTTTTCTGGGTTATTTAGGCAGGTGTAGGTGGAATTTAAGTGGTCAGCAGGATGCGCGGTGAGCCCAGCATCCTCCTATGCTGCCATCTTCCCAGGATCCCCTATTATCTCAGTTTTGATAGGTCAGAAGTCTGGCAATGAGTTGGCTGGATCCTCTCGTTAGGCTCTCAAAAAACTAAAGTCAAGGCAGTGGTAGAACTGCATTCTCTTCAGGAGGCTTGACTAGGGAAAGATTCACTTCTAGGCCCCCTCAGGTTGTCGGCAGAATTTATTTCGTTGCAGTGAGAGACTGAGGCCCCCCTTTTTTCTTGCTAGCTGCCACCTAGGGTCTGCACTCAGCTGCTGTTGAAACACCCACAGCCCCCTGCCATGTGGTCCCTTCCATAGCCCCTCTCACACCTGAAGTCTTTTGACTAGGAAGAGCCCAATCACTTCTAAAATCTCATCAGATCCACTAACGATAATCTCCCCACCTTAAAGTCAATGGATGTAGGATCTTGACTTTATCTGCAAAATCCCTTCACAGCAGCACATAGATTAGTGTTTGATTAAATAACTGGGAAGGATAACTATACATCAGGAGATAAACATCTTGAGGGCCACTTGCAATTCTGCCTGCCACAAACCCTTACAAGCTCCTTCTCTTCTGGCAAGAGTATTGTATGTTATATGCTTTCTTAGCATCCATCTTTGTTTTCTCAGTTCTATAATCTATATATTTAGCAAATACTATGGAGCCCATAATTATGCATCTTGTGGAGCATTTCATATTTTGGTAAAATGATGATAGTAGCTAGGACTTTCTATTTGTCAGACACTATTCTGAGTTTTACCCCCATTACCTCATTTAAATATTACCACGGTGCTATGCAGAAGGTGCAGTTGGTGTCCCAGGCTACAGATGAGAAAACTGAGGCCAGCCATGGTTAAGTGACACGCCCAAGACCCAACAGTCAGAACCCATTGGAGCTGGGACTTAAACCCACATCGCTTTTCCTTCAGAGCCCTCCCTCCTAACCTATTTCCATCAGTTGTTGTCTTACTATATTGTAGTTTTGAAAGATTATGGAATGTTCTCCATAGCTATGCTGATTATCATTCATCCACTCCTTTTCTGTCAAATTTGTCACCTAATAACAGAAAATGTCACATATGCCAAGTTCTTCCTAGTAGCAAAGGACATCCCCCAAAAGTCAAATAGCAAAGAGACACAGGAGTGTTAAAACAACTAGTTTAAATTTTTTTTCCCAACGTTTTTATTTATTTTTGGGACAGAGAGAGACAGAGCATGAACGGGGGAGGGGCAGAGAGAGAGGGAGACACAGAATCGGAAACAGGCTCCAGGCTCCGAGCCATCAGCCCAGAGCCTGACGCGGGGCTCGAACTCACGGACCGCGAGATCGTGACCTGGCTGAAGTCAGACGCTTAACCAACTGCACCACCCAGGCGCCCCTAGAGCAACTAGTTGAAAGGTTGACTTTGGGTGAGGACAGTCCAGTACCTTAGCAGTTGGTGTTTTAGTGTTCCTTGTTCGTGGATTCTATGATATACTTTGCTGCCCGGTTTTATGCCAAACATTGATTAATAACCTTCATCAAAAAGAAAACTCACCAATTCAGCCCTGGAGAGCAACTTTGTGTCTTCTTTCCAGAGCTGCCAACCTGTGTCAGCAGGAATCAGAATAGAAATGGTACCCATCCATTGAAAACTAATGTCCCCTGACCTGAAATAGCACTTATACTGGTGACACCCTGTCTTCATTGTGAACAGAGGACTGACCTATGCTACTGGCTAGGGGAGGAGAATAAATGGTTATAAGGGGAAAGATGACATTGACAGAACCCTCTTCTGAAAGACATTTGCTTTTTTTTAAATATGAAATTTATTGTCAAATTGGTTTCCATACAACACTCAGTGCTCATTCCCGAAGGTGCCCTCCTCAATACCCATCACCCACCCTCCCCTCCCTCCCACCCCCCATCAACCCTCAGTTTGTTCTCAGTTTTTAAGAGTCTCTTATGCTTTGGCTCTCTCCCTCTCTAATCTTTTTTTTTTTTTTTTGAAAGAAGGAGAAAAATGGCACCAATTTATGTTTTAATTGTAAGCTGGGTCTCATAAATGAGTAAAACTATGTAGAGGGCTCCAAGGCCACTAATTTGGGAACAAGGGCCAACAGCTGAGATCATCTGGCCTAGAACTTCCTTATTTTCTCTTCTTGCTGCCCTTCTATTTGTCCTAACAACAGGTAGATAGGAACTCCAGGTCTGCAATCCCCATAAGAGTTGAAATGCCAAGTTATGTGCCCGCTTCTGTGTTCTGATGGTGTAAATTCTTCGCCTTCCAAAATCTGGGATCCAGGGAAGTTGGGGGAAGACTTAAGGATCTTGGTAGTAGACTTAACCATCAGGGAGGCTTTAACAGCAAGTAGCTAGCAGTTCACCACAACTGTTCCCTTTTACTCTTAGATTCAGAGCCAGATGACATTTCTCAGCCTTTTTTGAAGCTAAGGTGGCTGCCTGAGTTGTGTACAGGGGAAGTAGCAGAAGTGATGTGTGACACTTTCAGGGTTGGTACATAAAATCTCAGCATGTGACTCTCCCTCCTCTTTCTTCTCTTCTTGGTCAGCTGGATGTCATTATCTAGGGTGACTGAGATGCTTCAAGTTAAGCATGTTACAATAAAAGGGTTTCAATATCCTCTGCTCTGAAGAAGCATCTTGTTCTTTAGGTGTCTGTCCCTGAAGTGCCTTTACCCCAGCCTCTTCTGACTCACATTTTTGTTGTTTACATGGGAAAGCAAGAACATAATAGGTGTGTTTAAAAGTGACTTGCACACAGCTGAAGAAAGAATTAGTGAACTGGAAGATAGCTCAGAACAAATACAAAATGAAACACAAAGAGCAAAAGAATGAAAAATGCAGATGGGAGTCTGCAGAGACAGAGAGGACATATCAGAAAAGTCACATACATTCAAGGAAAAGAGAAAGAAAATGAGACAGAAACAATATTTAAACAGATAATAGCTGAGAAGTTTTCAGAAATAAGAGATACCAAACCACAGATTCTAGAAAAGTAGCAAATTCCAAGAAGGATATGCAAATAAACTAACTACATACCATACAGAGAACCTGCCCTACACACAATTAAACATAAAGAGAAAATCTTAAAAGCAGCCTGAAAAAACAGATAAATTACCATCAAGGAAGCACAATTTATGTTTTTAGATTAAATAAGCATTAGTCATTTTTTTATGACTTGACACCTTAACCAAAATCTTAACTTTGGAGCCTGATTGTACTATATGAGATTTTCTTCTAAAGGTGGGATGCAGGATTTGAAGGGCTGTTAAGTAAAGAGGGAGCTTCAGTTTATTCTATTTATCTCCAAGGGAGTGGACCAAATACCAATGTTGTGGAAGGTACAAAAAAAGTATATCTCCACTTTACATAAGGAAGAGATATGTAACAATTTGAGGTATTAAAATCTGGGGTAAGTTGCCTTAGATGAGAATTGGGTTTTCTAACATCAAAGGCAGATACATTAATTCATTTGTCATATATTTATTAAGCATCTACTATGTTCCGGGCATAGTTGCAGGTGCTGGGGATATATCAGTGAACACAAACAAGAACAAAAAACATAAACGTCCCTCCTATGGAGAGCATATATCCTAGTGCAAGGAGACAAACAAGCATGACAAATAAGTTAATTGTGCACTAAGTTAGAAGATGATAAGTGCTAAGGGAAAAAAACAGAACAGGGTAAAGGGGATCAGGAGTACTGAGGGAAGGTTTGAAATTAAAAATGTGATGTGCAGGGTAGGCTTTGTGGAAAGGTATCGTTTGGCCAAAGAAAGACTTTAGGGAGTAAAGAATGAGCTATGAGGGTCTATATGGTTAAAGGAAACAGATTAGTGGGCATCACTTCCAACTCTAGAATTTAGCCCTGTCATATATTTCAAAATAAGTTTGGAATTTTAGCAAACGAAATTCCATTGATTATTATGAAATAATATAAATCAAGATGACTTCCTACATTGTATTTGTTAATGAAAGCTGTTTATCCTCACTATAACATCATAGACACTTTGCACTTGAAAAACATTTGCTTTAAAAATTACAAGTTCCAGGAAGGATGTTGTACCTTCTGCTGGTATCTCAGAATTTGGAGATTAGAGCAGATAATTAGCATAAGCTTGTTAGAGAACTGGACTGTCATCTTGAGAAAGAGATGTAAAGAATCTTCACAGAGCATTCAAAAGTAGAATTGTAGGTTTGCTCTTCAAAATCACATTGCGTTTTGAAAAAAAGAAAAGCCAACAAACACCCAGCTGCTTTGATTCAAAAAAATAATGTTTGTCTCTGATGTTCAGTTCTGCAGTGCCAGTCATTTGAACTATAGAGGGCTTTGACATGTGCAGAATGAAAAGCCAAGAATATCTTCACTGTTAACTTGTACTCTTGTGTTGCAGGCACACAAAAAATCCCTTTGGACAATTGAACCCAATGAAGGCATGGTTCCCCCGGAAACTGATTTTCAGCTGACGCTGACAGCCAACCTGAATGACATACTGACATTCAAAGACACAGTTATTTTGAGCATAGAAAATAGCAACACCTACCGGATTCCTGTCCAGGCTTCAGGAGTTGGTTCCACCATTGTTTCAGATAAGCCCTTTGCTCCAGAGCTCAATTTGGGAGCACATTTCAGGTAGGGAAATACCCTGGACTGATTCTTCCAGATACTACGTCTGTTTCATAAACTGAGCATCACCTCTACTTTGAAAAATTACTTTCAGTAAATAGAACTAATGTCTTCAGCCCCCCTCCCTTTTCCCATCTTCACTTTACCCCCTCCAAATGGGTACATCAGCCACAAGAAGACCTTTCCTAGGCACAGTGTAGTTGCATTTTCCCAGCTGTGTCCCTCTACACCAGAGAAGACATTTATAGAAGTGCATTTTTCTTTCAAACATACAATGGCTTCTTTGTGACAAATTTAGTATCTCGATCATGATTCCTCCTTTTTAATTCCATCTGACACATTGCTAATTCCTCTCCATGACTGTGGAAAATACAGATATAACTTGGTGGTGACCTAAGTACAGTATAAGTAGGAAGGTTGAAAATTTATTGCAAACGTATATTATCTGGTATTGCAGAGCCAGTCATTTTGTTTTGTTTTGTTTTATGTCCTCTGCTCATCTCCCCACCAAAGCACCAACAACTGAGATGCTTGCAATTGGCTCCTCCTGAAAAGCTAGAGAATCTCAATGTTTAAATAAAAGGTGGTACAGTATAGATGTCTCTGAGCAGAACAGCCTAAATGTGTGTCTCTGAAAGTGTATGAGGTTTGAATGCTAACAGTGGAGGAGACATTTGGGGGGTTATTCATGGCTCCTCATCAGAGTCACATGGCTGCCACTCGTTGATTCTTGGGGCCAGTTGAATCTGGCCTGTCTGTGCAGTACTGTGAGCCGGTCTCAGAGGGGTGCTCCTGCCTTGTGGTGTAACAGGTCATGAAACCAAGATGGACACTGTGCTTCGAGAGGATGTACCTGACAAACCAGTTGGGAGCCCTCCCCGAAAGCCCATCCACACCTCCTTTCCTGTGCTCCATCTACAACACATGACACTTGATTGAAAATACATTAACCAGGAGGAATTAAGTAACAGGCAAGTCAGATAGTTGAATTGCACATGTTTTCAGACAAACATCCAATTACAGTTTGGGTGTCAACTGAATATAAAAATACTCCTCTCCACCCATCTGTTGGCCATAAGCTAGGGCATTTTTTCATTGCATACCATGCTTCTATTTCCAAATTTCTTTGTTAAGTGCACTCAAATATAATTATAGAAAACAATGTACTGCAAGCCAGATTTAATTACATGTTCTCCTTAGTCTACAAATAGTGTCAAATAGCCCCAAAGGATATTCTGACACTCGCCTAGAAATGGAGGGTTAGCTAATAGTTTCCTGTGAATGTAGAAGCAAACTGCAGCTTTTAGCTGCCAAGTTTTCCTCTGGCTAAGCTCTATAGTTATTCTTTTTGCCACAAAATCGTGATGCCAGCAATCTCCAGAAGAATGATCAAAAGCAGGGGTGGGCAAACTGCAGCCCACTGCCTTTTTCTATAAATAGAGTTTTATAGGAATACAGCCATGCCCATTCCTATACATACATTCTCTATGGCTTCTTTCACACTACAGTGGAGAGTTGAGTTGTTGTGACAGACCATGTGGCCCAAGAAGTCTTACATATTTATTATTCATCCCTTTATAGAAAAAGTTTGCCAAACTTTTGATCATAAGGGTCTGAAGAAATACCCATATGCCACCTTTTCTGACTACATATTTTTGGGCAACTCCCTTAAATTTTCAGAGCTTCTATTTCTTTATCTATAAAATGAGAGCAAACATACTTATTATTACCGTATTGCTGTGACAATTGAAATACGTACTGTGTACAAGTGACAGATACACTGCCTACAGTTTATATTATTTATATTATATATAATATATTATTTACACATATAATTTATATGTTTATATTGTTTATTATTATATTTATTATTTCCCCAAAGCCTGGACTTAGCCATGAAGTCAAACTACTCCAATAAGCATACTCTGTAAATACCTATTTAGATAGAAATGGCTACACCTGACAATTGGCAAATATTCCTTATTATTTATTTATTATTTATGCTTCAACTTACTTATTAGCATATGATGGTATTTCTAATGAGGAACAGAGGGGA
This sequence comes from Prionailurus viverrinus, assembly GCF_022837055.1. Lineage (NCBI taxonomy): Eukaryota > Metazoa > Chordata > Mammalia > Carnivora > Felidae > Prionailurus > Prionailurus viverrinus. Next base: position 14,514,019 of record NC_062575.1, on the reverse strand, counting down.
TGAAATCTCAAAGCCTAATAAGATTTTAAAAATAAAAAACAGTGCCAAGGTGAGTCTTCTCCCTGAAAAAAAAAAATTTAAATAAACTTATAAATCAGTTTTGTTTTAATTCCAAACAAAATCATGTTTGAACCAAGTCCAAGATCTCAGAAATCCCAGTGTCTTGCAAAGAGCCAGACAATCAAGAGGTTCTTAATAAATGTTCATGGAATAGATGAATGAATGAACAAATGACTTGATGAATGAAATAGCATTTTTAAAGTACTCCTCTGAGAACAATGACCAATCCAGGTGATGTTCTGGTCCATGGTACAGTGCCCTTGAGCTTTGGTCAGGCTTGGAGGATATGCTTGGCTTCTCTTCCAAGTTCCCTTCAAGTTGAGCTCATCACAAGAGATTTCACTCAGTCAGTAGAAATATACTCAATACAATTTGAAATATATTTCTCCTCCAGTAGGTATTTTACTTTCCTTTCACTCCTTAGAACATTTATCATAAATTAGAGTGATTTTTCCATATACTGTGTCTGTGTTTATATACCACTTCCCTGGTGGTGGAAACTCAGGGACCAAACCCAGGTACTGGACTCCAGTCTGTGGACTCCATAAGTAGATACTACCTCGTTCCTTTACTGTGGTAGCTCCTCATAGCATCATGATGTAGCATTCCTAAATTTTTAAAAATAAAGTGTATTTCATTACTTACCTTTTAAATACTTTACAGAGGAGAAAAATCCCAAGGGTGTGGAGCTGAACAGAACACCCCAAGTTGAGCCCTCTCAATTCCTGCCTCCTCTTTTGCAGCCTGGACACCTATTATTACCGCTTCAAGTTGACCAACAAGGGACGTCGGGTCCAACAGTTGTTCTGGATGAACGAAGATTTCCATCCACAGAACAAACTGAGCAAGAAGGGCCTGGCTAAGAAGGGACTTGCTAAGAGCCAGCCCCGACCCCAGCACTTCCAGGAGCCCGGGGCCCCACAGAACCCCGTGTTTCAGATCCACCCAGTCAGAATGGAGCTGTACCCAGACCAGACAATCGATGTGATACTTGAAGGCTATTCTGCTACTCCCAGGGTAAGAGGACAGCACCCTTAGAAGCCGTTTTTCTCCTATATAAATCTTTGCTGTATTTCTAAGGAGAGTCGCTTAACATTTATCTGAAGAAAAGATGCAGTTTTCTCAAGGTTTTCACACAGCACTGAGTTACCATGGCAGCACCTATTGCTTCCAAGATTCGGCTCTGCTCAGTTTTTTGTTTGTTTCTACAGCTACCATGATCCCAACCCTAAAATACCATTTAAAAAATTTTTTTTCAACGTTTTTATTTATTTTTTTGGGACAGAGAGAGACAGAGCATGAACGGGGGAGGGGCAGAGAGAGAGGGAGACACAGAATCGGAAACAGGCTCCAGGCTCCGAGCCATCAGCCCAGAGCCTGACGAGGGGCTCGAACTCACGGACCGCAAGATCGTGACCTGGCTGAAGTCGGACGCTTAACCGACTGCGCCACCCAGGCGCCCCCTAAAATACCATTTAAAGTAGGTTCTCATCCCCAGGGTCAGAGGGACATCCAGCATTCACCCAAAGCTAAACCTCCTCTTAACACATAGCAATATTAATTTCCTATTTATTCAAAAAGGATGTTTTTAGAGACACTCAGCTGCCTCTGCTCTCCAGGTATTGGGACATCCTTGGCCCCTTTCCTCTCAACCTGACACAACAGCTTCCTATTTACAACCATCATCTTCTTATGTATCAACTAAAAAGCTGAGTTACCTTTAGCAACTTGGATGTCCTGCTCATATTTATATTATCAACATTCTGCTTTAAACATTTAAGCAGCTCCAAAACGTGTGCCTATTTATTCCTATTCCCTCATGGAAATTGGAAACCATCAAAAGCACAAAAGAAACTTCCCAAATCACTTACGAGCCTCTTCTACCTCACTAGTGCAGACTTTATGGATGAGAAATGATCATCCTTGAGCTCCTGCTGGGGTCACTGAATTAGGAGGTAGTACTAGATTTTTCCTCATGAGATAGGAAACAATGGGAAATTTGTCCCAGTTGACAAGATGGGAAAGCTCGCCCACAGCGTAGGTCCTCTAGGGTGGCAGGTTCACTTGACTTCATTTGCATTGATTCTTCACAGCACAAGTTCAGGTAAAACCCATCCTCGGTGCAAAAACAAAAACGTCATTTCCCATCATGGGAGTGCATCATGTGCTCTTTCTTTCTGTCATTCGGGGATTCAGCCAACTTTTACTGAGTGTATACCACAGGACAAATACTGTGCTAGGCAGTAAGGATGCAAAGATGGATAGAATGCAGCCCCTCAACTCAAGACACTGACAGGCTGTCCCAGGAACACATCTACAATGTTGTTACCAGGAGCTGATCATATTTTTAAAGGCATTAAATCTGAGAAGCTGGGATTCTAAGTTCAGTTTAAGATTTGCTAAATGCTTCCCTGAATGTTCTTCTATGTGGTAGTACATAACTGAGAAGAGACTTGAATTCATTAACACCCAAAACCCGAATACTCTTCAGTGTAAGCTATTCTGGTATAATGTCACTCTAGGTCCTTTCTACTTTATAAAAATCTGGGCCTCTTGGATCCAAAGAAGTATTGGTTTCTGTAGCACAATTTTTATTTTTTTAAGGCTTTTAATAGCTTGTTTGTTTGTTTATTTTAATAATGATTTCAGGAATAAGATTTAGTGATTCATCACTTACATATAACACCCAGTGCTCATCCCAACAAGTGTCCCCTTAATACCCAACATCCATTTAACCCTTCCCCCCACCTAACACCCTGCCAGCAACCTTCAGTTTGTTCTCTGTATTTAAGAGTCTCTTATGGTTTGTCTCCCTCTCTGTTTTTATGTTACTTTTGCTTTCCTTTCCTTATGTTCATTTGTTTTGTATCTTAAATTCCACATATGAGTGAAATCAGATGATAGTTGTTTTTGTCTGACTGACTTATTTCGCTTAGCATGATATACGCTAGTTGCATCCATGTTGTTGCAAATGGCAAGATTTCATTCTTTTTGATCGCCAAGTAGTATTCCATTGTATGTATGTATACACCACATCTTTACCCATTTCTCAGCTGATGGACATTTGGGCTCTTTCCATACTTTGGCCATCGTCAATAAGGCTGCTATAAACATTGGGGTGCATGCACCCCTTTGAATCAGCACTCCTGTATCCTTTGGATAAATACCTAGTAATGCAACTTCTGAGTTGTAGGGTAGTTCTATTTTTAATTTTTTGAGGAACCTCCATACTTTTTTCCAGAGTAGCTGCACCAGCTTGCATTCCCACCAGCAGTGCAAAAGGGCTCCTCTTTCTCCACATGCTCACCAGCATCTGTTGTTGCCTGAGTTGTTAACATTAGCCATTCTAACAGGTGTGAGGTGGTATCTCATTGTGATTTTTATTTGTATTTCTCTGATGATGAGTGATGTGAGCATTTTTTCATGTGTCTGTTAGCTATCTGCTTGTCTTCTTTCGAAAAGTGTCTATTCATGTCTTTTGCCCATTTCTTCACTGGATTATTTGTTTTTTGAGTGTTGAGTTTGATAAGTTCTTTATAGATTTTGGATGCTAACCCTTTATCTAATGTCATTTGCAAATATCTTCTCCCATTCTGTCAGTTGCCTTTTAGTTTTGCTGATTCTTTCCTTCACTGTGCAGAAGCTTTTTATTTTGATGAGGTCCCAATCATTCATTTTTGCTTTTGTTTCCTTTGCCTCCAGAGACATATCAAGTAAGAAGTTGCTGCAGCCAAGGTCATAGAGGTTGTTGCCTGTTTTCTCCTCTAGGATTTTGATGGCTTCCTATCTTACGTTTAGGTCTTTCATTCATTTTGAATTTATTTTTGAGTATGGTGTAAGAAAGTGGTCCAGGTTCATTTTTATGCATGTCACTGCCCAGTTTTCCCAACACCATTTGCTGAAGAGACTTTTTTCCATTGGATATTCTTTCCTGCATTGTCAAAGATTAGTTGGCCATACGTTTGTGGGTCAGTTTCTGGGTTCTCTATTCTATTCCATTGGTTTATGTGTCTGTTTTGTAATACAGCTTAAAATCCAGAATGGTGATGCCTCCAACTTTGCTTTTCTTTTTCAGGATTGCTTTGGCTATTCGGGGTCTTTTCTGGTCTGTACAAATGTTAGGATTGTTTGTTCTAACTCTGCAAAGAATGCTGGTGTTATTTTGATAGTGATTGCATTGAATATGTAGATTGCTTTGGGTAATATCGACATTTTAACAATATTTGTTTTTCCAATCCATGAGCATGGAATGTTTTTCCATTTTTGTGTGTGTGTCTTCTTCAACTTCTCACATAAGCTTTCTATAGTTTTCATTGTATAGATTTTTCACCTCTTTGGTTAGGTTTATTCCTAGGTATTTCATCGTTTTTGGTGCACTTGTAAAAGGGATCGATTTCTTGATTTCTCTTTCTGCTGTTTCATTATTGGTGTATAGAAATGCAACTGATTTCAGTACATTTATTTTATACCCTGTGACTGTTGAATTCATGGATTAGTTCTAGCAATTTTTTTGGTGGAGTCTTTTGGGTTTTCCACACAGAGTATCATGTCATCTGTGAAGAGTGGAAGTTTGACTTCTTCCTTTCCAATTTGGATGCCTTTTCTTTGTGTTGTCTGATTTCTGAGCCTAGGACTTCCAATACTATATTGAACAACAGTGGTGAGAGTGGACATTCTTGTCGTGTTCCTGACCTTAGAGGGAAAGCTCTCAGTTTTTCCCCATTGAGGATGATATTAGTGGTGGGTCTTTCATATGTGGCTTTTATGATCTTGAGGTATGATTCTTCTATCCCTATTTTCATGAGGGTTTTTATCAAGAGGGATGCTGTATATTGTCAAACACTTTCTCTGCATCTATTGAGAGGATCATGTGGTTCTTATCCTTTCTTTTATTACTGTGATGTATCACATTGATTGATTTGCTGGTGTTTCATTGAGGATTTTTGCATCCATGTTCAACAGGGATACTGGCCTGTAACTCTTTTTAGTGGGGTCTTTTTGTCTAGTTTTGGAATCAGGGTAATGCTGGCCCCAGAGATTGAGGTTGGAAGTATTTATTCCATTTCTTTTTTTGGAACAGCTTCAAAATAATAGGTGTTAACTCTTATTTAAATGTTTGGTAGAATTCCCCTGGAAAGCCATCCGGCCTTGGACTCCTTTTGTTGGGAGAATCTACAGCATGATTTTTAAACATTCAAGCATGAAAGGAAAAATTTTTCTAGCCATAGTTCCTGCCTAGCTTGATAAGAAATCATGTATCTACCCGAACCATAAGCCCAGTAAGGATTTTACCTGCTTTGTCTGCCTTGTCTGTTTTGTATGTTCAGTCCCTAGCAGTTCTGATGCATGATACATTTTCCTGTAATATATATGTATATATAGGTTGAACTGAATGTAAATTGATTGTGTCCTTGGGAGCAGTCAGAAACAAACACATCCAGGACATATTCAACCAATCAGACTTTAATTGTGTGACAGAGAGCAATCCCTGAAATGCACTATTTGGAAAAATGTGCTCTTTCCTGGTGTCACCAGGCAGGTAGTTGAGAATCAGCTTGTTGATTTTGAGAATTAAGTTTTCTGAGCTATGGATATTCTACAAGTGCTGATGTGTCTCGTCTACAGATAGTCAAAGAAAAGCTGGTGTGCCATGCCATCATCGGGGCACAGAAGGGGAAGAGCTTGCTGATGACTGTGAATATCATCTGTGAGTTTATAGCGCCACTTACCCAGCTCTCCACCAAACAGCTCATATACCGACTGGAGAAGGTCAGTGCTGCCTGGGGCGGGTGCACTAAGTAGGGGTCAGCACGTTCACATTTTCATTTTGGAAGCTAAATTAATGGGAAGCCTGTTATACCTGCACCCAGTGAATGTTTTCTAAGCTTCAGAGACCAATACACATTTAACTAAAACTTCTGAATCTAAACCTACATTCCTTTGAAATGTGAGTTGTTATGGAAATTCTGCTTGCCTCGTTCCTGATATATAAGACCAAGTAAATGAAGGCGTATTCCAGTGCACTGAAAATGCATTTTAGTTGATCCTTTTATTCTAACTAGGTGAAATAAACATCTCAGTATAGAAAAGGTTAGAGTAGGATTATTGATAATTATAATAATCAGTAAGAAAAGCTACCATTTACTGATTGGTAGGCACTGGCATCAGGCCATGTTCCTCAACTACATTTTCCCAGTTGTTTCCTCACAACAATCTATGCAATGGGTTCTATTATCATTCCGTCATACATGTAAGGGAACAGAGATGCAAGTTAAGCTGTTATGCGGTCACCTAACACTGCTTGAGGATAATCAACCTAAACTCTTTGATTCATACTCTTTAATTTATACGGCTATAAATGCCCATGACTTTATAGAACTATTAAGGACAAGCACTAAATGGAGGAGGCATAGGACAGGGGAAATGAAGAATGGCTGCTGCTCAGGGCAGGGGGGTCAGGATGGCGAAGAGGTGGAAGGAGACATCACAGCAGGACTGGACGTACTCCTCGGCAGACTTCCATCCTAGAATTATGTACCATTCAAAATAGATAGGTAGAGAATGCCTCTTCTGAGTTGAGGACTGCATTGGTGCTGGAAATCTGGTGAACCAGCCTGACATCGTCAAAGCTAAGTGACTGGTCAGGGTTATAGACCATAAACAAATTTTTACAATTTAGTTGTTTAAGATTCAATTCTAAACAGTGTTATGAAGATAAGGTATAAGGCACTACGAGAACATGTTTTGGAGACATGGCCATATTTGTACATGTGGTCCTAGGTGGCTCTGTCAGCAAGTGCCTAGACTTGAGACTTGAAGGAGAAATAGAAGTTAGTATGGTGATAAGGGACGAGCAGAGAATCAATAGGCAGAGGGAACTGCACATGTGAAGGGCCCAAGTTAGGAAAGAGCTTGGTGAATATATACAACTGAAAGGCCACTTTAGAGAACGTGCCCAGAATGACATGAGGTCCATCTAGAGAAATGGGCAGAGGCCAAAGGAATTTGACATGGCTGGGAGGTATGTTCTGGACTTTGGGTTTTGTTCTGGGTGACCATTGGAGGGCTTTAGGGAGGGAGGGGAGTGACATGGTCAGATTTATTCAATGAAACAGTCATGCTGGCTGCTGAGTGGAGTATTTATCAAGGCCTACCATGTCCTAGGCACTGTGTTGAGTGCTAGGGATATAGCAGTGAGACTAGACCCACCCGGATGAACCTCATGCCAACTGGGAAAACTGGGTATTAAGTAAGCCATTGTTCCATAGTGTGGGATGTACATAATCCAAGCTAAGTCCTGACATGGTGTTGTACAAATGGGCTATGTCTGGCAGCGCCTAACCGATCATGGGGCAATCAACCAGGATTCCTTTCACTACTTGGAGGCTTGCAGGAGAATGTTCAAGACCATTTATTCTGTTAGTGGATTTCATTATATTTTGTTAATATTAAATAAATATCTATTGAGCACCCACCATGGATAAAGTGCTCTGTTAGGATATGAGTAAGGGAGCTTATAATCAAGTAAGGGAGGTGAGATGTACAAGTTTACTTCAAACCAACAGATAATTTTGAGCACTTACATTATATTAGGCCGCCAAGGCAAGGCAAAACCCTGGCTTAATGGACTAGTGCAGAAAGCAGACACTGAAGAAGTAGAATAAGGGTTTCAGCTACAGGATGATAAACCAGCTGAAACAAGCTCCATGAGACATATAACAAGAAAATACTACAGGAGTTTCTGCCAGAGTTACTAAGTTTTCATTACTGTTTTAAATTCTTCCTTTTTTAAGTAATCAGGAAAGATATTTATTGGCAACAGCTGCACCAAATTTGGTGGCATCATGTTTCCTCTAAATTCCGCTATTCAGAGAAAATTCAGTAAGTATTTATTGAATAGCTATTCTTTGCAAGACATTACAGTGTATGTTAAATATGCAGCCCGGTTTCTTATTAGATTTTTTTCTAAGCCTATAAACACCCATAAAAATGTGTGTATAGTGTTCCTTCTTTTTTATATCCTTAAGCCTTGGGTTGTTTTCTTTTTAACATATTCTTGTTTACATCTCTGAGTTTATCACTAAAATAAAAGAGCAAATATTTTATATATGGCAGCAACTTATCGAATTAAAAAACAAATTGTCAGAACTCCGTGTTTGTTTTTGCCCTTCTCTCCTTCCCCCCCCCCAAATATTATAATTGTGAAATCTGTCCAACTAGTATATTTTTCATTGTTTATTTCCTGCTCATATTTAAGCCACACCAGGGACAATGAAGAAATGCAACTTTATTAAACCAGTATGCACAAGAGGCCTGTTGGTGTTGGTGTTCAGATTTAATTACATAACACCAAATTATCTGTCCTGTCTCATTTGGGGCTCAAGGCAGCATATATGAGTTAGTACATTAGACTATAATGATACCAGCCCTACCTATGGGAAGAATTTTTCTATAACCATTTCCTCAGATTTGATCTACTTTATAACTGTGATGCCATTCCTAAGGCACACAGATGAAATCACATCTCTGGGGAATTGAAAAGGTCAACTGAAAGTAGCAGCCAGTTTGCTTCATGAAGTCCACCAGCAAAACCTGTCTCTTGATATTTGGGGAGACAAACAACCCAGAGAGAAGGGGTCATTTTAAAATAGAACGGCTCTGTGTGCATCGACTCCTCCTCATCTCTAACCTCTAAGTGGCCTCTTGCCAAAACCAACCGACTATGGCTTCTTCACTTCAATGCTTTCTGCAGTGACACAGAGGCCTGGGGGAAGGTCACTGAGTGGACAGCTTTGTATGGCCCAAAAGTGCTGCTTCATCCCTCTCACAAAATGTAGTATATCATCATCTGCAAATACAAGGTGAATTCGGTGCCTGTATTGCCATGTTAGAGGGAGGGAAACAATGCCTGGCATCTCATGGTAAGTGCCAGACTGAGCCCCTCAGAGAACTCTGGGAGTGCGTAGGGGTCTCGAACAGTGCAGCCGAGGCAGGATGCTTGAGCTAACTGTTATGGACTGAATGTTTGTGTCTTCCCCAAATTCACATGTTGAAGTCCTAATCCCCAGTGTGATGATGTTGAAGGTAAGGCCTTTGGGAGGATGATTAGGTCATGAAGGTAGAGACCTCAAGAATGGGATTAGGGCAACTGGGTGACTCAGTCAGTTAAGCGTCCAACTGCGGCTCAGGTCATGATCTCATGGTTCATGAGTTCGAGCCCCGCATCGGGCTCGGTGCTGACAGCTCGGAGCCTGGAGACTGCTTTGGATTGTCTCTCCCTCTCTCGCTGCCCCTCCCCTGCTTGTGCTCTGTCTCTGTCTCTCAAAAATAAATAAACATTAAAAAAAAATTTTCAAAAAGAATGGGATTAGTGCCCTGAAAAATAGAGACAAGAGAGATCATCTCCTTCTCAGCCATGCAAGGACATAGTGAGAAGATAGCTATCTAAAGCCAGACACCGGATCTTCTGGCACCTTGATCTTGGACTTCCCAACCTCCAGAACTCTGAAACATCTGTTATTGAAGCCACCCAGTCTATGATATTTGTTATAGCAGCCCAAGCCAACAAAGACACAATGGGCACTGGTTACCTAAGCACCTCAGAGCCAGGGGAGCCAGGAACCACAGGAGAAGGAAGATTGTGTTGAACAAAGAAGCAGAGACAGAGTCAGACCAAAATATAGAATCAGAATGATTTAACTGAAATTGGAACAGCAAATCAAAACCATGAGGCCTGGGGAAAACAGGCCAGAGTTGTGGAAGAGCCAGGGAATGATTGGAGGGAGTCTATTGTTGGAAGCCACAGATTGAGGCTTCTGTTGCCTCCTGCTGTTATTAAAAGACCCCCTTTCCAAAGCACATAAGAAATGATGTGGACTCCAACATTAGAATGAGAAAAATTCAGTCTGACCAGAAATTTTCAGGTTAAGATCCATTGCTCATGCTTTCTTCAGTTGAAGAATGAAATTTGATGTATCTAAGAAAGTGCAAAGATGCTTCTACATCAACGATCCCAGTGTTATTGGGAAAAATTTACAGAAATAGTTATGAGCATTTTGTCAACATAACAATATATTACAAATGTATATATTTTTGCAAATTGGATATTTTGAGCATAGAAAAAATATAAGGAAAATAATGTTTTGTTCATTATAATGATGCATGGGTTCTTCCATTAGATATCACTAATTATTAGACTTTGTTTTATGACACTGGAAACTTCTATAGTAATAGTACTATCCAGAGGCATGGCACGTATAGGTGTTCTTAACCTGGCCACAAGAGAGTAAGAAGTCTAATCTTTGTTTTCTGGCTTATGTAGGATCACTTTTCAATAGTCCACCATAAATTGTGAATGAATTATCTAAGTCTGTACAAGGATGGGGGAAGACAGTGAAAGAGAGACAGAGAGCAAGGAGGGGTGGGGAATGCTAATTCTGTTGTTAACACTGATGATGAGACTTTGGTTGCTAAAGGCTTACATGTTTATCATAACTTGGTTTCTTCTTTTTCCCTTTGTGCAGAAACCAAACACTGTCCTGGAACCTGATTACCAGCCGTTGGTCATGAAGAACATTTCCACCCTGCCAGTGAATGTGTTGCTCTCCACAAGCAGACCCTTCTGTATCTGCGAGACTGATAAATCTCCACTGCCATTAACTCCTGAGGTAAGTTGACAGAGTGCTGTCTTAACAAGCTCCTAGGAGAGTTGTGTGTGTGACAAAGGAAGAGAATAATGTCAGCATGCTACCTAATTTCAGTGCAGACAGGTAGGAAGAATTTAAGAAACAAAGAGGAAAGAATAAAGAAGATTTATATGTCATAAATTCCAATATAACTCAACTATTTTTTAATTTTGTTAAATATTTATATGTGTGAGAGAGAGAGAGAGAGGGAACGAGCGAAGAAGGGGCAGAGAGAGAAGGAGACAGAATCTGAAGCAGGCTCCAGGCTCTGAGCTGTCAGCACAGAGCCCAGTAGGGGGCTCAAACTCACAAGTGGTGAGATCATGACCTGAGCCGAAATCAGACGCTTAACCGAATGAGCCACCCAGTCGCCCCTCCACTATGATTTTTTTTAATGTTTGTTTATTTATTTATTTATTTATTTATTTATTTATTTATTTATTTTTGAGAGAGAGAAAGGGAGAGAGATTATGGGGGAGAGGGAGAGGCTGAGAGAAAGGGAGACAGAGAATCCCAAGCGGGCTCCATTGCTGTCAGTGCAGAGCCCAGTGTGGGGCTCAAATTCAGGAACCTTGAGATCATGACCTGAGCTGAAATCAAGAGTCAGACTCTTAACTGACTGATCCACCCAGGTGTCCCTCACCCAAGTGTTATTAATGGTGTAGGAACTTCAGCTCATTATGATAACCCTTCATTCTTGCCCATTGTAATCTTTAGAAAACAGTGACTTCCCACTAATGATAATAGAAACCTATTGATTCTACTTTTCTAAAGCAAAGTTCCATACTCTAGGCAACAAGGAAATGGCTCAAACCCAGTCCCTAAACCAGAGAGCCCATCTCCAGATACTAAGAAATCTGAACTGGGCTGGGGGAGGAGGCTGTGAGCTATTGAGCCTCCCCAGTCTGACGCAGGATGCAGTGTTCTCTAAACATCCCTACAAGATCACCGTTGTGCAGGGCGCCTGGGTGGCTCAGTCAGTTGAGTGTCCAACTCTTAATTTCAGTTCAGGTCATGATCTCACAGTTCATGGGATAGAGCCCTATGCTGTTAGCATTCTCTCTTTTCTTTGGATTCTCTCTTTCCCTCTTCCTGTCTCCCTCTCTGCTCCTCTCTTAGTTGCACTCTCTCTTTCTCTCTCAAAATAAACAAATATACTTTAAAAAAAAAAAAAAGATCACCCCTGCGATCCTTTGCGGAACATGCGGACATTGGTGGGAACGGCGGGGCCATGCGGCCAGTGGCACTGCAGAGCTGTAGAGAAGGAGTGAGGGAGAAACCAGATCCATACACCACTGTGGTCAGCCTCACAATCTGGGGAGACAGCTAATGAAGAAGAGGTAAAAAGGAGGAAGGGAGGGCAGGCAGCAATCCTGAGATCTCAGAAGAGGGAGCCCATGACTGAAGGAGATTTGCCGTGAGCCTCGCTCAGGGAGATGGATCTTGGAGGGAGATGGGGGGACAGAGGTGCTTAGTGAGAGGGTTGCAGACAATACCTGACCGGTGGCTGTAAACTGCACTACCACCCTCCCTTCCCCACCAATTACTTAGTGGGTTTCCTTCAAGCCTGAGCTGGGAAAACACCAGCTAAGATCTTTGAATAGAGAAATAAAAGGGAGAGGCAGAAGAAAAACCTACTGCTAGGGAGCCTATACAAGGAAGGAGACCGAAAGTATGAATGTAGTTTTCTGCAGCCTCAGAGAAATGGTAGATGGTATGACCTGTCTTTAAAAAGAGCTTAAAGATGAGATTCAAGTGGTCAAAGTGGAGATGAAGGGTAAGCTCACAGGGCAGAGGAGAACAAATGGATAAAGTGAAAATTCAGATATGAGCAGCTTTCTCCATCTGGGTGGTAGATTAGACACACTCTCCTGTCCCTCCTGAAATCTTAAGATAAAAGTAGAAATGTTCAGAAGGAAAGAAGCCCAGAACAGTAAAATAAAGAAGGAAGAAGATGGTAATAAGAAGATAATGGGAGATTTAAACAAATTCTAGAAGACAGAATGAGGATGGAGTGGGTTGACCAAAAGGGCACGGGCACAAAAACCAGCATTCTAGAAAATTCTCCTGTGAGACCGCAGAGACATGAGAGTCGTTCAAGCTGAGTAGCATGGGCTCGGAGGCAACAAGTGTGAGGAGAACACTGAAAATAGAGAGATTCCATGTGTACTAGACAGCTGTCCCACCCGACCCCACACACAAAAAACATGGGCAGTTGGCTTTTATCCCCATATCTAAAGATAAGTGCTCTTCCCAGAGAAATGGATCAAAGTGCCAGGGGAACTTCAGTGTTTCTAGTGTGATTTTAGCCCTCCAGGATAATAACTGGTGTCTGGGGTATGTCCACCCACTGATCGCCCCTTCTCTGCCCAAGGAAGCTGTTCTGTAGACCAGTCCTACTACACAAATTGATGGTGGTCTCTGGACTGTTAGGATCCCTGGTTGGGTCAGGAACTATTGCTTCCTGTAATAATTCTGCTAGCACAGTTGGGCCTTTCATATTATTTGCATGTGTAACTTTAATAAAAGCATACATATAGTTTAAAAAATAAAGAGCTTTGGGGCACCTGGGTGGCTCAGTCTGTTGAGTGTCTGACATCGGCTTAGGTCATGATCTCACAGTTTGTGAGTTCAAGTCCTGCACTGAGCTCAGAGCCTAGTGCCTACTTCAGATCCTGTCTCCCTCTCTCTCTGCCCCTCCCCCCCCCCCCCCCCACACACACACTCTCTCTCTCTCTCTCTCTCTCTCTCTCTCTCTGTCTCTCTGTCCTCAAAAATAAATAAATATTTAAAAATAAAGAGCTTTTGGGGCACCTGGGTGGCCCAGTCGGTTGAGCGTCCGACTTCAGCCAGGTCACGATCTCACGGTCCGTGAGTTCGAGCCCCGCGTCAGGCTCTGGGCTGATGGCTCGGAGCCTGGAGCCTGCTTCCGATTCTGTGTCTCCCTCTCTCTCTGCCCCTCCCCCGTTCATGCTCTGTCTCTCTCTGTCCCAAAAATAAATAAAACGTTAAAAAATAAAAATAAAAAAAAAATAAAGAGCTTTTACAAATCAATAGGAAAACACCAATAGAAAAATAGGCAAAGGAAATGAATATAGTTCACAGAAAGAAAAATAAAATGTCTCTTAAATATATGAAAATGTGTTCAACTTTAATCACATTAGAAGAGATGCAAATTAATTTTCCTATCAGATTGGCAAAGAGCAAAAATTTGATAGTGCTCTGTGTTGGAGGGGCATGTAGAAATAGGCACCCCCACAGTGTTGGGGAAGTATACATTGGAAGGCAATATGGCTACAGCTATCAAAATTTCAAATGTCCATACCCTTTGACCGAGTTATTCTTCTGCTAGAAATTTACCCTTCAGATATAGACACAATATTCAACATAAAGACAAGGGTATTCATTGTAACAGTGATTATAAGAGCCAAAGATTGGGAGCCAATATCCATCGGTAGGAGATTGGTTAAATCAATGATGGCGAAATTATATGATGGAATAAAATGCAGCTCCACATGCACTGAGTGATCTCCCAGTGAAAAAAGCAAATTGCAGAACAAGAGTGCACAGTGTACTATCATGTGTATACAAAAGTTTTAAATACATATATGAATGTGATTTTTTTTAATCCATACATTATCTCCACAAGGATAAGCAATACACTTGTAACCCTGGTGCCTCAGGGGCAGGGAACTATTTGGCTTGGATAAGAGGCTTAGATTTTTAAAAGCAATGCCATACCTTGTCTTGGGACAAAATGTTATGGAATATCCAACAGTGAGTCATATCTTGGTGAAATTACTGGTCTTATTGGTAATCCAAAAATTCTATGGCCTCTATGCAGAAAAGAAGGGACCGATCCATCAAGGGAAGAGTTTAGACTAACTTCAACTTCTCCACCGTAATACTTAGTGCCAGATGACAATGCAGCAATGGCTACAGAGTTTTGAGAGAGAGAGTCACCCAGGGCTAGGAAGGCTAAGCAGTGTTGCTGACATTCACAGAGCTGGTAAATGACAGAGGCTGGATTTTGACCCAAGAAGTCTGGCTCCAGAGTTTATGGTTTTAGGATTATTATCTCTTGTGTAAGAATATTTTTTCAAGTGTTTGGTTTTTTTTTTTTGAGAAAAAAATCAAACATTTAAAAAATAAATTAGTTTGATTTCATTTTTGTAAAAATGTTATTTATCCATCCATTATGTCTGGACTCATGCTTACAAAATGTTAACTCTGAGAAATAATATATGGTGAAATTTTGGATGAGTATTTAATTTCTTCTCCTCGTGCTTTTATATATAATGTGAATTTTTGTGGATGTGTATCATTTCTACAAAACAACAAAGGGGGGAAATGTTTAACTCAATCTTCAAAGATATTTAAATACGAGGCATTGCAATACCATGTGTTACCATCTGCAAGAATGAGTTCTAAATTCTGCCAAGCCACCTGTACAAGCACAGGCCACACTTTCAGATGGGATTAGCTGCCTGAGGAGTGATTGCCCTCTCTCTGATTCTTGAATCAGGTGATTGGCTTTATCAACAGAAACCATCTAATCATGTCACTGAAGTGCACAGTTAAATACCTGAACCTGAAAACTCAGCAGAGGGAAGTACTCTCTGAAAGACTCATCCCTGTGTGCATGCCTCCCAACTGCCTCAGGGCACTTTCTGCAAAACCAGGAGGTGGCTTTCCTGTGGATTAACTGTGGGAATTGAGCAATTCCTAAAAAAGCTAACTCATAGCCAGGCTTTCTATGGTAAGGTATTCCAGTGGCCTTGACATCCAGAAACACACGGGGATTTGAATCAAAGAGAGAAAAGAATAAACATAATCTACTGAATAAACTCTGTCAAGCTTCCGGGAGTGTCATTTTAAGTTGAATAGAAGACAGCAGAAAGTAAATAACACTGTGCTTAAGAGTTAGAATTGCAGGCATTAGAAAAGAAATTAAATTGCCTAATCCATCCTTTTCTGGGTCACCCTCTACAGAGCCCCTCCCCTAGGGCTTTAGAAAGCCTTTTGAAAGTTTCTTAAGCCAGGAATGTTTCCCACTTGTTTAGGAAGAGCATTTTACAATCTAATTTATATTCAGTTAAGAATATTTTATAAGTTATTCATTGCAGACTTTCGCTTTTGCAACTCGCAATCCTTATAACCTCACAACTATTATTAAAATCTCTTCCTTCAGAACAAACTGAGGGTTGATGGGGGTTGGGGAGAGGGGAAAGTGGGTGATGGGCATTGAGGAGGGCACTTGTTGGGATGAGCACTGGGTGCTGTATGAAAGCCAATTTGACAATAAATTATATTAAAAAAAAAGTAAGTGAAACATATACTCTAAAAAAAACATTTACTCTATAAAAAAACATATACTCTAAAGAAACCTGTTTCAATGTTGTAATAATTTAGAATTCTAGTCTATCAGTAAATACATGGAAATATTATTTGCATTTCCTGGTTATAATTTAGATATGTGTCTAATCAAATAAAGAAATTTTCAGGTTAATTTTTAAGATTAAATTTAAATTTAATCATGCAATGGTATCTTGATTCCTCAACAAATGAAAAAAATAATAATAAAATAAAATAAAATCTCTTCCTTCAAATGATTCCCATCCAGATTTTCCTTGCTTTCATGTTCAACCAATAAAAGATGTGTGTGCATATATGTATATAAAATATCCATAGTTATCGATATAGTGTAGATATCCATATGGATTTAGATATACCAGCTATTTAATTATGTTTAAGTGTGAATACATAATTATGGACAAAAGAAATGTGGCTGTGTATGTATTTCATACTAATCTATTTGTACTGATATGTGCATCTGTATGTGTGTATTTCCATAAATATGTATAAATAACTTTGGTTTTCCTGTTCCATGGAGCAGGTTGAAAATGCATCATATAGGTTGGTAATTGCCAATTGTCTTATTTGTAGCCTATCAAACTGGAGATTGATGGAGAAAAAAACTTGCTGGTCAAATTTGACCCTTCCTATAGAAATGACTTGAACAATTGGGTAGCAGAAGAAATTCTGGCAATCAAGTATGTAGAGCACCCTCAAGTAGACAGCCTGAGACTGCGTGGAGAAGTGAACTACCCCAACCTCAGCTTTGAGACCATGGAGCTGGATTTTGGCTGCATCCTGAATGATACAGAGGTGATCCGATATATAACTATCACCAATTGCAGCTCCTTGGTTGTGAAGTTCCGCTGGTTCTTCCTGGTAGACAACGAGGAAAATCAGATAAGGTACCCCAGCCTGTCTGCCCCTCATAGCTCTTTTCTGCAGTTCCCATTTCTCTCCTTTGGGCTTTGTACTGGGTTTCCCAGATTCTGTGTACTGGTCTTTCATGGTGTTCAGTTCTGGTAACTAATTATTGGCAGAAAGAACAAAGGGTCTCAAATCGTGGTTCATCCTAGATTTTCAAACAGGAAGAGCAGCTAAAACATCTTTGAAAGCCCCAATTACCACCAGATTAGCAAAGCAGTATCCATAAGCCTGCTTTAATTTTGAATCTAGTGGTTGGATCATTAGAAATGTGTCACTAAAAAAATGAAGTCTTAAGCATTTCAAACCCAAAGCATGGATTGAATATGATAATACATTGAGTAAATGCTGCACGGAGCTCCACATTCTGCCTATCTTGGTGGGTTTCATTCTTTTTTTTTTTTACTTTTTTTTTAACATTTATTCATTTTTCAGAGACAGAGAAAGAGTGTGAGTGGTGGAGGGGCAGAGAGAGAGGGAGAGACAGAATCCAAAGCAGGCTCCAGGCTCCGAGCTGTTAGCACAGAGCCTGACGCGGGGCTCGAACTCATGAACCATGAGATCATGACCTGAAGTTGGGCACTTAACCGACTGAGCCACCCAGGTGCCCCTTGGTGGGTTTCATTCTAAACGATACATATATATACAGATGTATACATATGTACAAAATAGTGGGAGGTGGTGAATGCAGAAAGAGGAAAGCTGTGTTCACAATATTTGGATTTAGAAGTGTCTCTGTTCATTTAGAAGCTAAATCCAAACTTAATTTGGAGAACACTCCTTAAAAAACATGTAAACAGGCTGTTTTAGTCAAGCCTTAGTAACATTTTCATCTGAGTCTGTCTTGTTCACAAGCAGGACATTCAGGCTCCTCTGTGTCTCCTTACTAGATGTTTGGACAGCTCTGGGTTCAGTACCTGAATGCCGAGCTGCCACTCTGCATAGGGAAGCCTCATGTTGTTTCCTTGGGTTGTCGGTACCTCCCATATGCAACCTTCATCTTGTATATGACAGCCAGCTTTTCCCTTCCCTGGCTTGTTTCCACAGTAACAGCGGCTTGCTCTAGATGTCTTCCGTAGACATCTAATGATGACCCAGCATGGCACTGGAGGTGGGCCTGGGCCTGAATGACAGAGCCTGCTCGTTAGGTGCCGAGTACTGTTTAGGTTTGGGGTAAAATCAGCCAACCTGACCTAATGAGCTTCGAATACCAGATTCTCTGAAGTTATTCTGATGTAACATAGCTACATGGGTTTATTCTACCGAGGCACAAGGGACATGTTTTCATTTTTGAGAGGCCATTTCCATAATTAAAATAATGGCATTTTGAAAATGGACTTAGCCAGGACTGGAGAGGATGCACTTAATTTTTCATTGTGTTAAGCATTTATTTAACCATTTTTCCCCCTCTCTTCAGTATCTTCCTGTATCTTGATATTGAACTTTTGCTTATAATTCATTTGTTCACTCATTCATTCATTCCAAGAGTCATTCAGAAAGCATCCAGTAAGTGACTCTTATGCCCCGGACGACGTACGAGGCATCGGGGATATAACAGTGAATGAGACGTTGTCCCTGGCCTGAGGCTATTGGGAAATCACAGGGAACATGTGTTAATGCCAGGCTCTGAGGAAGGACAGAGGTAGGGATGAGAGCTCAGAAGAATCCAAGAAGGCTGCGCTGAGAAGCACAGTTAAATGTCTCAGATGGGGCAACAGGGAAACATTCTAAGTAACAGGAACAGCATGTTTATATCAGTTAGGATTCGTGGATTCTATTCCATTGCAAGTGACAGGAAACATGACCCTCAACAAAAATGAAAAGGAAAAGACATTCACTGGGTCCTACAACTCAAAAGTCCAGACTCACTCTGGCTTCTGGCCCAGCTTAAAGCTCCATCTCTTAGCTTTGCTTTCATGTGTTAAAGCCAAGTTTTTGGGTCAGCTTTTCTCCCATGGTTCCCACATGGCTGCCAGCTCTCCTGGGGCCACATCCTCGCAGATCTGAGCTCCAGGAAAGGAACATTAGCCTTTGTACATGAACTGTCTTGAGATTCACTGTGATTGGACCAGTTCAGTCACATTTCCTGTCCCCTCCCCAAGTCAGTCACTCAATGGAGGGTGAAGCACTGATCAGCATTAGCCTGGCCACATGCCCCACACCAAGGGCTGCCGTGGTGACCTCAGCGCCCCATGGACTGAATGGGGTGGGAGGGGGCAGATCTCCAAACAAAAACTGACATATGAGAGAATGAATGCTGGAGAGGCAAATGACATGCATCTACCAGTGTCCACAGAGGCCCCATCAGCGTGGCCACAGCACAGGCTTCACTGGTGAGGGAGAAGCCAGGGAGAATTCTTGGATGCAGGTTGGCAGTCATGTGTGAGAGGCCTGGTGCTGGGATAAGGAGTTTAGACTCTTGGAAACAGCAGGAAGATTTGTAATCAAGAGGCAAAAAAGTCTGCCTTTTTTTTTTCCAGGAAGATAACTCTTAGCTTCATTCAACATGGCTACCCAATCCCTCCTTCCGAAACCCTTGCCTTTCTTCCTTTGAATACCACTGTATTCTCCTGCTTTCCTGCTTATCCCCTCGACCTTTCCCTCCTTTTCAGCCCTGGGACAGCAGCAGGTGCACTGAGTGTGTGTAGGTTGCAGGGCTCCATCCTGGGCCCCTGCTCTCTGTGCAGTGGCAGTTAGTGCCGGCACCTGAGGCTTCCAACCGTCTCCGCCTAGACCCTCTGCTGAGTCCCGAGGGCGTCTCATTCTTCATCTCTTGGATGTTTCCCATGTGACTTGTGTCCAACGTGTCCCATGCCAAACTCAGGCTCTCCACCTGCCCCCACCCCTGTGAATGACATCACTGTCCTGAGAGGAATCCAGATTCCTTCCTCTCCCTGACCTCACCCATCAAAGCCATCACCAAGTTCTACCTATTCTGCCTTCTATAACCCCCTCATTCCCATTCCATGATGATTATCCTAGTTCACGTCACCATCCTCTCTTGCCTGGACCATTTTGATGTCCCTAACTGGACTCTATCATCCAGCCAGTAGCCAAGTGATGAACATGTCACTGCTCTGGTTTTCAGCCTTCAACAGCACCCATGCTTCTTAGGATGAAGTACGGAATACTTACTGTGTTCAGCAAGGCTCAGCATGGGCTTTCCCTGTGTTCCTCCCCAGTTTCTTCTCACTTCACTCTGCCCTCACCACACTGGCCCCTTTCCTGTCCCGGCCCATTCCTATCTGAGCACACAGTCTCTGCTGGAAGCTCCTTCCACGCCTCACTTCACCAGCCCCTGCTCTCTTGTCAAGTCTCAGCTCCAGGTTCTTCCCTGGGAAGCCTTCTTGAGACCCTTGCCTACATGACCTCCCCTGGCATAGGCCCTGGTAGCCCATCTCCTTCGTGACACATCACACTTGTCATTATGGCTCAGTGTCCAATTTCCTAGCTGGCTCTTAAACCCTTGAGGCCAGGGAGCACATCTGTCCTGTTACCTCTGGATCCCAGAGCCCATAGCACAGAGTAGGCAGCACAGAGTAGGTCCTCAAAGGATGTTTTCTAATTTGTAACTGCTCCCTGCTGGGTATTTGTGGTGAGGGAGAATCATTTCATAACTGATTAAAGATTCTTTTCTGTCAGCTTCTTGGCACCTGCCAAATGAAAAGGTTCAAGGTATAAATGTCACCTTGGATAGCAAAAAAAAAAACCAAAAAACCAAAAAACACTCCACTTGCCCTTCAGATGGGCTTTCTCTGCAGACCCTCAGGAAAACATAAGACATTCAGTGGCTAAAGGTCACTTTTATCAGATATACCAACACTAACCTTTCTTTTCCAATTAGAATTCTCCTAAGCCTTACCATTAGTAAAAGAAACAAAGGATAAAAGAGGCTTTTCTTTTTCTTCTATTAGGGCAGCATGTGAGGACACCCAGACACTTTCAATATCCCTGCCTGTCACAACACACACATCAGCCATGTGAGCACACACGTGTATACACACGTGTGTGTGCGCGTGACTTTGCAGGCAATTCTGACTGGGCCATCTAAAGCATCTCTCTTGTTTGAGCTTATTTTTTTTCCAAGTTGGCCCTCGTGTCACATATAAGAACAAAGAAAGAAGTAAAATGGACAAGTATACTAAAAAAAGCACTCCCTAAGAGGAAAGCCAGTCATTGTCTCAGAAGCCAGCTCATCCATGGGAGTTCAGATGCGTGACTGGGTTCGAGACTGACTTTGGTAGATGACAGTCTAGGCTGTACACATGACATGAGGAAGCCACCAGCACTACCGGAATGTGCCCTTTCTTGGGTCTGTCTCTTCGACATGACTGCTCAGCTGGTCGAGAATGTGATGCTTCATGACATCTGTGTGAAAGGGGCACACAGGGCAGCCCGCACCTGAAGCGGCCCTTACCCTCTAAGAGGCCAGAGGGTGAGCCTGGTGGATACTAGCCCAGCCGGTATCTCTGCCCAGGCTCAGGGCCGCAAAGCTGAGGCGATGCTGGGACTTACAGCACGTGGCCAAGTGGTCTCCAAGGACAGCTTTGCCTTTTTGTTTCCAAATCTTATTATAGATAAATTGAATACAGGGGCCTAAGGGAGCCCAGCTCTGCAACAAAGGAGCACGTGTTGATCTCACATTGATTTTTCTGTGATGACCGTCAGTTGTCACACATTGTGATTGGAAGAAGAGGGTGGAAGGACTAGAGGGAAGGTAGGGGAAGCCTCATTTCTGGATGCTTCCATTTGTCTCTTCATCATTCTTTAATTTCTTTTGCCTCAAAAATGGAACTTTTTTTAAATGTTTATTTTTGAGAGGGGTGGGAAGGGGCAGAGAGAGAGGGATCTGAAGCGGGCTCTGTACTGACCCAAGCCCCAGGTGGGGCTCGAGCTCACCAACCCCTAGGCGAGATCATGACCTAAGCCTAAGTCAGACGCTCAACCCACTGAGCCACCAGGCTCATTGGAACTTTTTTTTTTCTAAGACATGATATGTTAGTGGTAGTTGAGGTCCTGGGCTGTGGTGTCAAACATGGCTGGTTAGAATCCGGGCTCTGTCCTCCTGGCCACAGGATCCTGTGCTCTGGTTTATGAATAAATGCGGATAACATGGATACCTAAAAGAGCTGTCATGAGGATTAAATGAGATGTGTCTATAAAATGCATGTCTCTGAGATAAAAAGGAAAATATGAAACTAGTGACTGTTTTTGGGTTTTCAAAGGGTTCCTTTGTCTCCTGCATTCCCTCATACCAAGTGCTGCTAAGTGAAACACTCCCTGGGACGCTAAAGTCTTGACGCTATTGGTCCCTCAGACACCAAGTGAAGGTGCTTTCTGACAAGAGGTAGAAAATCCTTTCCTATGCCAGGCTGCATCCACCAAGGCTGAATGAAGCTGGATGGCTCGGCACACCTCCTTGTCCTCCCCGCCCCTCCTCCCTACAGCCAGTTCTTCAGTTTTCTTTAGAAAGGAAACTGGCTTTATTGATTGCATGGAGGCAGGCCCTGGGTATCCTTGCATCCAGCTGTCCCAAGCGGCTCAGTGTGCTGGCCAAGAGCCTGGCAGCCTGGCCAAGAGGACTCTGAGGCAGTCTCCCGCTCAGCTGCCTGCCCCATGTGACCTTGGACTCGCCTACCTGCAGAGCTCTCGGTATGGTCCCTGTCATGTAATACATGCTCAGCGAATGCCAGGCTCTTACAGACATTCCTTTATGGAGGAAACTGAGAAGCCTAATGTTAATGTTCATTAATTAAATGTTAATACCAGGCCATGTCGGAGAAGAAGCATCCCAGAGGTGGCTCTGAGACATTTTCTCCCGAAATTGGTCTGAAGCCTGAAGTCTGAGGGTGGCAGGTGCCTCTCGCTGGCCTAAGCATTGGTCCCTTCTGTAAATCTCCCTCTCTGTTCCCCACTGGCCCCGCAGGCCTCAGGAGGCTTTAAGTTCCTGCACTCACACATTTTTTTCTTTCTGCACCTCCCAGAGGAGTTTGGATAAGAGATAAAACCAAGCAAGCATGGAACCCTGGCACTAGAGGAAACGCAACTCTGGTGACAGAGAACAAGGCCCAGAGTGGGAACAGAAGCAGTGGGCACAAATGGCCTTGGGCACAATGGCGAGTCAGGCTCTAAGCCCCTCCAGGTCCCTGTCTTCCTTAACTCTCTCCTGTGTGTCTGAGCTAAAATGACGATTTCACAACCCAAAGAATGAATCCAGTGGGAATGAGGGCCATCCCCCTCCCCCGTATTAGGTTTCTTATTACGTGACAAATCACCGTAAATTGGGTGGCTTAAAACAACGAGAATTTATTCTCTTCCAGTTCTGGAGGTCCAGAGTCTGAATCCATTTCACTGGGCCTAAGTCAAGTGTGGACAGGGCCACACGCTCCCTCTACTCCCTCCAGAGGCTCTAGGGAAAATATAGGAAAGTCCCCATTCTTGCCTTTCTCAGCTTCTGGAGCTGCATTCCTGGCATGCCTTGGCTCCTGGCCCCTTCCTCCTTCCTCAAAGCCCACAGCATAGTGTCCTCCCATCTCTCTCTCCACTGGGATGGCCACATCCCCCTCTCCATTCTCTGCAGTAGTATCACTCTCTGCTGCCTTCTTGTAAGGACACTTGTGATCATATCATGGGTCTCACCCAGATGCATCTCCCCCATCGCAAGACCTTAACTTACTCACATCTGCAAAGTCCCTTTTGCTGTATAAGGAAACATTCCCAGGCTGTGGGGCTTCAAACAGGGACATGTGGAGGATGCCCATCAGTCAACCTACCAGATGCCCTGACTCTGCCAGCACCAAGTTCTCATGCTCTCTTCACTCTCTGCCAGGCCAGATTGGCTTTTTTAAAAGGTAAAATGGATTTTCAATACTGATGACTTTATAATACCATAAGGAAGTTTTGGTTCTAGTTTATAGCAAACACGACTCAAACTAACATATAAAAAAATAGAACACACTGGCTCATGTAACAGAAAGTGTCTAGGTGTGGGTTTCAGGCACAGCTCGACCCAAGGTCAGGCAGTGTCAGCTGTGCCTCGTACCTCCCCCACTGTCTCTTCGCTCTGTCCTCTGCTGTGTCGGCTCCATTCTCAGGCAGGTTCTGCACACACTGTTGCAAGATGACTTAGAAGCTCCAGCAGCTCCAGCTTTCATATGCCAGGTTCAAGTCCGGAGGAAAAAGGTAGAGGCTTTTCTCTGAATAAGCCCTGGCAAATGTTTGGCTACAGCTCACTGGCTCTGGTTGGTTCCCGTGTCCGTCCCTCCACTAAGGCCTGGGGAACCCAGTGCTGCCCCTAGACTAGGCTGAAAGTTAGAGACAGACTAATTGCCAGAGGGAAATGTAAGGCACCTGAGCAGAGAAAGGGAGCCTGGATCCCCGGTAGCACAGAGCAAAGATGCCCAGCACCATGGTAAGAACAGTGTGTTATTATTACAAATCCCAAGCCAAAGACATGAGCATCTAATTATGAAATAGGCACCAGCTGCTTGGAAAGCTGTTTGAGGGACCTTACCAGTGCCCCAGGGACATGATAAGCTGATAGGACCCTCAGACATTGGAAAACAACTCATGATGAGACCTTTGCACCCATTCCCAGCACCGCCACCCTGTCACAATGGAGTGCAGGGCACCAGATTCATGGGCACCTTCACATTTTCTCATTCTGCAGCATTGATTTTTCACATGAAATATAATGTCCGCATCTTTGAAATGTTAGGATTAGACCACCAATACGGTGAACAAATCCACATCTTTACTATGAGAAAAACCACTTTCAACAGCTTCCCAGAGCAAAATATGTCTGAAGTAGGAATTACCTCCTGTAGACAATGGTGTAAGGCCATATCTCCAATAAAGAGATAATATTAGGAGTATGAGAGAAAGATTCTGTAATTTTGACCATAAAAATAACCATAATTGTGTGCTTATCATGTGCCAGGCACAATTCTAACCCCATTATGTCTCTTAGCTCATGTCCTACAACAATCCTGTTAAGTATTAACATCTCCCCTTGAAACTGAGCCCACGCAACGGATCCAGCCTGCCACGTGTGCACTGACGGCAAAGCCCCTGCCTTAACCACTACCTTCTGCTGACATATGAAAGCGACTTTTCTCTATATTTTATTACTGTATATCCATCTTTCATTTAAATGAGCCTTTTGTGAATACTCCATTGTGCTAGGTACTGTGGATACTGCGGACATAAATGAGACCCTTCCCTGTCCCTACAAATTGATAAACCACTGGTGATGGCAGGTGGTCGTGGTCGTGGTTTAGTATTTGTCCAATTCATTCTTGCATGCTCTCATCCCCACTCACCATCCAAGACTCTGAAGGGACATATGTGGGAAAACACGTGTGCTGAGAAGTGGAGAGGCATCTTGTGGGGCCGAGCCACCTCCCGGCGCTTCAGAAGCGAGGGCTCCAAACTCAGCTGGTTCTTCCTTCTCATACTTCACAGTTTGCAACCAGAGAATCATTGCAGAACCTCACTATAAAACCATTTGCTTAGACTTTTTAACTGTTTGAAGGATACCATTTTGGCCTTTAAGAATCAGGTTGGCCCGAGCAAGAAGTAACAACAGAGCTTGACAGCAGTCAGGTTGGAGTAGCTGTTGGGTTTGCTTCTGGAGAAAGAATGGAAAGGAGAAACTGATGAGTGAGATCCGGAAAATCAGCTAAATGTATAAGGGTGCTGTCCCAAGGACTGTGGTAACCTGAGAACTGCTGTGGTCGGTAGCCAGGTGGGAGGTATTTTAGAGGAGGACTGAATGGGACTTGCTGAGGGGCTGGATATGAGGGGGAAGAGAAGGGTATATCAAGGTCGGTGCCTGAATTTTCAGTTCAAGGAACTAGATAAGTGATAGTGCTGGTGGGTGAGAAGAGAAACAGTCCAGATTTGCTGGTAGAAGGAGAAGAGGGTCTGGGTCCAGACAAGATTACAATAAAGCTCCTTGAATATTTGCCTTCCCGCCCTCCCTCCCTGGCCATAAAGCAAGAATCAATGTAGAAAATTAATTGGGTTCCTTCAGCACAACCTGGTGAGTAGTAGGTGCTGCGTGACACCAGGTCAACAACAGAAATAGTTTCCAGTAAACAGGACCTGAGGGATGGATTTTTTTTTTAAGTAACAGATTTGTGAATCTCTGTCATAGAAACTTAGCTCCTTACAATGCATTACGGCTGGCCCTTAGCTGCCTCTGTTCATTTAAGAACTTCTGGCAGGACTAGGGGATGGGAAACAGGAAGATGGAAATCTGAGTTCTTCTTGGTCCAATGACAACATGTAAGAAGTTTGGTAGATATGCGGTTTTGTCTTCCTCAGTCTACTCTTTTCACTTTGCAGATGAGGTGCTGGGGATATCAGGATAATGTGCTTTCTCATGTCAGCATTCTGTGATTCTAGGAGGACCAAGAAGGGGACTTTGAAGAGTAGGCAAAATTAGAGGACTCAGCAAGGAAGGCTGAGAAAGAAGAAAGTGGCCACCTAAACCAAGAAAAGGGAATTTGTTTTTAAATGGCAGGGAAACAGTTCCACTTCCAGGAATAGGATGAGCTAAAATGCCTGTATATATATATATATGTATATATATTAATTTCGAGGTATGAATGAGCTAACAGAAATTCCTACAGGTAAAGTTCCAAGGAACATTGAATGTTCATGTTAGTTTCCTATAATGTACTAGTTTGCTACTTTACCTCAGACTGGGAGGCTTAAACAACAGAAATTTTTTTTTTAAGTTCTGGAAGCTAGAATCCTGAGATCAAAGGGTTGAAAGGGTTAGTTCCTTCTATGGATTATGAGGGAAGAATCTGTTCTAGGCCTTCTTCTTGGCTTGGAGATGACTGTCTTCTCCTTGTGGCTTTTCTTTGTACATGTCTGTGGCCAAATTTCCAAATTTTATAATAATAAAATGCCTGTCGCATCACATCCATTATAAATACCACATTCTTAGTAAATTGGAAGCCCTTTGTGAAAGAGAACACTGTGAGGTTGGCCTCTAGCTGACCTGCTTATACTCTGTGCCTATGCCTCTAGAAGCCTCCGGGGCCTCCCTCATCAGGCTTTCCACAGCCCATCCATCTAGAATCTTCTCTCCTGCTATGATGGGCCAGCTAATTTACCTGACCAGGGGGTCTGATTAGCCTCTGGGAATGATGGGAGGACTATGGCCATCTCTCAAGTCTAGGCTTCCAGAAACAAGTTCCTGCTTTTGTAGTGGACCTGCAAGAGATCAAGGCCAAGCCTTCGAAGGAGACCTTTGAAGAGGGTGGGCCTTTTGCTCTTTTCATATTTAATTTAAAGGTGATCACCATTAAGGATCATATTGTCTCCTTCTGTTTGTAATGGGTCAGTACAATTTCATGAGATACCGTGTCTGTTATCCCATAGAGAAATGAACTGAGCTGTTTTTTCATTTCAATTTTGAGTGTTATGAAACTTTTCATCCTGCTTTTATGTTGTTACAGAAGAACTCTGGCTACCTTATTATAGATTCATTCTTTTTAAGGCATCTTCCCAGTGCCTCCAATACCAGTGGAGGGCATCAGCCACGTTGATATTCAGTGTGAGCTAAGCTGGCTTCTAAAGAAATCAGTGGAAAGCATCAGTGCATATTTGAACCTAACCTGAGTTAGGGATATGTCTGCTTCGTTCATTTAGTGATCTGATTCTTAAAAAGAGTCTATTTGATTTATCTGCGTTTTCATATTAATTAAAATCCCCCAAAGCTAGCTACAACTACTGAAGACCAGACATTAAAAGAAATTAACTTGAAAAAACCATCCTGTTTTGAAAGTATTTCTAAAGGACTTTGAAACTGATTAAGGGAGATTTCACAGCCTATCTACCTGTTCAGTCTTTCGAAGAGTATGTAGCAGTGGGGACACCTTCTGGAGCTTTTATGGAAGTGGCCATTTCTCACAGAAAAGAGCTTCAAGGAGATTCTGGACACATTCCTCCACTACGCACCTTGCAGCAAGACTCTTTGTGGGAAGTCACTTCAAGGCAAGGTCAACTGTGTCTTGCTTCTCCTTACCTTGATTACAATTGGGATGGATCCCTCATCGTCCAAAGGAGGGTTCTAGACAATACATTGTATGTTCTTTATTGTATGTTGTGGGTTCCAGTTATTTTTAAAATGAAAAAGCCTGCGAGTCACTGCCATTGGGCACAGCACGGCAGAAGTAACCAAGGAGAAGCCCTACTGATGAGGTAGAGTGTCCAGCAAAGCTGTTAAGATAGTGTTAGCTCTGGATCCAGGCTAACTGATCTCAGCCACTTACTTGCTTTCTGAGCTTCAGTTTTGTCACCTGAAGACTGAGGACCATCACAACACCTGCCTCATTAAGCTGCCGTGAACATTTAGCTAGGCATTCCTTATTAAGTGTTTAATATGGTACCTGGTAGAGAGGAAGTGCTGAGTAGTGTTGGCTGCAGTTACTTAATTAGGACATGTTTTAGTCTGTTTGGACTGCTGTAACAAAATAGCAGAGATTGGCCGGCTTACAAGCAGCACACATCCATCTCTCACACTTCCGGAGGCTGAGAAGTCCAGATGATGGCACAGACAGACTTGGTGTCTGGTGAGAACTGCTTCGTGTTTCACAGATGGTGTGTTTTGCCGTGTGCTCACAGGTGGAAAGACCCAGCTAGTTGTCTGGGCTGTCCTTTAGAAGGTCACTAATCCCAGTCATGGGGGCTCAGCCCTCATGACCTGATCACCTCTCAAAGGTCCCTCCTCCTAATACCATCACCTCATGGGTTAGGATCCCAACATATGAAATCTGAAGGGACACAAACATTTGGACCGTAGCAGGGCTCTTGTTTTACCACTACTTTCCCTACCTTCTTGCCACCACCTTTTTAATCAGTGGTTCTCAGCCTTGAAAGCACATTAGAATCATGTTGGAAGCTTTTAAATATCTTGATTCCAAGTAAATCAGAATGTCTGCAGTTGGGGCTCAGGCATCAGTTCTTAGAGTTCCATAGGTGATTCCAATGGACAGCTGCAGGGGAACCACTATTCTAGAAGCTCCAATTGCAAATTCTTTTGATAAAAATATGATTTCACCCCCTGAGTTCTGAGCAACTTGAGTTTCAGCTTCTCAGTTATGTTCCACCAACTTTTCCCTTAGCACAGGTGACAGGTTCGAATCCTTCTGGGACATAATAAAGCCAAAGGGCTAAGCCAAGCTGTCTTTCATAATGGGTATGTGTCTGCGGTTTGCTTCCCTTTCTCCTGTGGCAGAACTGGAACGATCTGGCAGGGAATGCACTGAGCCAGCCCCCATCTGTCATTTGCTTCCCAGTGTGGGAGGTTCAGCAAGTGTAAGACCACACAGCCAGGCAATAGATAAGGAAAGGTGCCTGGGACTTTGTGCCCAAAGGGGCTTGCCTACTTTTTAGTCGAGGTAAAGCAGTGATTATAATCTGCTCCATTTAGAAATAGAAAACAGGGGCTGATCTAATCTGGAGCAGGTTTCTGAGGAGTGGAGTAAGAGGAAGGGAGTGAGGGAGGCAGGGAGGGAATTCATCTGAAGTCCAACAAAGAAAGTGTTTGCCACCAGCCCCAGCACAAGAGCAGCTCACCTGCACTGGACATTTACCATGACCTAGGCTCCCTGCTGGGTCTGTTCCATGTTTTAAGCCTCAATCAGATGAGGAGGGCTCTATCACTAACACAATACCCAGGTCACATAGTGTGTGAATGGGGAAGCCAGAGTTCAAACCCAGGCCGTCTGACCCCTTGGCCTTGAACCGAACCATTGTGCACTCTGCAAGTCTTGCTGTTGGAGCATTTGTCTCTGACTCTGATGCACTGGCCTCTGAGTCCCTTGAAGCAAGATTTGGCTTTCTTATCTTTGGAATCATAGAATGCTGCAGTGGTCTCCCTAGAAACAGAGCCTGAGATGGTGATTCTTGGGCAGGTGATTTATTGATGGAGTTCTCGGTGGGGGGAAAACTGTAAGAGAGTAAGAAAAATGAGATAGGGCAAGGGGGGAAACGAGGAGATCTGTCTGAGCCCACGGGGAGCACTAGAGTATTAATTGCCTGAGAGTTTGTCCCACTCAGAGTCCTCACCCTCATCTAGCCATCCTGGCTTGCTGTTCACACACTATGGGAGGGAGGGCACCACCTCCTGGGGAGCTCAGGGCAGGGGAGGCAACTGACAAGGAGCCAGCTGGAGAAAGATGCAACCAACACCCACAGCAGCCAGTGAGGGGTGCGTCATCCTGGTGAAGGAGATCTAAACAGTGTGTGCCAACAGCAACTGCTACGGTCGATAATTTAAATATATAAAACAGCGTAAGAGCCAAACAAAACACACCTTTTTCCCCCAGCCAGTGGTGGTTTTCACCCTTTGTATGGACACTCCCGGATTCCAGGTCCAACAAATCATTGATTTAGAAGTCATTGTATGTCTACTATGAGGCTGTCCTCACCCCCCAGAGACCTCACGGCAGCAGGTGGCCAGCATACACCATTCCATCTCCAAATATCATCTGAACCAAGCACAAAATCTTAACTGAAACACAAGCATGTTGGGGGGCGGCGGTGGGTTATTATGATGCAGCCCTACTTCCAGGGAAGGGAGAACAGCAAATAAGCCTGGTGGACTTTTTAAATTTGCAACGCAAAAAAAAAAAAAGTGTATTGATCCTAACTCACCCAGGAGTGGAAAATAAAACATGAAGAGGGGAGTTGCTGAGCCCAAACCAGTGTGGCTGATGGACGGTGTGTGGCATTCATGTGATCTGTCACAGCTAAAGGCATGGTTTCTCTCCTGGGCCCTCCAGCGATTCTGATATGGGTAGCTCTGGAACCGGAGCAGTATTGCTTTTCCTTATTTGCTCCATATTCTCTTTTAAAAATAACTGATTCTAATCCTGTTTGGGTCAGCATAATGGGAAAACCATCATCTGTTCCTGAGGCTAAAATGAAATCTGATCGAAAAATAAAACTGCCAACATTCTATTTCAATTGTTTGGAACAGGTTTTTTTTTTTAATGATAAATTAAAGCTTTCATTATGACAGAGGTTTCACTGTCCCCTGTGGCTGAGTCTGTTAGCAGTGGGGCTGCCTTCCCAGTATCCTTTGTTTCCAGAGACCTCTCACTTCCACTTGTCCAGGTATCATTATCACCCGAGGTGTTGTTTTTCCTCAGGTCTACAGACACACTGCCACTTTGAATTTTTCCTTTACAGATATTCCCATATGCTTTTTTTTTTTCTGTTCAGCACAACATCCCAGGGGTGTGCAAATGTTGGATGAGAGAGTGCTATTGTGTGGGACAACTCTGGCAGAGTCTCCCCAGGCATCTCTGCTGACCTGGGGTGATTTAATGAGTGCCTTGAATCATCTTCTGCTGATCCACACTGTCCCTAGCTGGTGCGGCTGAGTGATAGCCTCATATTAATTATCAGCTCCAGTCCTTAGCCAAATTGTTGCCACTGCTACCCACCATGGGTCTGAAAGCTGGCTGTATATTGGAATCACCTGGTAAAGCTGTGAAAAACCTAATTCCTGGGCCCTCTCTGAGTCCTGCCAAATCAGAATTTACCCAAGAACGGGGTTCAGGAACCTTTATTTTAATGTGCTTCCCAGCACCCAGCCCAACATGGGTCCTCAGCCCAGAATGATGTGGTTTCAATCTAAGGTAATGTCATCCGGAGACATCTGTCCTGGAATAAGCCAAATGGAGGCTGATGCAAGAAACTGACTCTTAAAAACTGAGAACAAACTGAGGGTTGATGGGGGGTGGGAGGGAGGGGAGGGTGGGTGATGGGCATTGAGGAGGGCACCTGTTTGGATGAGCACTGGGTGTT
Organism: Prionailurus viverrinus; assembly: GCF_022837055.1. NCBI lineage: Eukaryota > Metazoa > Chordata > Mammalia > Carnivora > Felidae > Prionailurus > Prionailurus viverrinus. Next base: position 14,482,163 of record NC_062575.1, on the reverse strand, counting down.
GTATGGAAACCAATTTGACAATAAATTTCATATTAAAAAAAAAAAGAAAGTGAAAAGAGCTTTTGCACTCTTCTCCCAAGATCTTAGGGAATGGGATCCGCGGGGGGTGGAGGTGGAGGTACGGTGTAAACTCTGACTGCCCCGTGGTTGTTTTTTCTTTTTCTTTTTTTGTAATGCAAGTGCCTGACTTAAGTTTTGCTTGCCGAGGCATCCGTGTCAAAGAGGCACTTTGCCAGCCATACAACTAGATAAGGAGCCGGACCACCTGGGGCACTGAGATTCCTTCGATGTAGAAATCTTGGTTGATTTCAATAACTGACCATTTGGGCCACTTGTCTCTTCTCTTCCCTGCACTTTAAATTCCTACTCTTGGGGCGCCTGGGTGGCGCAGTCGGTTAAGCGTCCGACTTCAACCAGGTCATGATCTCGTGGTCCGTGAGTTCGAGCCCCGCGTCAGGCTCTGGGCTGATGGCTCAGAGCCTGGAGCCTGTTTCTGATTCTGTGTCTCCCTCTCTCTCTCTGCCCCTCCCCCGTTCATGCTCTGTCTCTCTCTGTCCCAAAAATAAATAAACGTTGAAAACAAAAAAAAAATTAAATTCCTACTCTTATGTTTTAAGTTCACCAGTACAGAGTGAGCCTAAGAAATCCTAGCTCTCCACCCTCCACCCCAATAAAAGCAAAACCTAGGCCCACACTGTCTTTCTATCCACGATGTCCCTGTGTGGCCCCAGGTGTGCTGTGTAGTTTTCAGTTCCTGTAACTAATAACCTTTTATTTTCTCAAAGTTTCCTGATGGTTGCTGCTGAAGGGCATCTTCCAATCATAATAAGAACTACAAGGGCTGGTCCCACCACAACACTGGTTATTGATAAGCTGAGAGTAGCACAAAACACACAAAATAGTCCAGTTACCTGTGTGCTGTTTACCTGTTCTCACGCAACCATCCATGCGTGCATCCATCTATCCATCTGTCCATTCAGTCAGACACATATTGAGCTCATGCTCTATGTAGAAGACCCTCAGCAACGAGGGCTATGAAGAAGGAACCTATTGGTCCCGCCCTCCAAGTGCTCACAGTTCTATAGTGAGGTGTCAGCCCAGTGTTTTCCCAAGGGGAAATTGAACTGCTCTCTCTTCTTAAAAAGAGCAGTCAGGGCTCAGCTCAGAGCCCTCACCAGGTGAGAAAATAATAATGGTGATTTTTCTAAACATGGTGGATAAAACTGGGTTTTAATTTATAGCAATGATACATGATTTTCCCTTAAAATAAGCCTATTAGTCAACGTCATGCTTGAATGGTTCAAACTTAAAATTTAAAAGACTGAATACCGAGTGTGCATGAGGTTGTGGGCCTTCTTGAGGTCTCACCTTCACTGTGAAGATAGTGTTAAATGGAGTAAAACCACTTCGGAAGACTGTGTGGCAGTATCCTATAATTTTAAACATACATGTACCATATAACTAAGCGGTTCTTTTCCCAGGAATTGGCTCAGGAGGAATGAAAACATACATCTATGTAAAAACTTGTACACAAATATTCTTAGCAACCGTATTCATAATATTAAAAGCTGGAAACAGCCACATTGCCCACCAACAAGATGGATAAACACATTAGTCATCCATACTATGGAATACTGCTCAGTTATTAAAAAAAGAAAAGATCAGACTACTTAGTGCTCCTTGAAATAACATAAATGAATGTAAAAACATTATGCTGAGCAAAAGAAGTTAGACTCAAGAGTACATATTTATGACTCCATTTGTAAGAAACCATAGACATATCTAATCCATGGTAACATAAGGCAAAGGAATGTTTGTCTGGTACCCTAGTCCTGGCTCTGCTTTCTGTTTGGTTACCTGGACCCAGGATCCCTGGTCATTCATTCACGCATTCATAACCATGCCTGAGTACCTACTGCAGGCCAGGCACTGTATTAGATGCCATATTAGGTACAGGTCCTCAGGGAGCTCATGGGCTAGCAGGGGCAGGAAAAATAAGTGTGGAGTGGAAGCCCAGGGGCTGTAGGCACTCAGAGGAGAGTCACTGGACCCAGACTGGGAGACGATGGTGAGGAAACTTTTTAGGAGAAAGTGAAACCTAAGATTTGAACAAGGTAAGTCTAAGGGGTGGTGTAAGGCAGGTCCTTCTAGGCCTGCCTGTCTAGGATTTCTTTGGAGCTTAGCCATAGAAACTGAGAGCCCCCACTGAGCACCGATTTGCAAAAGCTGATGTGTGCCTCCATCCACCCTGCTTTTGTAGGTTTGTGCCACAGCCAAGGAAGCCCACCAGTGCCCCCCTGTCCCAGGTGGAATCCATCCCAGTGACCTCAGCTTCTGCCAGCTCTCCAGCAATGCCAGTAACAGAGTCCCCTGAGATGGAGCTAAATGGTTTTGTTAAGTAAGTGCAAATGCAAGGCTAGAATGGATTTTTTAAAATAACATTTTTTTTTCTCTACCCTGACTTACATTCTCAAGCCCATCCCTTATTTATTCATCCAGCAGCTCACTGGTCAACAGTTTAGTGAGTGACTTCTGTGTGTGAGTCCCTGGACTGTGCAGGTGGAATAGAGTTGAAAAGCATCTCTACTTTCAGGAGGTCATAGCCTCCTGATTCCTGGAGGACTAAGTCCTTCCTATCACATAACCTTCTCCATCTGTCCAGAGTCGGCAGCCAGGGTCAGGTCAAGGGTAGCAAGCAGAAAAGGATATGGCAGTTGGCCAAACAGTGTATCCTCACGATAAAGTGCTCCAGTAAATAATAAACCTTAACATTGAGCACTGGAGACACAGAAAATTGTCTGAAGCATTGCTAGAGCTTCCCAGAACTTTTTGTAATTTGGACATGGGCTTGGTAGGCCAGGAAAGAAGGGTTGGAGTCTGTGGAAAATTGACTAGCCTGATGCCCTATACTCCATGTTTGGGGACAGGGAGTAACAGAGCACTGACCAGCTGATCTCGTGAAAAAAGCATGCTTTGAATGAGAACCCCACTTATCCTTTGGAGTACAGTAGAGGGAGAGAGGAAGATGGAGTGATGCTGTAGCTGAAGGCTGTGTCGGGATGGTTGCCAAATGAGTGATTCTCCACATTTTGTTCAACTCCCCAGGACTATCCTCATGGATGAAGATGCCAGGCCTGAAGAAGGACAATACAAAAAAGCACAAGCACCCATCATGATCATCTCCGATGTACGGTTTTCTCTCCATGGGATGGGTTAGCAAGCCGAGGGTCCTTCCTGTAAAACAAAAACAGAGCCAGGAGCAGTGACAAGTGCAAGGCTGGGGATTGGGTGGGATGAGGCTGTGGAACTTTATCCACATCACTTCCCGACCAAACACCCATAGAGCTAACACCCCAGTGAGAGCCAGACATCTCAGCACATAGATTTTTCTCTATAATGAAGAAGCCAGTTACCTCTAAACCGTGGCATTCTTCCCAGCCCCCAAATAGAGGCTACAAAAGGAGAAAGATTTCTCTCCGTAATTCCATAGTAAAAACAAAGGGGAAATCAAGGGAGTTTAAAAATGCATACCCTTAAATTCTCCTTCTAGAAGGATGGCCTAAGGAAATCATTGGAGATAAAAAAATTTATGTACAAAGATGTTTGTCACAACACTTTAGAAATAGAATAAAAATTGGAAAAATAAATTACTGTATATCCATGACCATATACAGTCTTTTAAAATACAGTTTGACTCAGTAGTGGCAGAGCATTTTTATATTTTGTAGGTAGGGTTATGAATTGACATCGCCTCTGTGGCATATAATTTGGGGAGTATATCAGAATTTAATGCACATTTCCACTGCTAGGATACTATTCTCCAGATCTGCCTTTACATGTGCATAGACATGGAACTCTCCTTGGACACTGAAGCTTTGTTGGTAAAAGCAAGAAAAATTGGAAACAACTTGACTCCACCAATAGGAGACTGACTTGTGTTTGCACAAGGCAATACTATAAAATCTTTTCTTAAAAAATGAGGAAGTTCTCTAACACTGACTTAAAGCAATCTCTGGTATATTAAGTAAAAAAATGTTCTATATTTTTAATTTTATTTTAATCCAGTATAGCTAATATACAGTATTATATTAGTTTTGGCTCTACAATATAGTGTTTCAACAAGTCTGAATATTACTTAGGGCTCATCACAGTAAGTGCACTCTTAATCCCTACGCCTTGTTTCACCCATATCCCCACCCACCTCTCCTCTGGTAACCATGTTTGTCCTCTGTACTTAAGAGTCTGGTTTTGGTTTGTCTCTTCTTTTAATTTGTGCATTTGCTTTGTTTCTTAAATTCCACGTATGAGTGAGATCATATGGTATTTGTCATCCTCTGGCTTATCTCACTTAGCATTATACTCTCTAGGTCCATTCATGTTGTTGCAAATGGCAAGATTTCATTCTTTTTTATGGCTGAATATTCTATTGTATGTATATACCACCTCTTCTTTACCTATTCATGTATCAGTGGACACTTGGGCTGCTTCCATCATTTGGCTATTGTAAATAATGCTGCAATAAAAATATGAGGTGCGTATATCCTTTCAAATTAGTGTTTTCATATTCTTTGGGTAAATACCCAGTAGTGAAATCACTAGATTATATGGTAATTCTATTTTTAATTTTTTGAGGAACCTCCACACTGTTTTCCACAGTGTCTGCACAATTTTGCATTCCCAACAACAGTGTATGAAGGTTCCTTTTTCTCCACACCCTCGCCAACACTTGTGGCTGATGATGTTTTTTATTTTAGCCATTCTGATAGGTGTGAGGGGATACCTCATTGTGGTTTTGATCTGCATAATTGATGTTGAGCATCTTTTTGTGTATCTGTCAGCTACATGTTCTATTTTTTAAAAGTATTTTAGATAATGCTTGTGAAGAATATTTATGGAAATGCAGCACTCCTATAAACTGACTGATCAGAATACAAGTACATACCCTTATATAAACACATTGTACACACACATACATATGTGTGTGTGTATAGTATAAGTAATTTATTTGTATTTCTCTCTTTGAAGTTTTCTATATTTTCCAATTTTTTTAGAATATATGTATGTATATAAAATACCTTTAAATGTTAATTTTCTTTTTCTATTTTCAAAGAGATTTGTCATAGAAGAGTCAAGAATACAGAAAACTGAAAGCAAAAATCCTTACAATGCCACCATTTATGAAAAAGAGCCACTGAAGGGTGCCTGGGTGGCTCAGTTGGTAAAGTGTCTGACTTCAGCTCAGGTCATGATCTCACAGTTCATGAGTTTGAGCCCCGTGTTGGGCTCTGTACTGACAGCTCAGAGGCTGGAACCTGCTTTGGATTCTGTGTCTTCCTCTCTCTCTGACCCTCCCCCACTTGTGTTTGCTTGCTCTCTCTCTCTCTCTCTCTCTCTCAAAAATTAATAAACATTAAAAAAAAATTTTAATTTAAAAAAATAAGAAAAAGAGCCACTGAAATTTTAGCAACCTCCCAGTAACTATTTGCATACACAAATCTCTGAATGAATTTACACACGCTTGTACCTTCAGGTGTGATACATGGGCATATGTCATTTTACATAAATGGAACTGCTTTTTCACTCAGTAATATGTTGCGCATATGATTCCTGATCCCTAAATATACATATAGTGCATCATCCTCCATGGACAGAGGACCCACACACACTCCATTTATTTATTTATGTATTTATTTTGATAGAGACAGAGACAGAGTGCGTGGGGGAGGGGCAGAGAGAGAGAGGGAGAGAGAGAAAATCCCAAGCAGGCTCCGCACCACCAGCATGGAGCCCAACGCAGGGCTTGAACTCACAAAACCACGAGACTATGACCTGAGCCGGAATCAAGAGGCAGACGCTTAATCAACTAAGCCACCCAGGCGCTCCCCACACATACTCCATTTAAAATAATCCCCTATTGTTAAGTTTCTCAGGATCCACATAAGAGTGAAAACATGTGGATCCTGAGAAATTTAACAGAAGACCATGGGGGAGAGGAAGAAAAAAAAAAAAGGTTAGGGAGGGAGCCAAAACATAAGAGACTCTTAAAAACTGAGAACAAACTGAGGGTTGATGGGGGGGGTGGGAGGGTGGGGTGGGTGGGTGATGGGTATTGAGGAAGGCACCTGTTGGGATGAGCACTGGGTGTTGTATGGAAACCAATTTGACAACAAATTTCATACTAAAAATAAATAAATAAATAAATAACCTTTAAAAAATAAAAAATAAAACTTTAACAAAAATATAAAGTAAAATAAAATAATCCCCTATTGATAGGCATTTAGTTTGCTTCCAAAGTTTTGCTACTGTAAGTAATGCTGCAGGAAACATCCTTGTACATATATTTTGGGCATTTGTCCAGTTCTCTCCATAAGAAAAAAAATGTACTATTTTTTAAGGTATAGACAACATACATCAGTTTTCTGTCACTGGTGGGGAGAAGCACATTGATGAACCGTTGTGAATGCTTACTAGCTTTTCCTCATGCCTCTGATTTCTAGGGATTAAGTTTTAACTCTGCTGAAACTGAAAGAATAAACCCAAACCAGAGCCAGGTGGAGTTTCAGGAACCCCCATGGAGTTTTGAACGGGAAGAAATGCTTCCCATTGGGGTAGAAGAAGTAAGTAACACCTCATGGGCCCTAAAGTCAGATGATACTAACTCTTCTCACTGAGCACCTGCCCCAAGTTAAAAATCTAAATCCTGCCGGGCCAGTCTTCCCCCCGCATTACCATCAGGTATGTCCAGGGTTCTGGGCTAGGCACCTTTCATGGAGTCAAACAAGTTAAAGTCAGGAATTAATCTGTAAGCTGACTGGAGTTTAACCTACCCTCTGCAGGCCCTTCATCCTGATTGATGCTCTCCTACAGAATGACTTTCTCTGCAGGTGTTTGATATCCTGCCCCTATATGGAGTGCTGAAGCCGCATAGTAGCCACCAGATATCGTTCACCTTCTATGGACACTGTGACATCATTGCACAGGCTAAAGCCCTGTGCGAAGTAGAAGGAGGGCCCACCTATGAGATCATGCTGAGGGGAGAGGCATCCCTGGTCAACTACTCCTTTGACACCAAGGATATTAACTATGGATTACAGGTATTGACGACCACAGGGAGGAGATTTCCTGGTTTTGCCTTAAACATCGCACAAAGTCCTGTGCTCTAACCTGTCCTAGAGCCCCGGATCATCACCGTCTCAGCACTACCCCTAACCTTGATCCCTGATCTGCTTCCCTAACCCTAATCATCCCACTGCCAACTGTTTGCCAGACTTTTTCACTTGCTTTTCTGTCTCCTGAAATTCAGCATGTTAGACACTAAAACTTGCATCTTCCATCTCAATCCAGAAGCCCATACCAACCTCTCCATTTCTTCAATAGCGCTACCACCTTCTCTGTCCCTTGAGTTTACAGTCTCCAAGCATTTTCCACTACACGCTTCCCTTTGCCTCCCCATATCCTGCAAGCATCCAGGTTAGCTAATTCATCAAGCAGGATTCCTCTGTGTTGGTTTTCCCTTCCCATGGCCACTGCAGTTGTCACACCACAGGGGTTCATCAAGCCATTACTAAGATATTACAGCAATTCTTCTGAAACCATAATGTGCATACAAATCACCTGAGAATCTTGTTCCAGTGCAGATTCTGATTCAGTAGGTCCTGGGTGGAGCCTCAGAATCTGCGTTTCTCCCAAGCTCCCAGGTGATGCCAAGGACTCCACGGAAGCAAGGGGTTACACCGCATTCAGGGCTTTGGCCACTAACCCATCTAAACAGCACTGCCGCATAGATTTTCCCCAAATTGCATTTTCATCCTATCAACCCTCAACAATTAGCCCCAGCAGCATTTAGGAAGCAACTTAGTATTGAGAAAAGAGCATGGTTTTGCTATCAGAGAAACTGGGATGGTATCCCAGTTTTACTTCCTACTGACTCTGTAGCATATCACCTGACATCTCCAAGCCTCAGTACCCCTCATCTATCAGGTAGGAATGGGGTAGCAGTACCTAGCTCACCAGGTGCTTGTGGTTATTAAAGTGCAAGGTCAATACTGTGCATGGGTCAGAGAAGGCCTCCAATCATGAGTCCCTTTCTCTGTCATCCATTGGATCAGAACCAAGCTCCTCCACCTGGGTGAGGGGATCCTAAGCCCCTCTATTAACCTAACTGATGTCCCTTACACATTAAATTTGGTTTCTCTTAGTTTCTCACTGTAGGCCATTCATCCCTTTGTGGCCAAACTGGTTTACCCACTGACCCTAATACATCCCAGGCCTTCTTGCCTCAATACTTCCTTTTATATAATCCCTCTCATCTTCCACTCTGCCAACCCCAAATCTACACATACTGTAAGATTCAGTTCAGCTCTATCCTTTAGTTATCTTTTTCTTACCTTGCATTCTCTTGGCATTTAAATATATTCTTTGCCATAATATAATGCACATTCTAATTTTTGATTTGGAATAATTATTGATTCTATGTTTGTACATCTTCTTTTCCCAATTAGATTTTGTGTTATGTACTCGGAACCATATCTCTACCAAATTTTAATGGAAGTCAGACTGCCGTCGTATAGCTGCTGCATGGATAATTATCGAATTGTGTGTGTGCATGTGTGTTTATAGGTTAAAAATTGTGCCTAAAAGCAAATTCACCCAACACCTTTTGAGACTTTGTCCACTGAGTTGACCAAATACAATTCCCTTTCATTACTTATCTCCAGGTTCTTCTGTTTTGGGTCAGCTCAGAGTGTATTCTTTGAAGCAGCCAGTCCTTGCCCTATCTTATCCTAAGAACCCCTGAAGTGGCCTTATTTTGTGGTTTTTGGCCCTGCTGTTCAGCTGCTGAATTGTGTCAGTAAAATCTCAGGAAAAGGAACATGTCTTGCCTACTACTCCCATGTCTCTCCATATGAATGCAAAAATTTTAATTCTAGACTCAAATCTTATCCAAAAAATAAACAAATAAACTTTGGCCTAGGAAAGCTTAATTTTGAGATCCTCTGTCATGAGTTCTTTGTGGTGAAGAAACTGAGGTGCAGAGAGTTAGAACACCCCACACACGGCTCTACTAACTTAAACTAGTTGCTAGAAGAGCTAACAAAGAGCCAGGTTTCTGACGTCCAGTGCTCCTCCAGCTCCAGAGGGCACATTTTGATGCTACTGAAATGTGGATTGGATTGGCCAGTGTCTACACCAGGAAAGATGAAATCTGTGTGTGTGAAGTGTATTTGTCCACCCGCCTTTCCCAGGATGACAGCAGCATCCCAAAGGGTAGCTGATAGCTGTCACTCTTCTTCTCCTCTCAAGCTGTTTGACCATGTCACAGAGAATGAAATCACGCTGAAGAACACTGGGAAAGTTGGCTTTGAGTTCAAGGTTCTGACTGACCCCCTGTCTTCGCCAGACAACCTTCTGCCTGGAGTGCCCCTAATCGTGCCCATCTCAGTAAGTGGCCATGTGACAGTGGTAGGAGGGACCCAAGTTCAAACCTGCAAGCTGTAGCCCTATGGCACATGATATTACACTAAACATTCATTGTCAGGATTATGGGTGTGATTTTTTTAACTAAAAATAGTTATCATAAACCTAATAATAATAATAATAATAATAATAATAATAAATTCAAGCACTTTACTCATTTATTAATCAAGTATTAATTGAATCCTGAATTAGCCAGGCACCATACAGGTATCAGGGGCTCCAGTGTGAACAAGACAATATAGCCCCATGGATTTTTTTTCATAATTAGAAGAATGGTTTATTTCCACTTCTGTCATCACACTTCCCTTCTAAGTCCTTGAAGCCAAGGGCCTCTTCTCCACTTGCTTTTATTGATCCCTTTTTAAAATACAGTTTTATTACACATGTATGTATCCTTAAACAAAGTGCTTTTAGTTTATTAATTTACGAAAACTTTTAAGCACCTACTATGACCAGGCATTTTTCTAGCACTGAGGATAGCATAGCGTAGTAAACAAAACAAATATACTTGATCCCAAAACTTGGAAAGTTTGTTTTATGGGATTTTATTTTATCTTGAGTTTTATGAAAATGGCATCAGTAATGTAATTTTGTGCATTTTGTTTTTTTCATCCAGTATCGTGTTTCTAAGAATAGTGCACATTGTCACATGTAGCTATAGTTCATTTATTTTCATAATCAAATAATATCCCTTCTATAACTATATTGAAAGCAATTTTCCTTTTTCCTGTCAAAGCATTTGGGATTTTTTTCTCACTAAAATTTTGCTGTTAGAAACAATCCTGCTACAAATATTCTTGTGCCTGCCTCCTGATGTACAAATGGAAGCATTTTTCTTAGGGAATTTTCCTAGGAGTGAAATTTCTGGGTCATGGACTATGCAGATGTTCAATTTGATAAGACAGCGCTAAAACTTTTTTCACAGTGTTTTTTTCCCCGTTGGCATTCCCAACAGATGTAAACATACTCTCACTGAAATTTAGTAAATTTTGTCAATAAGTGTTTTAAAAAATTTTTATTATAATCCTAGTTTCATTTCTCTGGTCACTTATGAGGATTAGCACCTTTTACTGCATTTATTTGCCATTCATATTTCCTCTTTTTATGAAATACTTGTTCACATACCCTACCTATTTTTTATTGGTTACTTGTCATTTTCTCATAGCTTCATAAGATGAATCTTGGGTGAGGGGTGTGAATAGAAAATAATCAGCATAAGAGGCCGGTGGGACTATCTAGTCCATTAAATCTCCAGAAGCAGGAGTCCATTGTAAATATTAACATTCTGGTCTTTCTGCTATGTAGGGTTTTATCAGTGCACATAAAGAGCAGGTATTGAAGGTTTACTACTTACCTGGAGTACCTGAGATCTTTCAAAGGAATTTCCAGATACAGATTGCCCACCTGGACCCAGAAAACATCACTCTGCGTGGTGAGGGAATCTTTCCCCGAATCAGCCTCGATCTCCCCAGGAAACTTCAAGGTATTATTACCTACTATAGTATTTTTCCACTGGGGAACAAAAGGTACATTTTAGCTTTGCTTATTTGAAGGCTGATTGGTACTCAAATGATTTGTTTGGTACTCACTAAGTTCCTGTGTCATTCCTCATTTCGTAAAAAAAAAAAAAAAAAAAAAAAAAATACAAACAAATTCGAGTTGAAATTGATTTGGTGACCTGTATTTAATGAGACAGGATGTGGTCCACAGAAGTCCCAAATTAAGACCCCTGGCCAATTTTGCCATCACTGAATTACATATAGAGAGATCAGAAAGTTGCACTTCCAGAGGCCTTTTCCTCCAGCACACATTTCTTCCAGCTATAATCTCTCCCTGAATTGTCCCTACCCGTGGCACACTTACAGATGACCACTGAGAGGCAAAGGCTGATCACTCCAGGGAGTAGCATTTGCAAAATATAAACTGTACACAAAGGCAACCAAGGTTCTGACCCCTTCCTTATTTTTGCATTACACAGTTTGGGGGCTAATTCAGACTTTTATTAGTTGTCTGCGCACATACTTAGCCAAGGTTTTTCTGGTAATATCTGGTCCCTGGAGCCATCCCTCTGTATCAGAAGACTTCTATCTTGGCAAATCCCAAAGCTCAGCTGAGCAGCTCTCTTGGCCATGGACTCTCTGGCTCTTTCTTCCTGACATGGGATATAGAACAGAGGGTTAAGACAAAGGTCTCACTCTTCTTTGTAACTCCTTTGAGCTCCTTGAAATCTGCATTCCACAGACAGCTTCAGACTAAGCCTTCACACTGAGCCTTTCCTCCACCCCTGATCCCCAAAGTCACTGGCTCACCTACTGATGATAATTCTTTACATCCTAATTGCTCCCTGAAACTACAACACAAATATTAGTAAATCTAACACCATGTTACACTCTACCATCTAGGGTTCCAACCAGCCAGAAGTTAGTCCAGCTCTCAAAGTCTTTGCCACTTGGTTGAAAACCAGGGGCCCTGCTGGCAGTAGATATGTTTGGCCAGCAGAGGGCTTTCGAAGAATTGAGATCTGAATACTGTTAGTTCTGAATACTATCCGTTGGGTCTCCCGTGCTCCCGTTCATCACAAGTACAGTGCTTCCTATGGCTCCATAGTAGGCACTTTATTTCTCTGCCTACCTCATCCCTCTAGCATTAGAATTTGCACTGGCTTACTGGTGAACATGAGTGTCTGAAATCTTTCCCCTGATTGCCTGCATCCCTGATTTGGGGGACTGGAGCTTGTTTAGTTACAGTTAGAGTTGCAGATATAGTCCTTTTGCTTACTGAGATTTAACAAACATGCGAAGTCACTTAAAGGATGACCGACCGTGTGGGTGTGTCCAGCGCAGAGGGGGCTCCCAGGTCATGCAGCATTCAGTACTAGAGCCAGGACAGCATCTAGGAAGCTGCGATCTGGTTGATCACCCAATGCATGACTTAGGATGTTGCTGCCATCAAGTTCTTGTGAACCAGCTCTTAGCTCCCTAAAGCATAATCTCATTAAACTCAGTGGGGTCTCTGCTACAAATTGAACTCAGTCACAATCTATGTCACCCTCTGAGGCAGGGAAAACATGACAGGTAAAGCACCAAAAAGTTCACTTCCCTTCTGACTTTATGAACCCTGAGCTGACAGTCTGTGTTTTAGGCATGATTCATATATTTTTAACCATCCTGATTTCTTTCTCCTTCCAATCCCACAGGAAATGAAAAGTATGAAACCTTCTTGAATCAGGCCAGAAAAAACCTAGAAAAAGAGTACAACTATGAAACACTTGACCACTTAGAGATAACTGAGGAATTGCCTGAGGATGAATCTTCTGAGGTAAGATTAGCTTCACCCTGCACAGAATGAATGTGGGAGGAGAATGGTAGGTACAAAGACCCAGGGGCAGGAAGGTCATGGTCTCTCTGAGGAACAGAAAGGAGAAGAAGCTATAGCTAGAGCAAAGAAGGGGGAGAGGTAAGGAGTCCCCTAATGAACCTATTAAAGGGTTTTGAACTTTATTCTGAGGGCAACAGCAAGTTAGTGAAGTGTTTCAAGTGGGGCCTGGGGTAATCAGAATTGCATCTTTAAAAAATCTCTCTGGCTGCCTTGTGAAGCCCTGAGAAGCTCTCAGGGGTTTGGGTTGCGGGGTGTGTGTGTGTGTGTGTGTGTGTGTGTGTGTCTGTGTGTGTCTGTGTGTCTGTGTGTGTAATAAGGATAGATGTGCTGAGATGTGCTCAGTTTTTAAAAGCTGATGGGGTAACTCTAGATGAGAGATGGAGGTGGTGTCAAGACTGATAACACAGGAGGTGGAAAGAATCGAGTAGTTTCAAGAAATACTCTGGAGTTGGAATGGTCAGTGATTAGGGATTGGTTGGATGTGGGGGTGGGGCAGAGGTGACCCCTACCTTAAGTGTCTTGCTTGACGGACAAAGTAAGGAGGAGGAGAAGTGAGATGGGAAACTCAGGAGGAAGAGCAAGTTTGAGGGGAGAGGAGGAAGGGATCTGAGTTCCAATGGTTTGTTATTACACCCGAGATTTCTGAACATCATCCAAGTGAGCTTCCCATAGGGAGCTGGCCCCATGGGCTAGAGAGCTGAGGAGAGAGGCTGGAGAAAGTGCTGTGAGTCACCAGATGGCCATTGTGATCACAGGGAATGGTGAGATTCCCTGGGAAGTGTACCGAGTGAGCAGGGGTAGATTCAGAATAGAACCCTCTGGTCGCCAACAGCTAAGTGGGGGAGGGGGCAGCCAAAGAGGTTCAGCATGGTGCCTCTAAGGTGGAAGCCAAGCCAACAGTTGGTCTCTCGAGGCAGAGTGGCCCAGCTGGTAAATAAAGTCGGCCCTCCCCCATTGGGAAGTGAAAGCAAAATCCCCAAATCCTCCTTCACCCCTCCCTGATATTCTTCTCTTAATAGTCCATTCTTGACCATAAAGCCTGCTTTCTCCCTGTACTCCTCTTTATTTTTATTTTATTTTATTTTATTTTACTTTATTTCATTTTATTTTATTATTTTATTTTATTATTTTATTTTATTTTATTTTACTTTACTTTATTTTATTTTTTTAATATATGAAATTTATTGTCAAATTGGTTTCATACAACACCCAGTGCCCATCCCAAAAGATGCCCTCTTCAATGCCCATCACCTACCCTCCTCTCCCTCCCACCCCCCATCAACCCTCAGTTTGTTCTCAGGTTTTAAGAGTCTCTTATGCTTTGGCTCTCTCCCACTCTAACGTCTTTTTTTTTTTCCTTCCCCTCCCCCATGGGTTTCTGTTAAGTTTCTCAGGATCTACATAAGAGTGAAAACATATGGTATCTGTCTTTCTCTGTATGGCTTATTTCACTTAGCATAACACTCTCCAGTTCTATCCATGTTGCTACAAAGGGCCATATTTCATTCTTTCTCATTGCCACGTTGTACTCCATTGTGTATATAAACCACAATTCCTTTATCCATTCATCAGTTGATGGACATTTAGGCTCTTTCCATAATTTAGCTATTGTTGAGAGTGCTGCTATGAACATTGGGGTCCAAGTGGCCCTATGCATCAGTACTCCTGTATCCCTTGGGTAAATTCCTAGCAGTGCTACTGCTGGGTCATAGGGTAGGTCTATTTTTAATTTTTTGAGGAACCTCCACACTGTTTTCCAGAGCGGCTGCACCAGTTTGCATTCCCACCAACAGTGCAAGAGGGTTCCCATTTCTCCACATCCTCGCCAGCATCTGTACTCTCCTGATTTGTTCATTTTAGCCACTCTGACTGGCGTGAGGTGATATCTGAGTGTGGTTTTGATTTGTATTTCCCTGATGAGCGACGTTGAGCATCTTTTCATGTGCCTGTTGGCCATCCGGATGTCTTCTTTAGAGAAGTGTCTATTCATATTTTCTGCCCATTTCTTCACGGGATTATTTGGTTTTTGGGTGTGGAGTTTGGTGAGCTCGTTATAGATTTTGGATACCAGCCCTTTGTCCGATATGTCATTTGCAAGTATCTTTTCCCATTCCGTGGGTTGCCTTTTAGTTTTGTTGATTGTTTCCTTTGCTGTGCAGAAGCTTTTTATCTTCATGAGGTCCCAATAATTCATTTTGCTTTTAATTCCCTTGCCTTTGGAGATGTGTCAAGTAAGAAATAGCTGCGGCTGAGGTCAGAGAGGTTTCTCCCTGCTTTCCCCTCTAGGGTTTTGATGGTTTCCTGTCTCACATTCAGGTCCTTTATCCATTTTGAGTTTGTTTTGTGAATGATGTAAGAAAGTGGTCTAGTTTCAACCTTCTGCATGTGGCTGTCCAGTTCTCCCAGCACCATTTGTTAAAGAGACTGTCTTTTTTCCATTGGATATTCTTTCCTGGTTTATCAAAGATTAGTTGGCCATACTTTTGTGGGTCTAATTCTGGGGTTTCTATTCTATTCCATTGGTCTATGTGTCTGTTTTTGTGCCAAAACCATGCTGTCTTGATGATTACAACTTTGTAGTAGAGGCTAATGTCTGGGATTGTGATGCCTCCCGCTTTGATCTTCTTCTTCAAAATTACCTTGGCTATTCGGGGCCTTTTGTGGATCCATACAAATTTTAGGATTGCTCGTTCTAGCTTTGAGAAGAATGCTGGTGCAATTTTGATTGGGATTGCATTGAATGTGTAGATAGCTTTGGATAGTATTGACATTTTGACAATATTTATTCTTAAATCCATGAGCACGGAATGTTTTTCCATTTCTTTATATCTTCTTCAATTTCCTTCATAAGCTTTCTATAGTTTTCAGCATACAGATCTTGTACATCTTTGGTTAGATTTATTCCTAGGTATTTTATGCTTCTTGGTGCAATTGTGAATGGGATCAGTTTCTTTATTTGTCTTTCTGTGGCTTCATTATTAGTGTATAAGAATGCAACTGATTTCTGTACATTAATTTTGTATCCTGCGACTTTGCTAAATTCATGTATCAGTTCTAGCAGACTTCTGGTGGAGTCTATCGGATTTTCCATGTATAATATCATGTCATCTGCAAAAAGTGAAAGCTTAACTTCATCTTTGCCAATTTTGATGCCTTTGATTTCCTTTTGTTGTCTGATTGCTGATGCTAGCACTTCCAACACTATGTTAAACAGCAGCGGTGAGAGAGGACATTCCAGTCATGTTCCTGATCTCAAGGAAAAAGCTCTCAGTTTTTCCCCAAGGAGGATGACGTTAGCTGTGGGCTTTTCATAAATGGCTTTTATGATCTTTAAGTATGTTCCTTCTATCCCGACTTTCTCGAGGGTTTTTATTAAGAAAGTATGCTGAATTCTGTCAGATGCTTTTTCTGCATTGATTGACAGGATCATACAGTTCTTATCTTTTCTTTTATTAATGTGATGTATCACATTGATTGATTTGTGAATGTTGAACCAGCCCTGCAGCCCAGGAATGAATCCCACTTGATCATGGTGAATAATTCTCTTTATATGCTGTTGAATTCTATTTGCTAGTATCTTACTGAGAATTTTTGCATCCATATTCATCAGGGATATTGGCCTGTAGTTCTCTTTTTTAACTGAGTCTCTGTCTGGTTTAGGAATCAAAGTAATACTGGCTTCATAGAATGAGTCTGGAAGTTTTCCTTCCCTTTCTATTTTCTGGAATAGCTTGAGAAGGATAGGTATTATCTCTGCTTTAAACGTCTGGTAGAACTCCCCTGGGAAGCCATCTGGTCCTGGACTCTTATTTGTTGGGAGATTTTTGATAACTGATTCAATTTCTTCGCTGGTTATGGGTCTGTTCAAGCTTTCTATTTCCTCCTGATTGAGTTTTGGAAGAGTGTGGGTGTTTAGGAATTTGTCCATTTCTTCCAGGTTGTCCGGTTTGTTGGCATATTCATTTTTCATAGTATTCCCTGATAATTGCTTGTATCTCTGAGGGATTGGTTGTAATCATTCCATCTTCATTCATGATTTTATCTATTTGGGTCATCTCCCTTTTCTTTTTGAGAAGCCTGGCTAGAGGTTTGTCAATTTTGTGTATTTTCAAAAAATCAACTCTTGGTTTCATTGATATGCTCTACAGTTTTTTTAGATTCTATATTTATTTCTGCTCTGATCTTTATTATTTCTCTTCTTCTGCTGCGTTTGGGGTATCTTTGCTGTTCTGCTTCTGTTTCTTTTAGGTGTTCTGTTAGATTTTGTATTTGGGGTTTTTCTTGTTTCTTGAGACAGGCCTGGATTGCAATGTATTTTTCTCTCAGGACTGCGTTCGCTGCATCCCAAAGCATTTGGATTGTTGCATTTTCATTTTCATTTATTTCCATATATTTCTTAATTTCTTCTCTAATTGCCTGGTTGACCCACTCATTCGTTAGTAGGGTGTCCTTTAACCTCCATGCTTTTGGAGGTTTTCCAGACTTTTTCCTGTGGTTGATTTCAAGCTTAATAGCATTGTGGTCTGAAAGTATGCATGGTATGATTTCAATTCTTGTATACTTATGAAGGGCTGTTTTGTGACCCAGTATGTGATCTATCTTGGAGAATGTTCCATGTGCACTCGAGAAGAAAGTGTATTCTGTTGCTTTGGGATGCAGAGTTCTAAATATATCTGTCAAGTCCATCTGATCCAATGTATCATTCAGGGCCCTTGTTTCTTTACTGACCATGTGTCTAGATGATCTATCCATTGGTGTAAGTGGGGTATTAAATTCCCCTGCAATTACCACATTCTTATCAATAAGTTTGCTTATGTTTGTGATTAATTGTTTTATATATTTGGGGGCTCCCATATTCGGTGCATAGACATTTATAATTGTTAGGTCTTCCTGATGGATAGACCCTGTGATTATTATATACTGCCCTTCTTCATCTCTTGTTACAGCCTTTAATTTAAAGTCTAGTTTGTCTTATATAAGTATGGCTACTCCAGCTTCCTTTTGACTTCCAGTAGCATGATAGATAGTTCTCCATCCCCTCACTCTCAATCTGAAGGTGTCCTCAGCTCTAAAAGGAGTCTCTTGTAGACAGCAAATAGATGGGTCTCATTTTTTTTTATCCAATCTGACTCCCTATGTCTTTTGGTTGGAGCATTTAGTCCATTTACATTCAGTGTTATTATATAAAGATATGGGTTTAGAGTCATTGTGATGTCTGTAGGTTTCATGCTTGTAGTGATGTCTCTGGTACTTTGTCTCACAGGATCCCCCTTGGGATCTCTTGCAGGGCTGGTTTAGTGGTGATGAATTCCTTTGGTTTTTTGTTTGGAAAGACCTTAACTCTCCTTCTATTCTGTATGACAGACTTGCTGGATAAAGGATTCTCGGCTGCATATTTTTTCTGTTCATCACATTGAAGATTTCCTGCCATTCCTTTCTGGCCTGCCAAGTTTCAGTAGATAGATCCATCACTAGTCTTATCGGTCTCCCTTTATATGTTAGAGCACGTTTATCCCTAGCTGCTTTCAAGATTTTCTCCTTATCCTTGTGTTTTGCCAGTTTCACTATGATATGTCGCGCAGAAGATCGATTCAAGTTACGTCTGAAGGGAGTTCTCTGTGCCTCTTGGATTTCAATGCCTTTTTCCTTCCTCAGATCAGGGAAGTTCTCAGCTATTATTTCCCTCAAGTACACCTTCAGCACCTTTCCCTCTCTCTTCCTCTTCTGGAATCCCAATTATACATATATTATTGCATTTAATTGTGTCACTTAGTTCTCTAATTCTCCCCTCATACTCCTGGATTTTTTTTGTCTCTCTTTTTCTCAGCTTCCTCTTTTTCCATAATTTTATCTTCTAATTCACCTATTCTCTCCTCTGCCTCTTCAATCTGAGTTGTGGTTGCCTCCATTTTATTTTGAACGTCGTTTATAGCATTTTTAGCTCCTCCTGACTGTTTGTTAGTCCCTTGATCTCTGTAGTAATAGATTCTCTGCTGTCCTCTATACTTTTTTCAAGCCCAGTGATTAATTTTATGACTATCATTTTAAATTCATTTTCTGTTACATTGCTTAAATCATTTTTGATCAGTTCATTAGCTGTTGCTACTTCCTGGAGTTTCTTTTGAGGAGAATTCTTCCGTTTCGTCATTTTGGATAGTCCCTGGAGTGGCATGGAACTGCAGGGCTCTTCCCCTGTGCTGTCTGGAGTAATTTGCGTCGGTGGGCGGGGCCGCAGTCAGACTGGTGTGTACCTTATCTTCCCCTCTCCCAGGTGCAGGACTCACTGTGGAGTGGTGTGGTGGGCTACTTGCACACTGCCAGGCTTGTGGTGCTGCTTTGATGGGATCTGGCGTGTTAGCCGGGGTGGATCCACAGATGCACAGGGGCGGGAGGGGCAGACTCAGCTTGCTTTGCCTTTGGTGGTCCGCTTCGGGAGGGACCCTGTGGCACCAGGAGGGAGGCAGACCTGTCAGAGGGATGGATCCACAGAAGCACAGAGTTGGGTGTTTGCGCAGTACAAGCAAGTTCCATGAGGGGAACTGGTTCCCTTTGGGATTTTGGCTGGGGGATGGGCGAGGGAGATGGCACTGGCGAGCACCTTTGTTCCCCGCCAAGCGAGCTCTGTCCTCTGGGGCTCAACAACTCTCCCTCCCGTTGTCCTCTAGCCCTCCCGCTCTCGGAGCAGAGCTGTTGACTTATAACATTCCAGATGTTAAGTCCCACTGGCTGTCAGAACACACTCCATCTGGCCCCTCTGCTTTTGCAAGCCAGATTCATGGGCTCTGTCTTGCCTGGTGGGCTGGCTGCCCCTCCACCGCCCCGGCTCCCTCCCGCCAATCCGTGTAGTGCGCACCGCCTCTCCACCCTTACTACCCTCTTCCCTGGGCCTCTCGTCTATGCTTGGCTCCACAGAGTCCATTCCGCTAGTCTTCTGGTGGTTTTCTGGGTTATTTAGGCAGATGTGGGTGGAATCTAAGTGGTCAGTAGGACGATGTGAGCCCAGCATCCACCTATGCTGCCATCTTCCTCTGTTGAATCTGTACTTTTGTTATTTCAAGAATATTCTGTAAATGGAATTATACAATATGTAACCTTTTGAGACTGGCTTTTTAAAAAATTTTTTTAATGATTTTATTTATTTTTAAGACAGAGACAGAGCATGAGCAGGGGAGGAGCAGAAAGAGAGGGAGACACAGAATCTGAAGCAGGCTCCAGGCTCTGAGCTATTAGCACAGAGCCCGATACGGGGCTCGAACTCATGGACTGTGAGGTCATGACCTGAGCCCGAGTCAGATGCCCAACCGACTGAGCTACCCGGGCGCCCTGAGACTGGCTTTTTTTTCAATGAGCATAATGCCCTTGAAATCCATCAATATCAATAGTTCATTCCTTTTCATTGTTCATTAGTATTCCATGATATAGATATACTAGTTTCTTTACCCCACCCAACACCCCTGTGAAGATTTTTTTTTCTGTGAAGATTTTAATACCACAACTATACTGTATAACTTTTTATGTACTGTGGCCTTTTGGAATGCCATAAATAATTGTAATATCTAAAATTTTTTCATTCTCCCCTCCATGAAGCAATTTTTTCCCTCTTAGAGGTGATTTGACCCCATTGAAAACGCATATTCTAGAAGAATTTGCTGACTTGGTTTTTTCTCTTGCTCCAGTTAAGTGCTCAGCTCCAGATGGAAGTAGAGCGACTTATAGTCCAAGGCTATTCCATAGAACATCAGAAAACAATTATCCCTGATTCCACAGATGACTTCAGCTACCGGAGTCGTCACAGACTAGCCAAGTGAGTGTCCTTTCATGGTAGGCTTCTTTCAGAGGAGAACAGAGCAAACAGTGTTGCCCACTGGAATGCTGCCTGAATCAATTAATGGTTGATCATGTAGAAATGAAATCTACTTGCGTCCTGTATCTGTTATCTTCTAGCATCCAGCCAACCAGGCAAGTCTCTGCCTCTGAAAGGCAGAAGCCTCTGGCTTTGTTTAATGGATAGTTCTGGCTTCAGGTTCATGAGGGCCCACACTGAATGTGTTTTGGGAATGGCTGAAACAGCAGTGTGAACTTTGGGGGAGGGGGGAGTAATCTTGTTTCTATAGCCTCCTGTCTGGAGGGTGGTTGTTCTGTCCTCCAGTTCTGAGGTCAGAACTGTGCACAGGAGATAGAAGAGAATAGCATAGTCACTCTTTTGGAAAAGTGACTGGTAAAGGGAGCCTCGTTAACTGTTTCAGAGTCAAGCTGCCAGAGTATATCCTGGACTTTGGCTACATCATCCTTGGTGACATCCGAACACACATCATCAAGATCACCAACACCAGTCACTTCCCAGTGTCCTTCCATGCAGAAAAGCGCATCCTTCATGACACAGGTAACCAGACTGGGGAGACCCTTTCTTCTTGCACTTTGTCATTTCTAACAGGGTGCCCACATGTACTGATCTTCTGGAGTAGTGTTCATGCTTCTTCTGGGATCAGCTGAAAGAATTCTTGGGCCATTAATTTATACTTTGAATGGTCATGGGTATTAATTGATACTTTGACCCCAGGAGGGCTCTATCTACTGCAGTTCTTGTTTGCCATTTCTCTTTCCCACAAAGAAATTTTGTTTATCTTGGTCCAGGTTTCAGTACTGAGTTAGATCGTGTAAAGAATCTGCCTTACTGCGAAACGGAAACATTCGAAGTGAAATTTGACCCACAAGGGGCCAGTCTCTCAGTTGGAAACAAAGAGGTCGTTCTACCCATCAAGGTAAGACGCACTGCTGGGCCCAGCTGATCCTCCCCAGCTACCAGCTCTGCTTGCCAGTTACCCCTAGGATGAATCAATTGCTATTTGAGAACCGTGATTCTTCCCCCAACCCCATGCCACGTGGTAACAGCAATTTTATGCCCATTCTAGGTGGTTGGAGGGCCAACAGTTCACATCTGTCTCCAAGCCAAGGTGACCATTCCTGCTATGACACTGTCTTGTGAAAAGGTGCAGTTTGCCACAATTCAGTGTGGACAGTGCCTCGTGGAGACTATTCAGTTTTCCAATCATCTCCAAGTCCCTTGTGAATGGTTTTTCCTGAGCCATAAGCCAGTTAGCAAGGTAAATGGGTTGTAACCCATTGGTCCCCTTTTTCCCATCTCCATTTAATCTGGATATGGAATTCTGGGCCTTCACTTTCATTATTTCACTCTTCTTCCCAAGACATGCAGTGACAACCATGGCTTCCTAAATACAATCTAGGCCCTTAGCCCAGCGTTCAAGGACTTACCAGGCCATGCTATCTGGTAGATGTGTCAGTCTTCTTTTTAGTCCTGGTATCTACACCTTCCCTGACACCTGGAAGGGACTCAGTAAATGTAGGCTGGGTGAGTGGAGGATAGAATAAATTTGCTTTCCATAGAAGATGATCTAATTGTCTAATTATCTGTTAACCAGCTGGAGAAACACATGCCAAAGTACTTAAGACGGAAACTACGTGCTGAATTAAAGCCAAAGACACGAATCTTTGAGATCCAGCCCACTTCTGGGGTCTTGGATCCTGACGAGAGGTCCAATGTGCAAGTGAAATTCATGCCTAAAGAAGAGGTAAGCTTTGAAGAAATGTGGTTTCATTCAGAGTCTCTGGGTCTCTTTGAGCTTTACTCAAAAGCCACACTTGATTAGGCAGGACTCTAAGGAATTTTTGAGTGACCTTTGCCTCGCTATTGTGATAAAGACATCAAGTGCTTGTTTCATGTTGGAGCTGTGTGGCCTGGTAGTTAAGAACACCAGTTCCAGAATCAGATCTGTCTAGCACATTGACTTTTATCAGCAGACCTGGGTTAGTGGCCTTCTGCTTCTGTACTGAGAGATTTCATGGCTTTGAGTAAATTCCTTAGCCTCTCGAAACCTCAATTTGCTTATAGATAAAATGGAAAATAACAATATCCCATGCAAAAATCCTTATTGCAATTTTAAAATCCAGTAAGCTCCAGAAACTGGAGAGGTGGGGGAGGGGGGGTATTTCATAAGTTTCAGGCCCAAACTCATTTGGTAGAAAAACCTAATCTGAACTGACAGGAGACTACTTAACCTTTATTTATTCCACTTAGTTTGCAGAGTCAAACATTGTAACTACAGAAATATTAGTGTTTGATTATAGGGGACCTGATTCGGGCCCTGCTGAGGACATTATGTAACATGGGGTCTATGCACAGCGTTTACCTTTTTAAAAATCTGAATTTGAAATCATTTGGCCCCTAGGGTTTCAACTAAGACATTATCAACCTGCAATAGCTACTTCCTAGGGTCATTTTGAAGATTATATGAATTAATGTGAATAAAATACACAGCATACTTCTCTCTATGTAGTGTCTCAATAACTATTTGCTCTTATCATCAGTAGTTGGGATACTTCCTGGTAGACATACCACCCGGGCCTCACAAACTTTTTTTGTGTGTGTGTGAATGCCATTAACACAAAGCTACTCCAAGCAAAGCACACAGTAAAAATAAAGTCCGGGGTGCCAGGGTGGCTCAGTCGGTTAAGTGTCTGACTTTGGCTCAGGTCATGATCTCACAGTTCGTGAGTTTGAGCCGGTGTCAGGCTCTGTGCTGACAGCTCGGAGCCTGGAGCCTGCTTCGGATTCTGTGTCTCTGTCTCTCTCTGCCCCTCCCTTGCTCATTCTCTGTCTCTCAAAAATAAATAAACTTTAAAAATTTTTTTTAAATAATAAAAAATAAAATAAAATAAAATAAAATAAAATAAAATAAAATAAAATCCTAGAGCCGGAGAGGGTCTCAAGAGATTACACTGTAAAGACTTGTGCTCAAAGCCTAAGGCATCAGGGAGATGTCTTTCTCTACTTTAGTCTTTTAAAAGAAAAAAACCCATGTGGGTTTTACAGAATACCTACAGTTAACTCCCATTTTCCTGGTAATGGAAATGCTTTGAAGAAATTTTTAAGAGTCTGTAGTGAGAAAGAAGAAAAGCAAATGACTTCATATCTGATTCTTTTTTAAAAAGCCCATTTCTTGAATTATCAGAATCTCCCAACCCTTTCGACAGAAAAGATAATTAATATGTTTGTCATTCTTAGAGAGTCTGAAGGGATGTTACTGTCAGGGTTGTCAAGATTTTGGATAGTTTATTAAATGAGAGACATATCAGTAAATAAATTTAAAAAAAAAGGTTTGTCCAGGTGGTTCCATATATGTTGAGTTGGAATTGGTCAAAGTTAATAGAATATCTCCACCAATTTAGAGGGGAATTTGTTGGCTGTATACAATTAATTGGTTAGCTTTGCAACGCATACAGTCCACATCTATGTTTCCTTCAGCATCAGCAGCACAAGAGAAATCACTGATGTTATAATATATGTGCAGAACACTATGTTAGGAAACAAGGAAATGAATGAAATGTTTTTGGAATATTTCCACAAAAAGCAATTAAAATATAGAAGTTTGGGTCAGAAGGTGCTAATCCCATAACTGTTAGTTAGTCAATAATTCATTCTCTTACTGTCTCCGTCAATTGATATTTTCTGGGTGTGTATATATGTCCATACGCATTCCATCCATCTGCTTTTCTCCCCTGAGCTAAGATAATTAAGATCTCTTCAAATCATGAAGCCACTCATGGCCTCCAAACC
This sequence comes from Prionailurus viverrinus, assembly GCF_022837055.1. Classification (NCBI taxonomy): domain Eukaryota; kingdom Metazoa; phylum Chordata; class Mammalia; order Carnivora; family Felidae; genus Prionailurus; species Prionailurus viverrinus. The sequence goes on along the minus strand of NC_062575.1, from coordinate 14,457,673 downwards.
CAAGCCATGAACCCACCTGTATCAGAATGACCTGGGCATCTGGTTAAAAATGCAGAATTCCCAGCCTTACCCTGCCTCTGTCAAGTTGGGATCTTTAAGGTTGGGGCCTGTGATTCCACATTTTTAATAGGTCCCCCAGTAAAAACCAGATTAGAATAGTTGATATCACTATTAACTGGTATTCAGATTGTAATTATATCTGATAAACTGAATGCCCCAGCTGATTACCCCTGACCCACTGCTTAACTGTATTTTCAAATAACTTCCGTATATTAATTCAGATTCTCCAAGAAACATACTTGGAGACAAGGATTCAAGTGCAAACAGATTATTTGGAAAGTGTAGGAAACACTGATGGAGAAGTAGGAGGTGGTCAGGGAAAGGCAGGCAGCTAATAATGCTTGTGAATGAGCCAGCTACCTTGGAGACTGGAACATAATCCTACTGGGAAACTCTGTGGAAATAGACAAAATGCATATTTCAGAATTATCCCTTCCCAGGAGCAAGGGACCTGGGGTATTTATGTGGTAGTTCCTGAGTCAATGTTTGAGAATTGCTCCTGGAAGGGATTAATCCCAGCACTTCTGCTCCACCCTTCCCTGCCCATAGGCAGCAGGGCCCATGAAATGAGAACCCAGAGGTGCAGACAGTGGCCCATCTGAAAACACTGGAGGGTCTGAAGGATCTGAGTGCGGCATTCAGAGGGCCTTTTACGAGTGATGATGCACTTTGTACAGTGCCTAGCATGCTAGAAACCTAGTATTAATGCAGTAATATAAATTACTCTCATGTAATTTTACATGAAAAGTTTTCTCTCTTTTTTTTTTTTTTTTACATTTATTTACTTTTGAGAAACAGAGTGTGAGCAGGGGAGGGGCAGAGAGAGAAGGAGACACAGAATCCGAAGCAGGCTCCGGGCTCTGAGCAAGCTGTCAACACAGAGCCTGACACAGGGCTTGAACCCACGAACCATGACCTGAGCCAAAGTCAGACGCTTAACAGACTGAGCCACCCAGGTGCCCCAAAAGTTTTCTCTCAATATTGTCCCCACAGTGGCTTTCAGGTTTACAAAATTGAGTTTTCTCTCAATTTTGTCCCCACAGTGGCTTTTCAGGTTTGTGTTTCATGTAACACAAAAAGTTAAGATGCTTGTTTTGTTTTTTATGATTTCCAGAAATTCTACAGCCAAACCCTGGTTTTCCAGATTTCCCAGAGTCCTCAAAAGCTTACACTGCTGGTAGAGGGGCAAGGTCTTGAGCCACGGTTGGAATTTAGTCCCTCTTTTCTGGAGCTGGGGCCACTGCTGCCTTATGCACCTGGAGACGAGGCTGAGGTGGTGGTAAAGAATCCCTGCAACTTTCCCATTGAGTTTTACTCCTTAGAATTTGACCAACAGTATCTCCTAGAAGAGAAGGTGAGCAGAGGCCAAAACCAAATTTCCTTTTCCTATCCCTGCTGGGTCCTACCATGTACCTGTGCTCTTCCCTCTGCATGGACAACTTCCTCCTAACCTTTGCCTCTTCTTCACTTTAAGCCCTTCCTTGTCAATTTAAACTCCACTTTATAGCCTTTCCTGACCCTTGCTCTGAGCAGAATTTATTACTTCTTTGTGATCTCATTACACATTTTTTTTTAAATTTTTTTTTCAACGTTTATTTATTTTTGGGACAGAGAGAGACAGAGCATGAACGGGGGAGGGGCAGAGAGAGAGGGAGACACAGAATCGGAAACAGGCTCCAGGCTCTGAGCCATCAGCCCAGAGCCCGACGCAGGGCTCGAACTCACGGACCGCGAGATCGTGACCTGGCTGAAGTCGGACGCTTAACCGACTGCGCCACCCAGGCGCCCCCTCATTACACATTTTAAACAACTAATTGAAAACCTAATGCGTGCTAAAACTGTAATAGTAAAGAATGTATGCCGCTGTCATATTTCAAATGAGTTTCTTGTAGACAGCATATAATTGAGTCTTTAAAAAAAAAATACACTCTGGCAGTCTCCATTCTTAATTAGTGTATTTAGACCATTTACATTTAATAAAATTATGTTAGGGCTTGAATCTGCCACTTTTTTTTTCTGTTTGTTCAGGGCTACATATTTTCCAATTGTTCCTCCATGTACTTGTTTTAAACTTTTTTCTCACAGCAAAATTGAGAGGAAGTTACAGATATTTCCCACATACCCCTTGCCCCACACACATACATACCTTCCTCCATTATCAACATCCCCTACTAGAGTGGTACATTTGTTACAATTGATGAACCTACATTGATACTTCATAATCACCCAAAATTCACAGTTTACATTGGGGGTCACTCTTGGTGTTGTACATTCCTTGGATTTGGACAAATGTATAATGACATGTATCCAGCATTATAGTATCATATAGAGTATTTTCACTGCCCTAAAAATCCTCTCTGCTCTGCCTATTCATCCCTCCCCACCCCCCACCTCCTGGCAACCACTGATCTTTTTACTGTCTCCATAGTTTGGTCTTTTCCAGAGTGTCATATAGTTGCAATCGTACAGTATACCTTTTCCAACTGGCTTCTTTCATTTAGTAATATGCACTTAAGTTCCCTCCATGGCTTGATAGCTCATTTCTTTTTAGTACTAAATAATATTCCATTGCCTGGACATAACAGGTTATTTACCCATTCACCTACTGAGGACATCTTTGTTGTTTCCATATCCGGGCAGTTATAAATAAAGCTGCCATAAACATCCACATGCAGATTTTGTGTGGACATACATTTTTATCTCCTTTGGATAAGTACCAAGTAGCACAACTGCCAGACCATATGGTAAGAGTACATTTAGTTTTATAAGAACTGCCAGACTGTCTTCCGAAGTGGTCGTACCATTTTGCACTTCCACCAGCAATAAGTGAAAGTTCCTGTTGCTCCTCATTCTCATCAGCATTGGATGTTGTCAGTGTTTTGGATTTTGGCCATTCTAATAAGTCTGTAGTGGTATCTCATTTCAATTTGCATTTCCTTGATGACATACAATGTGGAGCATCTATTCATATACTGATTTGCCATCTGTATATCTTCTTCAGTGAGGTGTCTGTTAAGGTCTTTGGCTCATTTTTTAATTGGGTGATTTGTTTTCTCATTGTTAAGTTTTAAGAGTTCTTTAAATATTTTGAATAAGACAAGGTTATCAGATGCATCTTTTGCAAATATTTTCTCCCAGTCTGTAACTTGTCTTTTCACTCACTTGACATTGTCTTTTGCAGAGCAGAGGTTTTTAAATTTAAGGAAGTCCACCCTCTCAATTATTATTTTCATGGACCATGCCTTTGGTGTTGTATCTAAAATGTGATCACCACACCCTAGGTCACTCTTATATCACCTTCTAAGAGTTTTATAATTTTATGGTTTCTTTTAGGCCTATGATCCATTTTAAGCTTTGTGAAAGATATTGGGTCTATCTAGATTTGGGTATTTTGTATGTGGGTGTCTGGGTCCAGCACTGTTAGTTGGAAAGTGTCTTTGTTCATTGTATTGCATTTGCTCCTTTGTCAAAGGTCAGTTGACTATATTTATTTGGGTCTACTTATGGGCTCTCTATTCTGTTCCACGTCATCTCTCCAGGTCCCTTTTTACTGTCTCCATCCTGTTCTGCTACCTTGAGGCTGAGCTGTATGAACTGCTTAGTACCCTACTTTCTAGAAACTGCCTCTTAGTTCCCTACTATGAGAAATTATGAAATGAGCCACTAATCTCTTTTTCTCTCTTCTCACCATCCTCTAATTTAAAATGATATTCTTTTAAATTAATGCCTGCTGGGTAATCATCTCATGTACACTCCCTCCATGTTTTGCTTTTTGTGGTGTATCTGTCATGTCAGAGCTTATAATATTATGATGTCAGAACCTAATTTCTATCACTTAGTTTTAGTTCAATATTTAAATACATTCAATGTTCAACACCAGTCCTTGTGATGAAGCTTCTTCAGTAACCACTCTATTGTCTGAAGCTCATTCTCTAGTGGATTCCTCAGGTAGGGATCATGGGAACACTATTCCCTGAGTACACATACGTTCATGACTATTTATCTGTGGTTTTTATGCTTGAAGATAAGTTTGGTTGGATACCATATCCTTGGCTCACATTTTCTGCACTTGAATATCTTAAATGCATTGCTCCATTGTTTTCTCCTAAGGTTTTGCTGTTCATGAAGTCTGATGCTTTTTTGCTTATTAATTAGTTATCTATTGCTGCAAAACAAATTACCCCCAAGCTTAGCAACTTAAAACAATGAGTGTTTGTTATCTCATGTTGTCTGTGAGTCAGGAATTTGGGAATGGCTTAGCTAAGGTGGTTCTGCTTCCTCTGGACCCTCCCCCAACTCAGCCTTTAAATCTTCTGTCTTCTTTACATGTAATATTTATGCTCTACCCAATTTAGATTCTGCATCTCGAAGTTTTTCTCAGAAGGGGAATTTGTCACTCTGGAAAGGAATCTTTTCATTAGGTATTCATGAAACGCTCAATGGCTTATGTTGGCACTGCATCCTCTGTTGTGGGCCAGGTTCAATGCAAAGCAGAGTCTAAGACTCCGAGATGTGTATGCAGATTTGGTAGGGAGCCCTCTCAGGAGCAACACCAGTGAAGAATAAGGCAAGCAGTGCCGGGCAGAGAGATGAGCTGTGATGAGATTACAGCAGAGACCTCAGCAGACCCCACAGGAAGCTCTACCGCTGGGCTGTCTCTTTAGAATTGCCCCAGTTGAAGCAAGTTGTCCAGGCCCTTGTATGTCTCCATCACCCAGTCTTTGGAATATTCCTTCCTTTCACCCACTGACCTGCCATGCCACCTCTCTCCTGAATCAAACTCCATGTATGAGTGGGTTTCTTCCAAGCTCTCTTCTCTATATCATGTCACTGGCCAGTTTGTCTATCCCAACATCAGTCCCACACTGTCTGTTACTCCAGCTTCAACAGTCTTAATATCTAGTAGGGCGATCCTCTCTTTTTCTTTTTCATTAATGTTTTAACTATTCTTTTTCCCTTTTTTGCCATTTTTCATATTCAAGTATAATTAACATATAGGATTATTAGTTTCAGTTGTTTTAACTATTCTTAGCTCTTTGTTCATCCATATAAATTTTAGAATGAGCTTCTTAACGGTGGTTTTCACACAACCAAAAATAGTGATCCTGGAGAAAGGTTACTCAACAAAACAGATTTTTCACATAAATTAGGCCATAGAGGAAGTGATTGCTTTCTAGAACCTTGTTGCACTGGTTTTATAAATATACATACACACTAGGGTTACCAGATTTTGTAGAAAGAAAAACAAATTACGTAGTTAAGTTTGAATTTCAGATAAGAAACATATGACTTATTTTATGTGGACATTTTTGTACTAAAAAATTATTCACTGTTTATCTAAAATTCAGATTAAACTGGGCATCCCGTATTTTGTCTGATAATCCTAATACATATTCCTTCCCTACCCCCATACCCCCAACACATACTCATGCACACACATACTTAATACCATTTTATCTGTTTCTCCCTGAATCCTCTGTGAGACAACCACCTTCCTCCCTTGTATAACATTTCTAACTACAGTGTTTTTCAAGAACGTGTAGCTCAAAGTGGATAATGGAGTTCTGTACTTTTGTCAAGGGAAAGAAAGAAAGAAAGAAAGAAAGAAAGAAAGAAAGAAAGAAAGAAAAACAGTATATGATATTTGTAAAATAAGACGAAAATTCTCTTCCACATATGAAATGCCTGGGCTCAAATGGGGCAAAAATCAAGATCTTGTATCCCCAGCTTCAGGGCCCAGCCTTACTTTCTAGACCTCTCCAAAGGCCCCTTGTACAGGAAGGAGCAGGGGTTTTACCTGGTGGGTAAGCAGACCCTCCAAGGACTGTCAGGAGAAAGCTTCTAGCACACCCAGCAGCAGTTCCTGTCGTCCTCTTGCAGATCTTGCGAATGCTGAAGGGCTATGATTCCTACAACACCCTGCTGCTGCCACCCCGTGTTCCAGGGGAAAAGCTACCCCCAGAGGTTTATGAGTACTTCAAGGAGATGAAGCGGTCCAAAGAGGAACAGATGAAGGCGAAGTTTCTGGAGAGTCTGGCCCAGGAAAACGGTGAGAGCTCAGGGCCGAGAGCCCGGCTTCAGCCACTGCGCTGGCGCCCTGGAAGGGTCCCTGCTGGGAGGCCGGCCACTTACCGAACAGCTGCCACATGCTGGGCGCATGCTGGTGCCTCACATATTTCGTCTATAACGTCACAGAATGGGCCTGTTCTCCCCACAGTATGAATGCAGAGACAGGGATACGCTCTGCTCCCACTAGAGTCTAGTGGGGAGTTCAGGCTTAAAAACAGCTAATAGAGGGATAGAAGAACACTTAGGCTTTACACACTTACCTGAGAGACTAAAGCACTGAGACACCAGGTCCACAGTGTAAAGGGGCAGAGTCAGGATTCAAGCCCAGATCTCTCTGACTCTGGCATCCACGACGGTAACCACTGTACTCCGTGGCTTCTGTGTGTGCTTGAATATGTCACACAGGGTACAACTTGGTGTCCTAACAGAGGTCAGGAGTGGGGGTTCCCCCAAGGATGAGGTTGGCCCTCCACAGTCTTTAAGCCAAACCCCAATCATAAAACTGGACTGTGCTCTCATAATGTGCCCCTTTCTGGCCCAGCACCCCTGTATTACCCCACCACCCATCCATGGGCTCCCTTTTGTGCACCTGAGCATCAGGGGTCCTTGATGACCTGTAGCACCGTGCAGCTTGTCGTGATGCATGCTTCTCCTTCCTGTTTATCATGCCCTCATCTTGGAAATGTGCCCTCCCTGTTCTTCTGTGTAATAGTCATCACATGTGTAATTGTTTTCTTCATACCTGTCTCCCCCCCCCAATAAGAAGCCCCCATAAAGGCAGTGATCATGCATTCCCCACTTGTAACCCCAAAGCATGGAACTGCACCTGATACGTCACAGTGCCCAATAACATGTGCTATAACAGTGAATGAATGAATGGAATGGAGTCCATTTTCTCCTGACCTTGGGCTTGTCTTGTCTCTCAAGGGAGCCAGTCAGAGAATACTAGTTTGTCCTAAAAGGAGAAGATGAGAGAAGAAGACCACCTTTGCCCTCAATCTCCTGGTCAGTGTCATTGAGCACTATTAGTTTGCCAGAACTGCCATCGCAAAGACCACAGACTTGGTGGCTTAACCAACAGAAATTTATTTTCTCATAGTTCAGGAGGCTCAGAGCCTAAGATCTAGGTGTCAGCTGGGTCATTGTCTGCAGAACCTCCTTCCTTGGCTTGTAGCTGCCTGTCTTCCCCTGGTGTTCACATGGTCTTCTGTCTGTGTCTGTCCTAGTCTCTTCTTAAGGAACACCAGTTATACTGGAGTGTGGGTGGAATAGGGCATCCATATAACCCCTTTTTAACTTTATTACATAGCCACTTTCTGAGGTACTGGGGAGTAGGATTTCAACCTAAGAATTTTAGGGTAACTAGTTAAGCCTATAACAAGCACCCACAATGTTCCAAGAACGGAGCTGAAGCACTGTAAACAGATCAGTGAAACAGGCCCTGTCTTTGAGAGCCCACAACCAGGAAGGTGGTGGGAGGGGAGACACTGGAACTCAGAACCACTGGGACAGAAAGCTGGGGGTGCTGCCATGTGTAAAGGGCATCACAAAATCAGAGAAGGACCCTGTTGCTCTCGTCCCCATCCTTACACAGTACAGTCGTGGGTTCGTTTTTTCATTTGGCCCATTGGAAGTTGGCCGAGAACAGGGACCCACGGGTTCAGAGGGAGCCAGAAAGGTGCATACTCGGCTTTTCCCCAGGGCTTCCCTGAGCCTGTGCTCCCTCTGCTCACGTGCAGACCATCCTCCCTGCTTCCCGCACCACGGCCAGGGAAGCCAGTCACGGGAGACCTCCGATCTCTCTGCCTCAGATCCAACCTCTAAACAAAGACAGTGTCAACCCCCGTCAACAGGCCCAGTAAAGGGGGTCATTTTGTACAGTCACAGCCCAACACCCCCACTGAAATTGTGAGGAGGGTTCTAGGCAGACAAATTGGTAGGTGTACTTGGCAATGGCATAGACAAATGTTCATGACAGATCTAGGGGGAAAACAGGCTACTGATTGGTATATACAACATGATCCCAAGTTCAGCTTTGAAAAATTTAAAATTAAGGATCTGAGAGGCCACAGCTCTGCGGTCCTGGTATCATAAAGTCCAGCTGCAACTCCTCAGTCACTGTTTCTTGTTCTATCTACATCTCTTTTGCAGATGAATTGTATAAGTCTTGCTCTTCTGAATTTTCTAAATTTTCTGGAGAAAATATATAATTTTAGTCTTTTTAATGTTAAGATGTAGAAACACTCTGGGCAGAGAAATTTTTTCTTAAAGTTTATTTATTTTGAGAGAGAGAGAGAGAGAGAGAGAGAGAGAGAGAGAGAGAACCAACAGGAGAGGGGCCGAGAGAGAGGGAGACAGAGGATCTGAAGCAGGCTCTGTGCTGACAGCAGAGAGCCCAGCACAGGACTGGAACGCACGAACCACGAGATCATGACCTGAACCTAAGTCAGATGCTTAAGTGACTGAACCACCCAGGTGCCCCTGGGCAGAGAACCTTCTTAACAGCCAACTGACTGCAGATCTTGTTTCTTGGCTTTGGCTAGTCCAGGGTGATGGTAACCAGGTCAGCGATTCTCCACTTTGTCTCTTTTTCCATACCTGTCTCCCTTGTCCCCCTCCCAACACTTCCCCCATGTTTTTGTTCTTTGTTTCTCGGGCAGAAGAGGAAGATATGCCCTCATCAGAACAAGGCACCTCTGGCAGTACCAAGAGGACCTCACTGAGCCAAGGGATCTCTGTCACGTCCAACCCTGAAGAACGACACATTCCCACAGTCGAGTCCAAGACCTACCCGGATGAAGAGGAGGATGAGGAAAGCCTGGAAAAAATAATGTTTCAAAGTAACCAAACATTTAAATGTTTTGTACCAGTTCTCTCTAAGAGAAGTGGGAAGACTGTCCAGTGCCTTTTTACTTTTCTCCCTAAAATGCACCCTTGAGCCTTTTAGCACTACCGTGTATTAATTCTGTAGTGGGAATATGCCATCACTTAGTCAGCCATTCCCCTTAATGTTGCACATTCAGCTAGTTTCCAGTATTATTTTTTCAGCAGGAGATATTCCCCCAGAAATGGAATTAACAGTCAATAAGGGTATCTGTATTTTCACTTCCAGTAGCTGTCGACAAATTATCAGCTATAAAGGGCACTTCCCATCCACTGCAGGGGGGAGTGGGAACTCTGACAACATGTGCAGCAGATAATTTGCCACTGTGCCGCAGCAGTGTTCAAAAAGAAAAAGTGGTTCTCCTTTCCATCAGACTGTATGAATTCTGGGCGTGCCCATGGGCATGCACTTGTACACGTATATTTTTAATTTGCAGCTGACAAGATACAGAGTGTTGACAGCCACTCGACGGAAGAGGTTGGAGAAGTAGAGAACAACCCAGTGAGCAAGGCGATCGCGCGCCACCTGGGCATTGATATTTCTGCAGAAGGCCGCATGGCCAAGAACAGGAAGGGCATCGCCATTATCATCCACGGGACACCCTTGTCGGGTATGCCGCAGCTCCCAAGGGTTGTCACTTTAAGGGTTGTGGTGAAGTTCACACATGTAATTTTCGAGATAACAAAAGACTCTTTTTTTTTTTTTTGATTTGTATACCATGGGACTATCCCCAAACTATTAAATTGCCAATCTCAGAGAAACAGTGTTAGAGAAAGAGCAGGGACACCTTATTTTTAATTAATATATCTCTGAGTTGTTTGAGCTTATATTCTTCCAATAATTTTAAAATAATATTAGGGGAAAATCCAAGACATTAAATTCTTTAGAAAGAGGAGGGGAAAAAATAAAAATAAATGATAAAACAAGAGGAGAGGGGGAAATAAGCACAAGCTCCTTGAACTAGAAATATTACTTCTATAAGCTTACCTTAAGAATCTGTTTAGTGATGTGGACAAAGATTAACTGCATGAACATTCACTGCAGCGCTGCTTAGCATCGTAAAAACTTGGGAGCACTTGAAGCATTCAGTATAGAAGACTGGTTAATTAAGCTTTAGTGCATCCACATAGTAAGTTATTTTGCCACTATAAACAGTGTTTTGTACACCCCTGTCCATAGCAGCATTACTCACAATAGCCAAGAGGTAGAAACAGCCCAACTGTCCACTGACAGATAAACGGAAAAACAAAATACGATACAATGGGATATTATTCAGCCTCAAAAAAGAAGGAAACTCTGACTCATGCTACAATATAGTTGAACACTGAAGATATTATACTAAGTGAAATCATCACGAAAGGATAATTGCTGTATGATTCTACTTATATGAAGTGCTTGCAGTGGTCGAATTCATAGAAAGAAGAGTGGTCGTTTCCAGGGACTGGGAAGGAGAAGAATGGGAGCTTGTTGTTTAATGGGTACAGAGTTTCCATTTGAGAAGATGAAAAAGTGTTGGAGGCCTATGGTGGTGATGATCACACAATAGTATGAATGTACTTATGCAACTTAGAATATGGTTAAAATGGTAAGTTATGTACATATATCACCATAATTTCTTTAAGTGCCATAGAAATGTACTAAATGAATAGAAAGACGTTCATGATACATCATTTTAAGTAAGAAAAATGTCATACTTAGGATTTGTAATCTGGATTAATTTCCTATTGGTACCATAACAAATAACTACACATTTGGTAAGTTGAAACAATGCAAATTTACTTTCCTTCTGAAGGTCAGAAGTCTAAAATGTGTCAAAAGAGCTGCATTCCTTCTGGAGGCTTCTAGGAGAGGACCCATTTCCTTTACTTTTGTAGCTTTTAGAAATGTTGCCTGCATTCCTTGGCTTGTGGCCCCTTCTTCCATCCTCAAAACCAGTATCATAGTATCTTCCAGTCTCTCTTCCTTTTCATCATAATCACCTGTTCTGACTCTGACCCTCTTGCTTTTCTCCTATAAGGGCCCTTGGGATTATGTTGGCCCCACCCAGATAATCCAGGATAATTTCCCATATGAGGATCCTTAACTTAATCGAAGGTGCTAACCCCCTTTACCACATAAGGTAACATATTCACAGGTTTCAGACATTTGGATGTGGATGTCTTTGGCGGGGGGGAGAGCATTGTTCAGCCTACCACATAACCCATTTCTTTATGAGAAATATAAATAAGGTAGTTATATATACATACTTAGCAGCCATATGCTAACTGTAATATCTCTGGGTGAGCAAATTATGGATCTTCTTTTTCCTTCCCTCCTGTTTGTTCTTTGAATTTTCTGCTTTCTTTTTAACAAGCAGATATTTTGAAATGAGAAAAGAAAGATCAACACAAGTTATTCTTTAAACCAAAAAAGTCTTCCCATTAGAATCAGAGACAGTAGAGCTACACGACTTTTAAAGGTCATCTGATAGAATTACCATCTAGACTGAGGAGAAAATCCAGAGAGCAAACGTGTTGCCATCACACGGTGCACAACACATGGGTGGCAGAATGAGGACAAGAATCCGTGGTCCTGACTTGTGGTTCCGGTCTCCTTTCTCTTTTCTGCTGCCATCTGTGGCCGCACAAGAGACATAGAGGCAAAGCGCTTGGAGAGATTTCTCTACAGGGGCCTCCATTCTAGAAACTTCTTCTGTCTAGAGACACTAAGCAACTGAGAGCCAGGAAATTCAACCTCCTGACCTTTTTTTCAGGGAAATCAGCCACCGCAGTCAGCATGGCCAGGTACTACAATGCAGCCTGCTTGAACATTGACTCCATCGTGCTTGAAGCGATCTCTGATGGCAGCAACATCCCAGGGATCCGGGCCCGTGAGCTCTGTATCAGAGCTGCCATAGAGCAGTCCATGAAGGAAGGAGAAGAGTCTGGTAAGAGCCTTTTCCCCTGACTTTCTGTGGTCAAGTGGCCGGCAGCCTGCTGCTGATACCCATCTTCTCTGTGTCCCCCATTTGAGCTTTTCTCCCCCAGCCTGGTTGAAAGCTGACTTACAACATACTGCCAACTTACAGCGCAGGGAAGAGTTGTCTTCACTGAGTATCTGTGGCTCTCCCCGCTGCCCAGACAGGCACCCATTTGGTGCTACGGGGAACAGGACCATGAATAAGAGGCAGCCCACACTTTTGGGGGTGACTTGTGGAAGGGGAACAGACATGGACTTGTTCAGAGCAGAGGGAAATAATGTAACAGGAAGACTGACTTCTGTGAAAGGGCAACTTTGGGATGGCTGGGGTCCAACCAGCTTGATCTGGGGAAGCTTTCATGCAAATGAGCTTTAAAGGACAGGCAAAGATGAAGTCAAGTACATTCCGGCCCAAGAAAGCAAGGAAGTTGACAGTAAATTAGAGGTGGGAAGGCAGGCTCAGGCCCATCTTGGTTGACCTTGATGCCAAGATTAGGAATTTGGGTTTTATTTTGAAGGAACAGAGGAGTCGGGCGGTTATCACCCTCTGGGAGAAATGGTCAGAAAGCCACACTAGGAAAGCAGCTGTTGTAATGTCTTGTAAAGGAAGCACTGGAGATGCTGACAGTGAACAGGTTTGGGCCAGTCGACCCCCTAGCACCTGCATGGCAGGAAATTGAAAGATGGGGAGGCATTCCAGATGGTCACCTAGAATTTCCAGTCATGGATACCAGGAAGAGAGTGATGTCATTTACCAAGATAGGAAATGTGGGAAAAGGAGAAAGTTTGTTGGAGAAGAAAATTAATTAAGGTTTTGAACACCATAGTAGTGAGGCCTGGTGTGGCCTAACTACCAGAGGTAGAGAATTCTGGCTCCATCAGGTTGTCTATGGACCGACAGGGCAGGAGATGGCTGCTCAATTGGGAAAATACATTGAAGTAGAGTGATTGCTCTGAGAGGAACCATTTTGATAAATATTCATTCATAACAGCATAACATCATTTCTAATAGTGTACCATGCCTGCTGGTTGATTGATAAAAGTGGCTGGGGCTTTTAGACATGTCCCTTCCATACCTCTGCGTAGAATGCTTAGGGAAATAGAAGATTCTTTGCTGAAAAGGTCAGAAAAGTAGCTTTTGAGTAGTGAAAGAGAGGAAAAATAATTTTCTCTCTATCCTGAGTTCTTGGCAGAGACTGCTATAATAAAAAATTAACAAGGAAAAAAAATAAGTTTATTAACATGTGTCCTTCCTGTGTACATGGAAGATACTCAGGAGGAAATGAGGTGACTTAGAATTCTGAATTAAATACCATCTTCACAGGGAAGAGGAGGGAGGTAGTCCTCTTAGAGGAGAGCATATGAGTCTTAGGGAAGATGAATGGACCCACAGAACAATGGACGAGGGTACGGTAGTTAATGACAAGCGTGTCTCCTCTCCTGTGATGAGTCAGTCCACTCTGCTGGATGGAACTCCCAGGGTGGGGATTTGTGACAGTTGAGTTCCCTTTGGACACTTGTCTTTAGACAGATAAGAGAAGGTCAGAGAAGTCTTCTCCCCACATTTGCTGTTTTTCAAGTGCCCACAGTTCAAAATCAAGCAGCGTATTTTGAGGTGGCATATCCTGAACTCTAATAGTCATATTTTGGGATGGCATATTTCAGCTACCGTCAGTGGGAACCCCAAGCTACATCATAATTCTGCTTCTCTTAGATTTTGTTTCCTTTTCTGTCAATTAAACTACATTTCACAGAGGTCTTTGGAGCTGTATTGGTGTCCCATAAGAAACTGTGGATTTGGTCTTCCTACCTGAGGAGGTCATGTCAAGCTAAAGATATAATGGGGGGAGTCTTCCTCAAGAAAGTAAGAGGTGCACCTGCTGGAATAAAGAAAATCAGCCCAGAAAGTTCCAGAAAGAGGAGAGGGATGGAAAGGGCAGGACAGGACATTGGGGAACACTTATATTTTAAGAGGAGTGTGGGTAGAGGAGAAGCCAGGGAGGCCGAGAAGGCAGAGGGAGTGTCAGAAGGGTGGGCAGTCAGGAGAGCAGGATGCAGAGAAGTCAAGGAAACAGAGCTGCAGGTGGGAGGGGCAAGAAGGGTTTGCACACCTCTCCAGTGCCCTGGTTGGGACTGGGCACCTTGGCCTTGTCTGTCTCATAGGCCTTATCACTGGTTCATATACCATTTACTTGACTTCCTTATGCTACTGTCTCCCTACCCCACCAGAATGTTAGCTGGGAGCAGGGATGTGTGTTCGTTCTCTTCACTGATGCATTCCCAGCCCTTGGGTTGGTACCTGGCACAGAGTAGACACAGAGTAAATACTTCCAAAAATGTGTCAAATCAATGAATGAATGTAGTCATAGATTGCTGGAAGTACAGATAGAATGAGCCCTGAGAGAGGGCCACTGTGGGTCACAGTTCAGAGGTCATTGGGTGCTTTGGAGAAAGGTCTTTCAATGGAGGGTTTAAACCCAAACCTACACTTGCTGTTCACTGCGGGGTCCACAGGCTGTCCTGAAGCAGAAGTGGTAAATCTAACCCTGTGTGTCCCTGTCCCGTGCAGTACCCACCAGCCACCTGAAACATGGGTGTCCAAATTGAAATGTGCTGCTTGGGGGTGGCGGTTCAGGCAGGGGGTAGGGGGTGGCACATGGGAGTTGAAGATGTAGGAGGAAAAAAGACTGTAAAATAACAAGGTAGAAATTTGTTGATATAATCACATTTGGGGTAGATTGGGTTAAATATACCATGGAAATCGATTTGTACTTTTCTAATGTGGCTACTAGAAAATCTAAATTGCATACACATTATACATCTATTGGACAGATGTGGTCCACATTACTGTTTTAGAAGCTGGGCAGTGAGGAAAAAAGGAGGTGAGATGATGATGTCTTGAAAGAAATGAGAGATGAAATGAAAACCCTTATTAGTATTATATCAGGAAGAGCTGGCTTTGTAAGATATGGCAGGATGACGCTGCTGGCAGGGGAGGCTGACAGACATGGGGACAGCACAGAAGAGACCCTACAGCCATCAGTGGAGGCAGGAGCGGCCGTGGAGGCATAGGACTCATGGCGAAGTGAGTGGGCACAGGTGGCAAGAGGTTGGAGCCATCACAATCAGGTAGAGCCTGGAGGCACCGGGGGTAACAGGACCTGGATGAACGAGGGACCAACCAACAGAATGTTGGTACAGCTGTTCCACTGGTGGCCTCATGCCCTTTGACCCCTGACACCCCCGGGTGCAGTATGGTGTCCTTGTACCTATAACCAGCTCTCAGGGGAGGGACAGAGGGACAAAGGATAGTGACAGCTCTCAAGGGAGTTCTGAGGGCTTATTTGCGGAAATGGCCAACAAGGAATAAGGAGTCTTAGCAAGTCTTCCTGAGCTGGAAAACGTGGAGGCTGCCTAGCGCACAACCGCATTACCCCATCTGAGGTGTCAGCTTTCCAAGGCAGGGCTACAGTGGACCAGCAGTTTCAGAAATGCTTGCCCTCGGGGCTGGAAGAGGAAGTGGGGCAGACTAACATGGGACCCACTGGGCAGATGGGCAGCGAAGAGCCCTGGACTCCAGTCCAGCCTCTCCACTCGCCTGTCCTCATCCAGCCTTGGCGTGTGTAGCGTCTTCTTCCAGCCCCTCCCAGCCAGCTGCAGATGGAGACGGCTGTGTGCTCCTCAAGAGAATCACACCAACCCCGCTAGGATTTGTGCCATCCCCGCTATTATTTCCTGATCATCCTGAGGTGACTTTTAATATAAACCCACTCTCTCTGTGTAGCCCAGGACGCTGCTTCAGGGCAAACTGCTGTGGGACAGACACATCTGAGCAGTGAGACCCTGGGCAAGTTTACCTCAGAATCTACCCTGTCCCCTGAAATGAAATCGGCGAAGACCATGCGTGGGAGCATGATGATTGCCAAAAGCAAGGCGGAGAGCCATGGCTCTGGGTCTCAGAAGCAGCACCACCAGCATGCGTCCGAAACGCCACAGGTACAAACCAGGGCGCCCCGGAAGAGGGGTGGGATCCCTCCTCCTGCCCTTTCTCCTCAGAACCCCTCAGCCATGTCAGCATCATGCCATTGCTGTGGGGGCCCTCACCAGGTTCATGGTGCAGGTCCTGCAAGGAGAGGTCATCTGGCAGGCGTTCAGCAAGTGACTTTAATGTTATAGGCACTGGGTTGAATGCTAACAAAATAAAGATAAAGCAAAATCGCTGCACTTAAGCTGCCCAAAGAGTCTGATGAAGGAGATAACCACACATTCAAATATTTGCAATAAAATGAGATTGGTGACAAAAGAGCTTTGTAAAAGGAATTGGCTTGAACCGCATGAAATTGCCAACATTCAACCATTGGAACAGCAATTTCATATGGCTCAGTCTAATACTAAAGGAATGCTAAGGATGAAACCGTTCATATGAATTGTGGGAGGGCTGCACAGGGGTCATGGAAGGCCATAAAGTAGTCAGAAAGTTTGCGCCTCAGCCAAGGGACTTTGAGAACAATCTTGGCAGAATAGCAAGTGCTGTGGCCAGACAGTGGAGGGCACCGTGGTAGGTGATGAGTTGTCAGGGGGAAAGTGGAGTCAAGTGAGTGTAGGCTTCCAAGATGTTTCAAGGAACAAGAAAAGAGACTAGTTGTTAGAGGAGGAAATTTAGGGTTAAGAGAGTTGTTTCTCTGAAAGGAGGTGGAGGCACAAGCAGGTCTGTAAGGAGAAGAGCTCCGGGAGGAGTGTAAGGTGACAATCCACCCAAGAGGGAATGAGATTCCTGGAGGAGACAGGGAGGAAAGGACTAAGCACAGTCAAAAGGGACGGGGGCCAGCTCCTTCTGGAGTCAGTAAAGGTGAAAACAGATACAGCTGCGTGTGAGGAAGGCAGGTGGAGAGCGGAGGTCGGAGAAGGTCTTTGCTGAGTGGTTCTAAGACGTGTGCAGGATGCAAAGTCTTTGCAGGAAGCATTGAGGAGGTTAGTGTTGCACAGCATGGTTGAGGAGAGTGGCAAAGCACTGATGTGTCCACCGGAAGGAATAGAACCAGAAATGGGTGGTGGACAAAAGAAAAGACAGTTTAGAATGCTGATTCTCCAGCCAAGACAGGAAGGCATAACTTCGCTGTTTCAAAATTTCCCTAAGCAGTCATTCAGAGGTAGAGAGACAAGTCATCATTGCAAGGGCACGAGTGTGCTCAGAACAAGGGGCAAGGGAGTTGAGAGTAGTATATGGGAAGTGCAGTATATGGAGAGAAGGAATTAAGAGGAGGGCAGCAGAATGAAACTGGATTCGAGGAAGAGTCTGTGGGTCTTGTTACCATCCAAGAGTGCAGTAGGGAGAGTGGGAGAGGTGGGCGCTTCAGAGGAGGCTGTTGAAGAAAACAGAGTGGAGGTGAAGGCCCTTGCAGGAGAGGACCCACATGTTGGATGGCGCAGGTGGATGGAATGGAAGCCAAGGTCTCACGAGAGGAAGTATGCAGGTTGGATGGGACACTCTGGGGGGGGGGGGGTGAATTTGTGCCAAATAATGCCTCTCATCTTCGTTTCAGTCCCTCCTTCTTCTAACATCTTGAAAATTGGAACCGTCGACTCAGTTTCTTTTGCAGCATCATTTAACCCTCTTTCTCAAGACCAAATATGGTATTCATGGATGAATTAAAACTCATATTTGTATTAAACAGGGTGTCATTTATATTTAACAGGGAATCATTTTCTTTGATTGGGTTCCATCCATCTGGACAGTGAAGCAAGGCTTTTTAGAATATATCAAAGGCAGCAGAAAACACTAAATCTGATCCCAATCCCCTTGCAATAAATAGGGAACTCAGAGCCTGTTCAAGATCACCCCTGCCCACATGGCTGCTCACACTGCTCCAGTGTGACAGGACTCATGCTTTGGACAACAGTCACTCTGTTGGCATGCTCCACCCACAAATGGCTTTTCAGTTTTCTAAAGCTCTCCTAAAGCATTAACTCTCCAATGACTTAAAGTTTATTTATGTTGCAAGTGGAAAGCAATGTATAATATGTCACATAATAAAGATATGACTGTAATATAAGGTCATTTGTTTATACATCACTGTGTTCTGGGAGAGCACTCCCTGGAAATTCTTATCTTTTGAATGACATTTAATACAACACTCTCATTTCTCAGTCCCATGCCCACCTCAGCTCCTCACTGCCATGGTCATGTTCAAGAACTTGTTCATCGTTACCCATAAATTCCAAGACCTCTAGACCACACATCCTACATCCTGACTACCATCTTCTAACCTTCCAGATGACTTCTATGAGAAGTAACTGGTCCCATCCAAAACTCCAGTCCACATCTTCACTGCCTACCACCCCCTTCACTCCCCATCTTACTTGGTTTGTTATCTGTGTCTGTCACTTTAGGCATTCCCTTGCCCCCTTGCCCTTCCTCATACTCTCCAAGCAAAACTTCAGCCGATTCTCCACCTCCTCCATGCAGAGCGGCTGAACACAGCTGGAGACAATCTTCATCTCTCCTGAGTGGTCTTTATTTAAAAATTAAGACCACAAATCTCAAGCGGACCTTTGGTCTGCCCTAGTAAATTTGCCATCCATCTCTTCAAGATAACTATTTTATTGTGGTCGTCACTCTCCAAACCCCTAAGACCGTTTCCTCTTCCTCATTCCCAGCTGATGATCTCTCTTCTGACCCATGGAGGGAGCAGCAACAATGAGAAGACAATCACCATATTCTCCCACCACCAGACCAACGAGCCAGGCTGCACCCTCCCTGCCACAGAGTCACTGCCCCTGCTCTCATCCTAGGCCCTGCACATGTGCACTGGACCCCACCCCTTCTCACTCAAGAGCTGAATTCCTGCAGTCACCCCCTTTCCCTCCCATTTGTTTTTTGCCCTATAGATCCTTCTCATCAGCATCTATGCATGCTTTATTACCTCCCATCTTTAAAAACACTGTCCCGACATCACAGATCCCCCTCCAGCTCTTACCTTGTCCCTCAACTCCTCTTCAGGGCTGTTGCCCCCAAGAATAGCTGCATGCCTCCCTCCTCATCCTCAACCCCCATTCTCTCTTTCACCTATTCCAGTGAGGCCTTTGTCCTTACCACCCCACGGATCACTCTTCTCAAGGTCGCTGGCATTCATCTTGCCAGATCCAGTGGCCTGTGTTCTGTCGCCCACCTCACATGACCTCACAGCAGCTGATAAGTCCTCTTCCTGGACGTGCTTCTGGCCAGCACACCACCACGCTCTTCTCCTTCCCCTTTGCCTCATTCGGGACTTCCCCTACTCCTGCAGCTTCTCCACATCCTCCAGATCCATAGGCTTTTGGAATAGGCTAGGACTGAGTCATCTGCTCTTTTCTTTTCGTTATCTACCTTTTCTCTATAGGTGATCTCATCCAGTTTATTAAGTACTTAAATATTTTCAGGATGCGTGTGCCCCTCACATTTCTGTCTCCAACCCCAATTTCTTGCCCAGCTGAGGTTCACACATGCAAACTCACATTCATTATCTCTGTTGAATGGTTTATTTTATTTATTTAAAAAAAATTTTTTTTCAACGTTTTTATTTATTTTTGGGACAGAGAGAGACAGAGCATGAACGGGGGAGGGGCAGAGAGAGAGGGAGACACAGAATCGGAAACAGGCTCCAGGCTCTGAGCCATCAGCCCAGAGCCTGACGCGGGGCTCGAACTCCCGGACCGCGAGATCGTGACCTGACTGAAGTCGGACGCTTAACCGACTCCGCCACCCAGGTGCCCCTCTGTTGAATGGTTTAAACACATCTCAAAATGTATGTGTCTGAAAAGTGACTCTTGCCCCTCACCCAAAACAGAAAAAGGCAAAAAGTTGTTCTTCCTTCAGTTTTTTTTTCTTTCTTAATTAATGACTTTGCCATTTTCCCATATGCTCAGATTAAAACCCAAGGGATCATTCTTGGTGCCCCTCTTTCTTTCACATCCTATCCCAAGTCCTAGTGGGATGGAATGTTAGAGAAAGTATCAGCCATTTCCCACCACTTCCACCATGGCATCCTTGTCCCTGCCACCATCATCTCCTGCCTTGACCATGGAGATGTCTAACTAGTCTTCCCGCCTCCGCTCTTTTCACCTCATGCAGCAGGCACAGTGGCCTTTCAGAAATAAAACTCAGATCATTGTCTGCCTAAAACATGCCAACAACTTCCCATAACACCTGGAATAAAATCCAAATTCCTTACTGGGGTCTGCAAGCCCTGACTATGCCTTAGACTTGAATTAAGCCCGACCCTCTTCCCCTCTTCCCGACTCACTCAGTACAGTTACACTGGGCTCCCACGTGCTCCCCAGAGCCCATCAAGCACGCTCGTGTGCAAGGAGCTTGCTGTTCCCTCACAGAAAGACTCTTCTCTCAGGATCTTGTCTCATTCTTTCATATTGTTGTCCAACCCTGTCACCGTTCTCTATGTCCTTACCTCATTCTTTTCTCCCTAGCACTTGTCACTATCTCAGACTATGTGACTGATTTGGATATTCACCTGCTCCTTTTCTGTCTCCTCTATTTGAAATAAGGACCACACAGGCAGCAACATTGCCAGCGTTGTTTGTTGTTGTATCCCTAGTGCTAGAGGGACCCCTTGTACCTAATAGGTGCCCAATATTTGTTGAATGAATGAACAAATTGTGTACATATACAAAGCACCTTTCACAGTGTTCCCACTTGAAGCTTAGGCAATTCTTTAAGGAAAACCTTTCATTTTACAAAGCAATCTCCATTTTACAGTTGAGGAAATGAGGCCCAGAGAGATTATACGATTTCCACGAGGTCATATGGCTTGTAAGTATGAGAGCTGCTGGGACACCAAGCTGGATTCTAACTCCTGATCTTTCTCCCGCTCGACAGATTTCCTCCAGCCCTCTCCCTTCGGGGCCCGCACAGCGCCGGCTCAGTGTCAGCCCCAGTATCGGAGGTGAGACCGGGCTCGTGAGCTGTGTGCTCCCTGAGGACCTATTCACCCAGATCCTGGCTGATCGCATACAGGTACGTCCGTGCCCACCTGCCCAGAGCTGCACGGCTCACACTCCATCCCTGCGCTGGGACCTGAGATTCCGATCCACGGCCCACCCATGGCGGCTCAGAACCCAGGGGTCTTGGAGAGGAAAGGTGGGCTTCTTCACCCCCAACAGTCATTTGCTCTTGTCCTTTTGACAGCTCTTGTTAGGCAACTGGCCCTGGCACAGTCTGCTGCCTGAAGTCACTCTCCTTAAAGGACCATTGAGCATGTTACATATTAAAAAAAAAAAAATCAGATTCATGATACAGCCCTACAGTGGTATATTAAAAAATCATAACATGGAGCCATGGAAAGTTAGAATTTGGAACCATATTAATTGCTGTAAAAATCTGTTTTCAATGTATTAAGTGAGAAAAGCAGGTTATGAAATAGTATGTACAGCACAATTGCATTTCTATAAAAATATGTCTAAATGTATGTCATACAAACAGTAAAAACTCTGAAAGTGTATTAACTGTGGTTATCTTTGGATAGCAGGATAATGGATTTTTAGTTCTGTTCATATTCTGAATTATTTTACAATGACACATTGCTTTTCAAGTCAAAAAACACAATAACCGTTTCCAGTTTAAAAAATTGTTTTCATAAGCGTTGTACAGTTAAAGAAAAGAAAACAAGATCAGCAGGATTTGGGAGGACACCCCTAAGCCTGTTTGCTGCTTATGGTTTGCAGAGAGCTAAACGGCTCACCAGGTCCTGGAGTTGTCCATTGGCTTCGGCTTTTTCAAAGTAGGCCACGATATTAGTTGCACATTTCAATAGAACAAAATGCGACCTGTTCTTCCCAGAAGCGGAGATGTCATGACAGGAAATTACTCAGGTTAAGGTTTGATGGCTACTGTGTTCACAGTGCTGTCACTCTCAGCTGACCCGAGCAAGGTGGGCTGATAAGCATGCTGGTGTTTCGTGTACCCAGGTTAAATCACTGGTAAAGCCCAAAGTAAGCCAGCAGAGCAGTGCTGCTCGAAGTACTGGTCTTTGATGAAACACGGAGTTTGCGTGGCTTCCTTCATCGACAGTCTTGCTACAAAAAAACAAAACAAAACAAAAAAACAGCAGCTGAAATAAATAGTGCTTTTCGTGATGTCATTGATTTACATTCTGGCACAAGATTCTGGTCTCATCAAACACTGGTAGTGATCAGCTCCTGGCCAAGGGTGGCCAGTCTGTGTACCACCCTTTGAGTAACACTGATGTACAACAGGGGCTGCTCCTCAGTGGTTAGTATTACCAAGATCGTTACACGCCAAGGCAGTAACGCCACTGAAAGATCTGAATGGCCCACCTGTTACTGGTGCCCTTGCTGTTACTCTGTGAGGGGGGGATACCTTGCCTTTCCCTCCTCTCTGCCTATTCCTCATGGACCTGCCCAAACCCTCACTTTCACGTTTAGTTTGCGTTCCTTATTTCTGTAGAGATAGGAGAAATCTTTTATTCTATAAATACGTATGATAAAGCTCTTGCATGACTGATAAAATATTTTTATTTTTCTCTCAAATTTTATAACAGCATGTTGAATGTAGCAGGTGGAAGGGTGGTTTAGCGGCATTTACATGGGGGCCCAGTAGGTCAGCAGAGACCATTGCAGCCCCCAGTAAAACCACCCATGAAAGAACAAGCAACTTTCTCCATAGAGAACCCGGTAACTGTGGCCTTAGTTACTGTCTTTTCTCGCTCTGGTTTCAGCTGAGTGACTGCTTCCGCGGAGTGGTGTTTGATAGCGTTGAGACCCTCTTTGCTCGGAACCCGGCTATGGCTCTCCTCTGCCTGCTGAAGGCCATCGGCAACCGGGAGCACATTTACGTAATCAACATGGCCCAGGATTACACAGTCATGAAGGCCCAAGAGAAAGCCAAAAAGGAGCAAGAAGGTAAGGCCCCGTACTCTTCTGGGCTGCCCTTCCCAAGCCCTAACAGCCCTTTCAACAGAGCCTTACACTTTTTGAAATGCTTCTCCACCACGTTGAGCCACTGTGCAGATGAAACTATTACATCTGCCATGTCATCGGTGCTCACCTCCGCCCTGTAAGGTGACCAGAAGTTCTTATTTCTACTTTGCACCTGAGGGAACTGAGGTGCGGCTGACCTGTCGGGAGACTACAGGACAGGGAATGGACCCAGCCAGCTCTTCTTGTAACAGACATGTTTCCCTTCCCCCTAATATCACACTGCATCCCTTCTCATCTTCCCTGTAATCACAACCAACCCATGGGGGACACATCACAAGTCCCATCCTGACTCAGGTGACTGATTAGCTTGTTGGTTTTGTTTAAGGGGACTGTACATTTCCTGCAAACACTGGAAGTGCTGATAAACTTGACAAAACAGCTTCTACATCTTAACCTCCTGTGTCCCATGCACTGCAGCCAACATTCTGTACACTTGAAATGTCTCTAAATGGCACTGTGGGTTATTTAATCCTTAGAGTAACCCTCTGGGGATCATTGTCCCCCTTTTACAGACAAGGAAAAGGAGGCTCAGAGACATCAACAGTGTAAGATCACACAGCAAATTAGTAAGGTCTTTATAACTCTGAAACCTTGCTTTTTCCTGTCATTACAACAGTAGCATGAAAAAAATTTCAGTGGTTGAAAATTACACACACACACACACACACACACACACACACACATTCAGAGTAATGTTAGCTTGAGTTCCCAATTTAGTCATAAGCAGACCTAGCAAATTTTGGTCCCCAAGGGAGGAGGTGACACTTTCCTCGGGAGGCAGACTCCTGCTCTGGCCTCAGCTCGGTGACATGACTGCCCTTCCTTACTTGGCCTTACCTCTCTTCTGAAAAATCCAAGCAAATCATAGTGCTTTTTCATTAAGGAAATAATTACAAACTTGAGCTCTCTTACTTCTTAAACAGAACTTAAAGACTGCTTCCTTACATTCTCATCCAGAGAAAAATTAGGAAGAAAATCCCTGGCAGTGTTCCAGCCTACGACTTCCTGCTTTTCCAGAAAGCTTATGTCCCCGTTACCATCAACTTGAAATAAAGTATCTCTTTTCAATTTTTCATTTACTTGTGGATTGAGGTTTTTCACCATTGCATTATGGGCTCCTCTCCCTGAAATCTTCTGCATTTGAAAAAAGTCCCAAGGCAGCATCCAGTAACAATATTATTATATTCAAATCTAATTTTTATTGAACACTTATGAATTTGCCAGGCACGGGCCTAGATGCTTTAGAGGGTTGCCTATATGATCCCCATGGTAGCCTGTGGAGGAAGAACCCTGATTCTTATCTGTTCCTAGCCCTTGGTAAGTGTGAGAGAAGGATCTTCAGATACACATCTCCAAGCCCAAAGCACAGGCCTACAAGAAGTGGAAGTTGTAGAAAAGAATCTGAGAGCCTTTGTGCTGGGCATGACCATGCTTCTGGACCTGGAATCTGTAGGGTGTGGAAAATGGTTTCCCTTGGTCTGCAAATGGTTCTGTCACCCTGAGCACTCTGGAGACATATGTTTGTAGTGTATGAAGTTCGTGGGTGCTATATTACTTCCCAATCACTGTGGTAGCAAATTACAGACTGGATGCCTCCAAATAACACAGACTTGCTGTCTTACATTTCTGGAAGTCAGAAGTCCTTAAAGCGGGGTGTCCACAGGGCTCTGTTTCATTGAAGGCTCCAGGGAGAGAATCCATTTCCTTACCTTCTCAAGCTTCTAGAGGCCACTTGCATTTCTCAGCTCATGGTCCCTACTTCACAGCATTCTGACCTCTGCTTCCATTGCCATATCTCCTTCTCTGACCCTGACCCTCCTGCACCCCTCTTATAAGGACCTTTGTGATTATACTGGGCCCACTCGGATAATTCGGGACAGTCTCCCAGTGCAAAGTCCTTAACTTAATCACACCTGCAAAATCCTTTCCCCCACACCAGGTAGCATATTCACAGTTCTGGAGATTAGAACATGGACATCTTTGGAACTACTATTCAGTCTAGCACAGATGGAGACCAGTTTTGGAACTGTGTGAGTGAAGGAAGGCCCACCACAGATCAAGAATGTCCCCGCAGCACCAGAGCCGCCCTTGCCCTGGCGTAGACCCTCCATAGCAAGTGTGGGCTGCGAGCTGAGCCACTGAGGGCCCTACAGCCAAGGCTGGTGAGTGAGTCACTTTCCTCTCTCTGTTCCCTCCACAGAGAGCAAACGCAGGGAGGCACTTCAGAAAGAGAAGGAGCGTCTCCAAAATATGGATGAGGAAGAATATGATGCCATGACAGAGGAGGAGAAAATCATGTTCAATCGAGAGGTTCGGCAGGCCCTCCGGGAAAGGAAGAAGAGGTCAGAATCAAGGGGTAGTCAGGCTGGAAGTGGTTCCCCCCGGGAGTAACACACAGCCCATCCTGGGGACTGGGATCACCTTCCGGGGGAGCAGCATGACCAAGGGAGACACAGGAGGGTCACCTTCTGGGGAGCAGCGTGACCAAGGGAGACACAGGAGGATCACCTTCCGGTGGAGCAGTGAGACCAAGGGAGACAGGAAGATGACCTGTTAAGAGCAGGAAAACACCTTGACCATCAAGGGGACTGGTTGCTGCAGCCTTTCAGGGTTTCTTTCATTGTCCTCCCCGTCCTTCTCTCTGGAGGACATCTGACACTAGAGGGAAGGTTGTATGATATAATGGCAGGAGACTTCTGGCCCCTCTGTTCTCCCAGGGCTCCCACAATCTTCTCCTGACAACTGCCCCCTAGGTGTGGCTCATCAGCCTCTGTGCTCAGGTGTCCACAGCTGGTGACTGAGGGGCCACTCTCTTGACATAAGCTTAATGGTCGCTCCCCAGAACTCAGTCATTTCTCCTTCCCCAGCCATTATCTTGGCCTTTTGTGGTGTTATCTGTGCCCTGAGTTCTGACCACCTCTCCCACTTGATCCTCGGCCTGGACAGTTCACCAGAGACCCTGGGCAGTCTCTCAGCCACTTTCTGTGCCCATCACTGGGAACCACACAGGAAAGACTGAATCCCCTCCACACCACATGGGCCCCAGGAGACTCAAGCTATCTCAGATAGCAGTAGAATATATGTCCTTTCTGCCCTCAGACCTTCAAACGTGCTGAGAGAGGAGGGTATATTGCTTACCCTCCATAGAATTCCACACATTGGCAAAGCCAAGATACTTGCCCTACCGTAGAGGGACATAGTCTCTTTCCACCTCCAGACTCCTCCAACTGACCCCAAAAGAGCTTTTATGCCCTCTCTGCCCCCATAGTATGCCCTCATTTCTTCATCTGCCTGGTCTCTTGTAAAAATGCCCAGGGGGCGCTGCCTGGTGGCTGGGTCTCAGTTAAACATCTGACTTCAGCCCAGGTCATGATCTCACAGTTCATGAGTTTGAGCCCTGCATCAGGTTCTATGCTGTCAGCACAAAGCCAGCTTCGGATCCTCTCTCCCCGTCTCTCTCTGCCCCTCCCCCCCCTCTCAAAAATAAACATTTAAATAAATAAATAAATAAATAAATAAATAAACAAACAAACAAACAAACCCAGTCCTCCAGAGGTATAAAAATACTAGCTTTGGGATTCCAAAGGAATCTCTTTTCTTTCTCATCCAGGTCATTGCTTTCAGGAATTTATTTCATAGTGGACTTGGAAAATATAAATCTGATCCTCAAAGCTCAGCAATGACTTGTTTGTGTGAGACACACACACACACACACACACACACACACACACACACACACACACACCTAGTAATGATGAGTTGGCTACAGTGGATGATAGAGAATCACAGCAACCAGGAGCAACCAGGGATTCCTAGAAATGAAAACAGATGGGTTTTGTACTTTCAGAAATGCTGTCCCCTCCACTTTTGTTTATATTTGGTGTCCCAGCCTTGGTGCCCCTTCTGCCACTGGCAACAGGGCAGGCCCAGCTGAATCCATAGCAGGAAGGGACAGAGAAAAGAAAGGAATGTGGCTTTCAGATCCACCACCATGGCTCCAAGCTAGCCATTAGGAACTGCTATTTATTTATTTTTTATTTATTTTTTATTTTTTTTTTAACATTTATTTATTTTTGAGACAGAGAGAGACAGAGCATGAACGGGGGAGGGTCAGAGAGAGGGAGACACAGAATCTGAAACAGGCTCCAGGCTCTGAGCTGTCAGCACAGAGCCCGACGCGGGGCTCGAACCCACGGACCGTGAGATCATGACCTGAGCCGAAGTCGACCGCTTAACCGACTGAGCCACCCAGGCGCCCCAGGGACTGCTATTTAAAACACCATTTCTTGAGACATCTGAGTGGCTCAGTCAGTGAAGCATCAGACTTCGACTCGAGTCATAATCTCATGGCTCATGAGTTCAATCGCTGCTTCAGGCTCTGTGCTAACAGCTCAGAGCCTAGAGCCTGCTTCGGATCCCGTGTCTCCCTCTCTCTCTGCCCCTCCCCCACTCACACTCTGTCTCTCTGTCTCTCAAAAGTGAATAAACGTTAAAAAATAAATAAATAAAACACTGTTTCTGTTCTAATGTTGTCTGAACATTAGATGTAACAAGTATAGGAAGCTGAACCACATCTGAACTGATATCAGAACAATCTTTGCAACTTACTTTTTGAAAACTGCTAACATCAAGCTATTTTCAGCCCTTGCCTTGCTCTCCTATGAAAGAAGATTGATATACAGATTGAGAGTTCCTCTTAGTTGAGTTTGAATCAACTCAGTTTTGCTGAATGACTTTTCAGAGACCCTACTTTCTTTCTTTCCTTTCTTCCCTTCTTCCCTCCCTCCCTGTCTTTCCTCCTTCCTTCCTTCCTTTCTTCCTTCCTTCCTTCCTTCCTTCCTTCCTTCCTTCC
Organism: Prionailurus viverrinus; assembly: GCF_022837055.1. Classification (NCBI taxonomy): domain Eukaryota; kingdom Metazoa; phylum Chordata; class Mammalia; order Carnivora; family Felidae; genus Prionailurus; species Prionailurus viverrinus. The sequence goes on along the minus strand of NC_062575.1, from coordinate 14,429,858 downwards.
TATTTACCCACATTATTTACCCACAATTCTTTACCTGCATTTCATTCTTCTTATGCCCGAGAAAGCTCTGCCCATGTCCCTCCACTGGACACTCCCAGTTAGGGGGAGTGGACAGGAGAGGCTCTAAACTCTGTTTTCTCTGCTTGGTTTGATGAAGGGAGCTGGAGAGGCTGGCAAGGGAGATGCATGAAAAGAAGTTACAGCAGGAGCTTGAGCGGCAAAAGGAAGAAGATGAGCTAAAACGGAAGGTCAAAAGGCCAAAGCAAGGACCAGTAAAGGAGGAACCTCCCACAAAGAAATCTCAAACAGCAAACCGGCAGGTAACAACCCTCTCTTGCTCCTTAGCAAGAAGCAGAACAGAGAGAGCATACATTGTAACCAGCCCATCAATCCAGTACTTTCCCTTCCACAAAATTGACCTGATACTGTTTGGATTTTGCAGTGGAGCAGAAAGTAGGAGGGAAGGGGCCAACATTTGTCACAGGCTGATTGTGTGCCAGGATCCCTGGCTGCCCTTTATGTAATTCTGTCATTTTGGCCTCCCTCCCACCCTGTGAGGTTCAGAGCCATGAACCCTGCCTGGGGTTGAAAGAGACAAAGTCGTGGGTATCAGACCTCCCCCAATTACATCTGACCACAGTCATTGTACTTTCCACTGTACCCCGCCCTCCCCGTAAGTCCCCTGGATGGTGCTGAATGGGCTGGTATTCACAGTTTGCCTCAGTAAGCCACAAAGTCAGTAGAGCCCCGGTGTTCAACCAACAGCTTATCTTGACAATGGTCAAGGAAGGCACTGCAACATAAGCTTGTCCTTGCAGACAACTAGTGATAGTTTACCAGCCTGCCAAGCTTAGCAGTCACATCTCTGGGGCCATGACCCAGGAAGGCAGAACAGCCAACACAGCACCAAGGGTGGTGCTCACAGACCGGGAGGGTAGCTAGCCAGCTGGTGGTCACAGTGACTATTTCAGCACTGGATGCTCTGAGGGTGAAGCTAAAGCCAGACAAGCCAGACTCCCAGACAAGATGCAGACTGGTCCCAGTAGATGAGCAAGGCACAGTGACCACATCTGAGCAGACACAAGGGCAGAGGAATTAGGCTTCAGTGGCCACAGTCAGGTAGAGCTCAGGAAGGAGCAGGGTCTGAGCATGCAGAAACGGCCCAGGCTTGGGAGCAGAACCAAGCACAAGAAGCAAGAAGGCCTGGACTCTCCGCTGTGCCTGGCCTCCGGCTGCTCTGTGTTGGGCTCCTGCAACCTTCCAAGGGCAAGCCTTCCCTGCCCCTCTCTGGCCGCTCCTTCCACACAAAGTCCTCTGCCTGAAATCTGTTGTCCGGACAGAACTTTCAGTGTCTTGGCAGTGACTCTACTGACAGTGGAGAAAGACACAGTAGTAGCCAAGCCCCTCCCCTCCATACTCAACTAGGTGAGTGACCCCTCCAGGGGATCAGCTCTACCCAGCACTGACCTCCTAGCTGCGTTGGAGATGAGACAGAGGAGTGGTACGGTGAGGCGCTGAGGCAAGGGGGAAGCCAGCCCAGCGAGCCTGCCTCCGAGCCCAGCTTTATGGAGGAGGCGCACTTTCAGCAGGAAAGGGGGTTCTGGGCTGCTCTGCAGGCAGTGAACATTCGGCTAGACTTCATGTCATCAAAGAATGAACAAAAAACCTCTGGGGCCTCCCCAAGGATTCCATCCAGAGGGAAAGAAAATCAGAGCCCACAAAGCAAGTTTAAAAGGGCAGGAGAAAAAGAATGAAGTTGGTTTCTCTAGGCCAGGTTAGTTAAATAAATAGGCATTTTTTAAAAGCCAGGGCACAGCCAAATTCTTAAACTCCTGTTTGTTCCCCACGAAGGACCGTGGAGAGGATATTTTAACAAGGACCCCCCAAGATGACACAGACACAGACATAGCCCCTGGGTCTATAAGAGGCACCTGGGGCTCTGTGAGGCCTTCTTTCAAAACACAATATCCTCTTACTCTCATTTATGCCGTTGTTCTCCAGTAAAGAAATGTTTTGAGCATGTTTTATGTGTTTTGCCTCCTAGATTCCTACTTTTTCCAAACTAGATGTCAAGATGGATGCAGTAGAAAGGAAAGTATCCATCAGGGAGCAGTTAACCGAGAAGGAGGAACTGACAAAGAAGAGAAGGAACCAACTGGCAGACCCTCACATGGTTGGGTCTCCCCTTGTCCAGGAGCCAGAGGACAGTGAGGGGGACCTCCTGAAGGATGCTGACAAGCACCTGGCCCACAAGTTTAAGACCTATGAGCTGACTCTCAAGGATGTTCAGAACATCCTCATGTACTGGGACCGGAAGCAAGGCATTCTGCTGCAACACATGGGCACCGAGGACATACCCCACGAGGCTGATGACCAGCGCCAGGTTCCTTCGGGTGGGCGCCGAGGCCGCAAGGACCGGGAGAGGGAGCGTGCAGAGAAGGAGAGAGCTGAGAAGGAGCGCCAGGAGCGGGAGAAGGCTGAGAGGGAGCGTCTGGAGAAGCTCCGGGCTCTGGAGGAGCGGAGCGATGGAGGAGAGGCTGATGGGGAGGAGGACCATGAGGGGAAGAAGGATCTAGGCGTGCCATTAATAAACATCCAGACACCTGACATGGAAGGCTTGAACTGGAAGCAGGCCCTGGACAATGACAGGCTTCCCAAAGGGGATCAGGTACAGACTCTTTTCCAGGATGCAGATGTAATGAATGGGGTAGCAGGTATTGTACTAATTACCATTAAGGTGTTTCTTTCTGTATCCCCTTAATTCCGTTAATCTCTGATTAATCCCTTGGATATAAGACAACAATGGCTAAAAGGACCTATTTCTAGGTGAAAATCCATAGAAAGCTCCACAGATCTAAATTACTCTATCCGACCTCATAAAAAACTGTCTATAGGGTTGATTTTTAATATCGATAATACTGGTGTTGCAGGCTAGCAAGGTAGGTACGCTGTAGGGTGGAGCAAGAGGCTCAACTACTTTAAAATCTTGTTCCCACAAGTTCTTATAGTGACAGAAATCAGACTATTTATCAGATAGCCTTTGGCCCTAGAAAATATTGCATATCCAGAAGCCTCTTGGGTAATGGTTTGAAGGAGACGGTTACTATAGCCTTTTGTCTGAGGAAGAACTTCTGTAAAGCACCAGAAAGCAAATAGTTTAGGCTGCGGGTCATCCAGTCTCTGTCACAACCACCACCAACATATAAATCAATGATTTTGTTCCAATACAACTTCATTTACAAAAGCAGGTAGCAGGCCAGACTTGAGCAGGGGGACACAGTTTGCTGATCTCTGGTTTCGTCTATAAGAAATTAGACACAACCTTAACAAGGAGAGAACAGAGCCTGGGAGGAATGTATGGCAGGTAAGGGCTAATGGGAGGACACGGGTAATTCCGCAAGGGGGCACATTAGGGTGTGGTTTGGCCCCACAGCAGCAGGCCAGGTGGGCCAAAGGGCAGAAGACCGTTGGAGGACACAACACCACTGGTTTTACAGTTCCGCCTCCACTCAGCCTTAGATAAGGCATCATGGCCGTTTTTCCCCTAGAATTATGTTTTTTTAAAAAAGAACATCTTCTCATCTTGCTTTGTGCTCCAGTACTATAGCCAAGATGATCTGCCTGCCTTTTTGTTTTCTCTCCACACTCCAAGCCACAGGTTAGACTGTTGGTTATAAAGTTCTTTAACCCTGGCTCTATTAATTTAACAATTGGTGCAAACTGTTCATTCCTTTCCCTCGCAGACATTCAAACCCTGGGAGTTAACGCTAGCTAAGCACTAGGTCTTTAACCACCTGCCCTGCAGGTTAGAAACCCAGGATTCCATGAAGACTGTTGCCTGCTTGGCCTAATAGCCCATTTGGTCCACAGAACGGGTGCTCTGGTGGGCTGTAACACCATTGTGATGATGACAAATCTAGAGATAGCATGCTTATTCTGAGGTGCTCCATGCTGAGAAGGAAGTTGCTGCTAAATTTTAAAGGCATCTGCTCTGGAAGATGCTCCTTCAGTATATATATATGAGAGCAGAAGGGGAGAATGCTGTAGGAATGAATGTTCTCTTTGGTTTCTTTTTGACTTCTCTCTTCCTTCCCATCCTTTACCCCATTCCCAGAACCTTGGCTTTTTTTTTTCTTTGCCATATTTGACCTGCTCTGACCCTATCTTTCAGCATTAGAAGGAAAGAACATTTAAAGGTGAAAGAACAATTAACACGGGATCTGAAAACAGATGGAACAACTCTGTACTATAGACATCAGAGCCTTAAGAGCCAGTCTCTAAAACATAGTTTTGAGTGCCTACTATGTGCTAGGCCCTGTGCTATATTGTCCTGGTTCTTGTCCCAGTGGAGTTTATGTAACATCCAGCTGCAGAGACAGACACGGAAGGGTGACAAGGGCCATGATGAGAGAGGTATAGGGAGCGTGCAGCCACAGCAAGTGCCCCAGCCTGGTCTAGGGGTGTGGGGATCTAGAAAAACCTACACAGCTGTGTCAGAGGTCTTTCACACCCCTCCCCTGACAGATGCGCATAGCAGGGGCATCTCCCAAGAATGTTGAGGAAAAGACAGGAGGGTCTGAACCACCCTGTGCTCACTCAGGGAGGAGCTGGGGGAACCCTACCCTGTGCATAGGAAATTAACCATGGGCTTTTCCTTTAGATCCTGGACATCTTGGGTCTGGGTTCCTCTGGCCCACCCATCCCACCTCCAGCCTTATTCTCAATCATCTCCCACCCCCTGAAGCGGCTGCCTCCGGCCACAACAGAAATCCTGAAGCATTTTGTGTTTGTAATGCCACCACCTGAAGAGCTCTCCCTGCAGGAGGAGAAAAGAGAAGGGGAAGCAGAACCAGAGCTTTCAAGCACTGTGAGCTCTGCAAAGGTAAGGAGCAAGCCAGCTGCTTGCCCTCCTGACCTTGGCAGGAATTCAGATGGGCAGACAGAGGCCACTTTCCACATGGTCAAAAATTGAGTACAGCGTTGGCTGTCACGCTCACTGATGTGTTTGCCTTTGACTCATCAGGGATCCTGCCTGGGGACCCCGCATGAGCCTCTCTCAAAATGGCTCATTCTCATCTTCCACCCTTTCCAGCCCCCGTGGGATGGTCTAGGGAACTTGTTGAATTGCTCTGAAGCTTATGTGTGAGAAACAATTAAGCAAGACCAGCTCTTTTAGAAAAAAGATATTAGAATGTATTGGGAAGCTAAGGTAGTTCACACAGGGCATGAGAATACAAGAATCAACAGACACGAATTAAGGGAAGACACAGCACTAGAAAAAGGACAGATTACCAAAGAATTTATCAAGGGAAGATTAGATATTTTGGTAAACTCACTTTTTATCTCTTTATTGACACAAGGCGGTAAAATTAATTCCAGCTGGGTTAAAAATATAAGCAATCTGAGGGCACCTCAGCTCATTCGGTTGAGTATCTGACCCTTGATTTCAGCTCAGGTCATTATCTCACTGTGAGTTTGAACCTAGCATCGAGCTTCATGCTGACAGCATGGAGCCTGCTTGGGATTCTCTCTCTCTCTTTCTCTCTCTCTGCCCCTCCCCTACTCTCTCTCTCTGTCTCTCAAAATAAATCAATGAGCCTTTAAAAAATTCAAAATATAAGCAATCCAAATGAAATCATATAAAAGTAAAAGAAAATAGATATGTAATTAATAGAATAAATCACAAAGGAAAAATAGATTTGACCAATAATATGCAGAAGGTATATATATTAAGAACTATAGATGGGCTTTTTATTCCCAGAGGAGTGTGGTGGCCCCAAATTTGAATCTCTCCACACAGCCTCCTACAAAACATACACCCCAGCAAGAATAATAAAATCACCTGGGGGTGCCTGGTTGGGGGGGCTCAGTCAGTTGAGCATCCGACTTCCACCCAGGTCATGATCTCGCGGTTCATGAGATTAAGCCCCACATCAGGCTCGGTGCTGACAGCTCAGAGCCTAGAGCCTGCTTCAGATTCTGTGTCTCCCTCTCTCTCTTCCCCTTCCCAGCTCATGCTCTGTCTCTCTCTCAAAAAAATAAATAAATAAGTAAATAACAACATTTAAATAAATAAATAAAATCACTTATAGGCTCTGCCTAAGGCTCAGTTAGGTGAAGAGACTGCCCCAAACTGCTATTTACAAATAAGAAACTGTCATCTGAGGGACACCTGGATGGCTCAGTCAGTTGAGCATCTGACTTCAGGTCATAATCTCACAGTTCGTGAGTTCAAGCCCCATATCTGGCTTGCTGCTGTCAGTGAGGAGCCAGCTTTGGATCCTCTGTCCCTCTCTCTCTGCCCCCTCCTCTCTCTCTCTCTCTCTCTCTCTCTCTTTCTCTTTCTCTCAAAAATAAATAAACATTTAGGAAAAAAAGAAATCATCACCTGAGATCAGCAGCATGCATAGGCAGGACTTTCTAGAACAGAATCCAAATAAAAAAGATTAAAAAATTGCCAACATCAGAGGTGACTATGACACCAAACTCTTTCCTTAAAATGAGCCACAAACAGAAAAAGATTAAGCATTCTTTAACTTACCATTTTAGGAGGAACTCTAGTTCATCCCCAATTAGCAGAAGAAAGTTCTTCATTCTGGAAGAATGGCAACTAAAACTATAAAAAGAAGAGTAGAATTAGAAAAACACAGGGCGCCTAGGGGGCTCAGTCAGTTAAGCGTCCAACTTCGGCTCAGGTCATGATCTCACGGATCATGAGTTTGAGGCCCGCATTGAGCTCTCTGCTGTCAATGCAGAGCCTACTTCTGACCCTCCGTTCCCCGCCCCCCTCGGCTCCTCCCCAGCTCTTGCACACATGCTCTCTTTCTCTCTCTCAAGAATAAACTTTTTTTAAAAAAGAAAGAAAAACACTATTCTGTTATCCCCAGAAAAGTATTAATTGAGGAGCACCAACTTATACAAAACAAAAAGCAGTACTTTGTTGGGGAACAAGATGCGCACCGCGAGCCCAGAGCATCATCCCACAGGTGACTAGCCAGCTGCAAAAGGAAAAGCCCACTTTACCGTGGCCACGTCTGGCGGGCAGCACTCCAGCCACATGAACACACTGCATCTGTAATCATGGGTCGACATGGCATTTTGTCCCTCATTATGATGGAGTGTGATATATACCGCATCCTCTATGAATCAAATCAAGCTTTGAAGCCTAATTTTTGTCTTACAAAAAATACAGGGAATAAAGGAATAAGTGAAATGACCCTCTAAGAATAGTCAGAAAATTTCAGAGTTTGGAATATTCTATCAGAACACGGGTCTGGTCTGTCCCAAAATCAATGTGATTGGGAGGAGATGAGGGGTGTGGAGTAAAAGGTACTAAGAAAACACAACAAAATGCATATGGGAGCATATCCCCTGCAGCTTCAAGCTTTCTCTAGGCTTTGGCCTCCTCCTCGGGGAATGGGATGCCAGGAAAAGCTCTGGACTCCTCCCCAGCCTACTCCTCTTCTCTGCTCGGATAGTTGGCTGGGCCCTCCCCTGCTCTAGGCAGCCACCAGCATCCTGGACCTGCAGCGCGGCCATCCCAGACAGCAGGCATGTTGTAGTTGTCTCTGTTCATGTGTATGCAGATGAGTATTTAAGACCTCGTGCTTGTTCTTAATCAAGGCGCAGGAGGAGCAGACCACCTCCTCCAAGGGGAGCAGACAGAAACTGAAAGAAAAGGCAGATCAGGTCCGAGACACTCAGAAGGACAAACGTCGCATGGCCTTCAGCAGGAAGGTCTTTGCTGGGGCAACGTCTGGAGCCATTGCCCCCCTGTCAGACACGGAGCAGAACAGCTTCTCTGGGCAGTTGTCTCAGGAGAAGTTTACCAGGTGGGCCTCTGGACCACCCGGGGGTGGTAGTTTTGAAGCCCAAATAGAGGGTGTGGCTGACACAGTGCCCGAGGGGAGAAGGGCCGTCCTGCCTGCGGGACTCTCTGCGTGATTGTGCCCAACCCTGGCAAGCGGGGACACCTCCCAGGCAGCTGTCCTGCCTGCTCCTGCCCCAGAGGAAGCCTTCTCTCTTTAAAAGCCCCATGGTCGTTGGCAGGCTGAACCATTTCCGGTGGATCGTGCCAGCCAACGGTGAGGTGACCTTACGAATACACTTCTCTTCTGCTGACCTTGGGAACTTTGACCAGACATTTAACTTTGAGATCCTTGGGACTCACCGCCAGTACCAGCTTTACTGCCGAGGCGTGTGCAGTTACCCGTACATCTGCCAAGACCCAAAGTAAGTCCGTTGTACTTTGAAAGAGAGAGTTGACAGAAACACTTCCGTTTTCCCACGTGGCACTTTGAGCAAGGTAGCTCTCCCTACCAATGTGGGCCTGGGTTTGCCAGCTGTACTGGGCATCAGTGTCTTGGACACTTACAAAGCCGCAGGAATGTCATATGCCATGAAACTGAGCTATGGAGCACGTCAGTAGATGTCAGGCTGGCAAAATGTCCTCCTCTGGTGAGTTAGTTGGCTTATTTAACTACTGAGCTAATTTAGGCAGATTCGGTATGTACCATCAGACTTTTTCTCCTGTAATATCACTAAATGTGTGAAAGTCCACAAGCGGACTTTTATTCTGAGCTATCAAACACCACTGCGCCCCTTATGCACAACATAAGCTACCAAACACCACTGCGCCCCTTATGCACAACATAAAGTCACCTGGCTGAGCAAGCTAGTGACACAACCCCTCTAGGAGAAGAGGCCTTTTATAGCTTGTCCACCAGGAAGACGTTTTTTGCAACTCTCGCCAGGAGGCCACACTGGACAAGGAACTCAGAAGCTAGCTAATGTCCAGAACTAGTTTTCCATAGGGGTTGTTTTTGTAGCCAGGCACCCTAGAACAGGAAGTCTAGCTCAGCTCTATCATCAGCCCCTCATTATTGAAGACTCCACTGGGAATCTTTTTTCTCAAGTTCAAACCATTCTATCATCCCAGGGATGGTGGGAGGGAGGGAACAGGACCAAAGGCTCAACTCAGGTCCTCAAATTAAGAATCATTCTGTCTCCAGACACCTGAACCCTTTGCTGAACAGGGAATATTGGGTTCATGTAAACATCAAGTGGAGACATCGAACTTCCACTCAGAGAGCCTCTCTTCCTCTCTTCTTCCTTTGTGTTCAGAGTGGTATTTCCTGAGCGGAAGACAGACATGAAGACAAATGAGGTCATCTTTAAGAAGTATATTATGAGCATGGAGAAGTTTTATTTCGGGCCACTGCTTTGTGGAAAATCAAGAGATAAGTAAGTGTTCCATTATTTCAAAACAGATTTCAGACTCCAAGTTGGACTCCTGAATAATAGTGCAAAGCAGGATTGCCATGTGGATGTAGTTTTTATAAGGCTGCCCCAGTTAGCCCTGAGCCACAAATCAGGAGAACTGGGTTCTTGTGCCCCGAGTTCCTACTAAGCACCCAGATGAATGTGGACACCATCTTCCCAGATGGAAAATCCCAGAGGAGGACCAGTTTTGTTGGAGAAAGGGTAGGATCAAGAGTTGACTTTGCGATATGTTGTTTGAGATGCTTAGGAAGTATAGCTAGTAGCCACAGAAAGCAAGGAATAAGCTCTGTGGTTTTTGTTCTCAGAGGACATCCGTGGGATTCAACAACATGGAGACCATAGGGGCCTTAGCAAGGGTCCTTTTAGGGATTTCTGAGGATGAAACCCAAGCAAAGTGAGTTGAGGAGTCAGTGGCTGGTAAAAGGAGGGAGATGGAGTGTGAATATAGTTCTTTGGAAAGCTTGACTGTGAAGAAAGAGAGGCAGTCAAGGATGAGAGGGAGACATGGAGTCCAGGGAACACTGCTCACACACTGTTGTTCTTATGATGTTGGGATGCCAAGAGGACACAGGGAGGAAGAGGTCAGAGTTTTGAGAGAAAGTAAGGGCCATCAGTGGTACAGCTCCCTGAGACTACACAGTGGGATACAGAGATGCTGTTCTTGCCAGGAAGAGGGGCCACCACCTCCTACTAGGAGAGAGGAAGGCAGATGGCTTCAGGTGCAGATTTGGTCGAAACAGTGAGAAGGTTCCCATGCAACCATCTATTTTCTCCATGACACATTTTCAAGGTCATCCCTAACAGGGAGGGAAGTGGAGGGAAGATAAAATTGTTGAGAAAATGTAGAGCAGATTAAAGAGTTTTTGTGGAAAGCTGGGGAGGTAGAATACTAGAGAAACAGATTAAAGTTGTCAGGCAAAATTGGGTGCCCCAGGTGAGGATGATGGCCATACATTTCTAGTGAGACCAGTTTGTTCGGTCACATACAAACTTCCCATTGTGTAGGCAGGGAGGTTAAGACCAAAACTGGACCCAGTTCTAGCCACGTCTTAATTCAGTCTAGCATTGATTGTGATAAGTAGAGAATGTTTGTGTTTTCACTGACTTGGTGCAACTAATGAGCCCTCTTTGTTCTCCAGTCCCTTAATACCCGGAGTTTATTTCCTAAGAGGCTGGACCAGAAAGCCCAGATGAGGAGGGTTGGCTGACAATGGAGTGGATCTTCAAGGCCCAATAGAAGGGTTTCAGAGAGAGACGGAGGGGGGTCAGGTTGATGGACATGATGTACAAAGCAGCCAAGGTCAGAAATCAGGGAAATTATGGCCATTCAGAGAGGCATGTGTTCTGGCAGTGGTGGAACCAACCAGAATTTGGGGCCAGACAGCGCTGGTCCAGAAGGAGAGGATTACAGTGGCCCAGAAACAAGGTCCGGTACAATCGGTTATTATTTATTTATTTTCTTAAATCTTGCTGAGCCTCAATGTTCTCATCTGCAAAATGGGAAAATAATAGCACCCACCCACAGATTTGTGAAATTGAACTGGATAATACACATGAGACTTAGCACAGTGCTGGATGGTGGCGGTGACCGGTTAGATATGAAGGTCACCCCCGCTTTGGTGTTGACACTGAGAAAATTCTGTCTCTATGACCCTGACTTGGTCTCTGCCATTTGCTCTCCTTCCTTCCTTTATCACTGTCTATCCCAAAAGCTTTTCAGACTGTTTCTGGGCAGCAGTGAAGAGTATGGTGATTCTGTTTTCCTAACCTGTGCTCTGACCTCTGATGATGAGCATCTTCATTGGCATTCCTTGTACCTTCTGTGATTCCTTTTCTGTTCAGTGCCATTAATTGAGCAGCTTCTAATGCCAACAGTTCTCAACTCTGTGGAGAGACACGAAGGAACAGAAACAGCCTTATACGAACCACACCAAATGAATGCACGTCACAACAGTAGCATCTTGTACAGGTCTAGGAGAAGGAGGTAAAGGAGGTCATCTCTAAGACAGATGTGAAATAATAAGTTACTCAAAGGTTCATGCCTCCTGGGAAGATAAGCCCTGGGAAGGTTAGAGCTGCCTGGTTCTGTTAGAGTTCTTTGCCGTGATAGCTGCCACTGCATTTAATACTCATAGAAATCCTAACAAGTATTATCTTCCCCTCTTAGAGATGAGGAGACCAAGGCTTGCAGGGAGAGGGGTCAGGTCATAGCCACGAGTCTCCACAAGTGCACAGCTTGTGTTCTTAGCTGCCACGCTACTGCCTCAGTGAACCATACTACCCTTTGTACACCCCACAATCTCCTTTTCCACCTGAACTCTCAGTCAGTGCTCACATCCACATCCCTAATTCTTTTTTATAATGTTTATTTTGAGAGAGAGAGAGAGAGAGAAAGCAAGTAGGGGAGCGGCAGAGAGAGAGGGAGACAGAATCATAAGCAGGATCTGTGCTTTCATCGTGCATGAGCTTGAACTCATGAACTGTGAGATGGTGACCTGAGCCAAAATCAAGGGTCAGACACTTAACCGACTTAGCCACCCAGGCGCCCCCTCCCCCCCGCCACATCCTTAATTCTTGTTCATTTACAGGTACAAGTCATCCTTGTTCCCAGGCAACATGGAAACATTGACAATCCTGAACAATTCACCAATGGTTGCAGAGGTGTTCTTCTGCTTTCAGAATGATGTCAAAGCAAACACCTACTTCCTGGAGCCCATCAACATGATTCTGAAACCCAATGAGAAGCAGGTACTGTCACCTGGAAACAAATCCACCAGGGCAAGTCTTTCTTGGGAAATTTGACACCTTGCTGTTCTCAGCATAAATGTATTTTGTTTTGACTCTTCCTTTAGATGCTGAACATATGGGCCTACCCTACTGCAGTTGGTGTCTTTGACGACTGCATTGTCTGCTGCATCAAGGAGAACCCAGAGCCAGCGGTCTTCAAATTAAGCTGCCAAGGGGTCCGCCCAGAACTAGAGCTGGAACCCAGGCAATTGCATTTTGATCGGCTCTTGCTGCACAGGTCAGAATTCTGGATGATACGAGGACTGCAGTGGAATTTAAAGAACATTTAGTTTTAGGGCAACCAACTCATCCCGATTTTCTCAGGACTTTTCTAGTTTTAGCACTGAAAGTCTGCTTCCTGGGAAACTTCTAGTCCTGTGCAAGCCAAAAGGGTTAATAATCCTATTCAGTTCACAAATTAACTTGATTTCAGTGGGGTTCAGGAAGCACCCCCATTCCCAATATCAATTGCCAAGCTGTGTGCATATTTGCAGTTTTCTCAGAAGGAGGTCTCACTTTTTTCCAGGTTCTCTAAGCAGTCCATTACCCTAAAAGGTTAGGAATCCTTGGTCTAGAAATTGGAGCATAAAGAGAGAATACTAGACCAAAACTGGAACTTAACATATTCATTCACTGGCTTCATATTATTCTAAATAGAATGTTTACTTCTGGGGCTACTAGAAGAGAATATTGTTATGATATGTATCCTATCCTGCATTCCTTGATTGTTAACACCAGGTCCCATTACCTGATAAACACTGGTTAGTGAACTAAGCAAGGATTGAAATAACCAGAAGTGCTTTTTCTGACCCGCCATAATAAATCAGAATCATTTGAAACTGACAAAATTTCTTTTGGTCCCTGCAGAAAAGAATCCAAGGTAGTTCTTCTCCGTAACGTCACACCCCTGCCCGTGGCCTGGCGGGTCACCAGCCTGGAGCACCTGGGCGATGACTTCACTGTGTCCACCATGCAGGGGACCATCCCCCCCAAGGCTGAGTATAGCCTTCAGGTGCACTTCCTGCCCTCCAAACCTGTCAACATCAAGAGGGTGATCCGGTTGGAGGTGAGGCTTCACTTATCTTCAGACTTGGTCATCAAATGTGTACATATTGGGTTCCCTGATAGACACACATACACACACCCACACACAACCACAGCCAGGTTTCCCTCTTACATGCTCCCAACTGATCCCCATTTGACAACCATCAACCCACGGTGTCTCGTTCTGCACACAATTGTAAGCTCCATAAAGGCAGTCTCACTCGTGGCTGATTTCCTGGTGCCAAGAACAGAGAGCACTCATTCAATGCAGAGTGAGTGACTGACTGATGGTGTTACTATCCCTTTGTAAGCATGAGATTCCTAATTTCACACTCCCAAACCCAGTCACTGCTTAGATCCCTGTCTCCATAAACATCACCTTTCGCCCAGGTGCTCCCAACAGACACCTAGGAACCATCTTTGATTCCCTCCTTTCCATGACAGCCTGTGTCCGGCCCCGTCCTCCTCCAAGTCTTGTTAGTTCTGTCTCCCAGGATACCTCCCACCTGCCCGCTCCTCTGCCCTCACTGCTGCTGCCACCCTCGCCCAGGCTGTCTATAGCATCTCTCGCCTGGACTTTGGCAGAGGCCCATTCCCCATCTGGGTCAGTCAGGTCAGGCCCCTCTCCTTCCAGCAGCACTCTGCTGGCTCCAGCTGTAGTGAGGATAGAGCCCAGGATCCCCTGCTTCTCAGTCCCTGCCTGCCTCAGTATCCAACCTCGCTCTCACTCATAGACTCCATCATGTGGTCTCTTGGCTTTTTCCTGCCTCAGGCCTTTGGCCTTGCAGCAACCCTGCCAAGAATGTCACCCCCAGGCTCCGTGAGGTCCGCTAAACAGCACTGCTCCAACTGGGTTCCCCTAGTCACCGCATCAAGGTAATCTCCTGTTATGTGCGATCACTGGCCCTGTCTTCTATCCTTCAGAGCATCTCCCCCTTTCAGATATCCTGTTTCTTTCTCTACTTTCTTATGTGAACTCCATCAGGGCAAGATCTTGCCTGACTTGCTCATCATCTGTATTCATTTCCAAGGGCTGATGTAAACAAATGCCCACAAACTAAGTGGCTTAAAACAACACACATCTATTCTCTCACAGTTCTGGAAGCCAGAAGTCTGAAATCAAGGAGTCTGCAGGGTCATACTCCCTCTGAAGACTCTGGGGGAAGGATCCTTCCTTGCTTCGTCCAGCTTCTGGTGGCTCCAGGTGTTCCTGGGCTTGTGGCTGCATCTCTCTAACTCTGCCTCCGTCTTCACATGGCCTTTTCTGTCTGCATTTCCTCTTCTTCTGTCTCTTATAAGGACATTTGTCATTAGGTATAGGGCCCACCCAGATAATCCAGGAAGATCTCACCTCAGGATATTTAACTCAATTACATCTGCAAAGGCTTTTCCAAATAAAGTCACTTTCCTGGGTTCCAGGGGTTAATACATGGCCACCATTCATTCCACTACCCCATCATGCCCCCAGTGCCTAGGACAGGCCTATACGGAGAAGGTACTCAGTAGAATCTGTAAAATGAACTAACGAATGAATGAATGCCACTGACTTTTGATGCTTGAATCAGTTCCGCAGCAATCAAGGATAATCAAGGGATTATCCAAGCTTCTCTTTGAATACTTGTAGGAATAGAAAACTTACGAATACTCAAAGCAGCCTGATTTTCCTTGGAACAGGTCTGACTATTAATTCTTCCTTGGGTTGAGTTCATATTTCCAACTGTAATTTACATGAGTTAATCCTGTTGCTACTTTGGGGTCCACTCACTGGATCTAATCTCTATTATCACATACCTATGACAGTCCTTAAGATAGCTGAACACAGATACTGATAGATTCATTTAATCAACAATTGTAGTGTATGAATATCAGACGATGAAAGTCAGCATTTTTTAAGTTTATTTTTTTATTTTGAGAGACAGAGAAAGAGAGAGAGAGCACAGGCAGGGGAGGGGCAGAGAGAAGGAGAGAGAATCTCAAACAGACTCTGTACCATCAGTATACAACCCAATATGGGGCTCGAACTCATGAACCATGAGATACAATGATCTGAGCTGAGATCAAGAGTCAGACGCTTAACTGGCTGCAGCACCCAGGTCAATGTTTTAAACACCAGTCTTGGGGCTCTGTGCTGGGCATGGAGCCTGCTTAAGATTCTCTCTCTCCCTGTCCCTCTGCCCTTCTCCCCTGTTCTCTCTCTCTCTCTCTCTCAAATAAATAAATAAATAAATAAATAAATAAATAAATAAATATTCCAAAGAGCACTTTTCTGCAGTGTATACTCACAACCCCAACTTCAATAATGTAGTGGCAATCATGCAAATATTTAAAACCCATAAGTGGACAAGATGAAAAATACAGGTCCTTTTTCCCATTCTTATATTTATTGTCTACACTGGCACTTCCCAGAGGATGTTATGAGTATACTAATCATACCAAATGCTCGCTGAAGTCCAAAGCTAAATACATCTTATAAATATTCTACACCATGCCTCCTTCTCCATCATTCCCACTGCATGGTACATAGTTCAAGCTCCAAGCATCCTGTGGATCTTGCTTTTACTCAAGAATTTCTCTTACCCCAACAGGTTTTAGATGCAGACAATCTTGTTGGTGTTGTTCAGATTGAAAACATCATGGTCTTTGCAGAGTCTTATGACGTTGCCTTGGACATCACCTTTCCCAAAGGTCTGTTGACCCCTTCAAGGAATGGGTGTTTGGAAGTCACATCTTTCAGTGCAGTATATTTCTTGTTTGTTTTTTTTTTTAATTTAAATTTTAGTTAACCAATATACAGTACAATATTGGTTTCAGGGGTAGAATTCAGTGATTTATCACTTACATACACATACAATGCACAGCGCTCATCCCGACAAGTGCTCTCCTTAGTACCCATCACCCATCTAGCCCATCCCCCACTCACTTCCTCCATCAACTCTTGGTTTGTTCTCTATCATTAACATTCTCTTGTGGGTTGTTTCCCTCTCTTCTCTTCCCACCCCCTTCCCATATATTCATCTGTTTTGTTTCTAAAATTCCACATGAGTGAAATCGTATGGTATTTGTCTTTCTCTGATAGTACAGTATGTTTCTTTTTATTTTCAAACTAAGTATTTTTTTAAATATAATTTATTGTCAAGTTGGCTAACATACAGTGTATACAGTGTACTCTTGGTTTTGGGGGCAGTTTCCCGTGAATCATCGCTTAGTATATTTCTTATGTAGAGGAAGACTAGTGGATGTTGGGGAGGGGGTGGAATTTCAGTCGATTGTAATGCAAATCCTCAAGTAATGTTAGCAACATTACTACAAATCTTAATTTCTCTAATGGGAGATGATGAGGGGTGGCCATTAGTAGAAAGTTTGCAGAGCTTTTTTCTGAACAGTCATCTTAGAGTAAGTACCTGTCTTCCAGCCTGTGTTAACCTAAATTTAAACCTAACCTAAATTAAAAATTTCAACAGTTTTCTATCACTGCTGTAACAAATTACCAGAAACATTGTGGCTTAAAACGACACAAATTTATCAGCTTACGGTGCTGTGGTTCTGAAGTCCAAAGCGGATCTACCTGGGCTAACATCAAGGTGTTGGCAGAGCTGCACTCATTTCTGGGAACTCTGAGGGAGAATCCATTTCCTTGCCTTTTCCAGCTTCTAGGAGCTGCCTGCATCCCTTGGGTCATGGTCCTTTTCCTCCATCTTCAGAGCCAGCAACGTTGGGCCAGGTCCTTCTCACGCCACCATCTCTCTAGTTCTCCCACTTCTGTCTCCTTTAAGGGTCCTTGTGATTACATTGGGCCCACCCAGAGAATCCAGGACAATCTTTCTATTTTTTAAAGTCAGATGATTAGCAACCTTAATTCCATCCATAATTCTCCTTTGACATGTAAATTAGCATATTCACAGATTTGGGGGATTAGGACATGGACACCTTCCGGGGGCACAGGGCATCATTCTGCCCATTCTACTGCCCTAACACCCAGGTTAGATCCCTCCCTTTTAGCATGCAGTTCTCCATTATTTCTCCCTTTTCTGACTGGTCTCCTTCTCAGCAGGATGCATAGAACACAAGAGCCACATGTGCACCCACATGTCATTAGCCTTATGTACAAAGATATTTATTGCAGCATTATTTGTAATAATGGAAGATTGGAAATAACCTAAATGTCTATTAAGAATGGAATATTATTATTATAGAAATAATATTTTAAGTTATAGAACAGCCTATCATGGTATACATATAACCATCAAGATCACATTTATGAGGTTTTCAATTATGTGGAGACATGCTTATGATGCAATGCTGAGTAAAACAATACAAATTTATGTGTAATATTCTAAATATGTATATTATACACTTGATGCAAAAAAAAAATTTTTAATAGCAGAAGTTTTAGCTAGTGGAAAGCATGAAAGGAAGGACAGTGGTCCTAAGATGGAAACCAGGGGGAGCCACCCAACTTGAACTGGGCTCAAGAGCAGTGTCTATTGTTTATTGGCTGAGAGTCAATTACTCGAGGTATTTTTAGCCACAGTGTTTTCAGAAAACAAATCCTCTGAACTTGTCACCGTGAATTTTCCACGTGAACTTCAATAGGGAGTTCCCCTGCTTCTCACCCCTGTGCCATCCACTCATCCTCCCCACCCTGGCCCCTGGCTTCTGCAGGAGCTGAAGGAGGCCTCGATTTCGGGATTGTGAAGGTCATGGAAGAGGTGAAGCAGCCCCTGCAGCTGAAGAACCGTGGGAAATATGAGATCATGTTCAGGTAACCTGAAAACCATTGGTCACATGGTCATCCCCATCCACTCACGGTCTGGGAGATACAAAAAAAACCTTGACTGGGGAAATCATAAAAACCATCTCTGCTTTGAGCCTCACTCGGGCTTCAAACGAATGGGATTTCAGCTCCTGAGAGCAGAGGCTCTCAACTCTGTGGCTTTACAGGGGTCCTTCAGGGTCCTCTGAATGCACCCAGAGCCACAGGGGTCCAGGGGTGGGAGGGAGACTCAGAGGGAGAGGTTGGGTGAAGGTGAGGGGAGGTCCTGGGGGTGGAGGGAGAGACTGGGGATAGGGAACTCAGCTGGCTCCTATGTGTCTCATAAGGCAGCATTCCACCTAAGACTGCATGTGAAGAAAGGGATTTTTCCTATTTTCTTTTTTAATTTTAAGAAACACTGTGTTCTGGAATCCAAATGGTGGCCTGGTGGAATAGAGCTCCAGCTTGTGCTCTTTCTTGAGGAAGCAAAACTAATATAAGAACAGAGAGGGAGAAAAGCCATAAGAGATTCTTAAATACAAAGAACTGAGGGTGGCTAGGGCAGGGTTGGGTGGGGGGATGGGCTAAATAAGCAAGGGGCATTAAGGAGGACACTTGGGATGAGCACTGGGTGTTATACGTAGGTAATGAATCACTAAATTCTGTTCCTGAAATCATTATGACACTAACTTGGATTCAAATTTTAAAAAATAAATAAATAAATAATTTTAAAAATGAAACACAAGGGGCACCTTGGTGGCTTCACCGGTTAAGCCTCAGACTGCAACTCAGGTTGTGATCTCATGGGTTCATGGGTTTGAGCCCCCCATCAGGCTCTGTGCTGACAGCTCAGAGCCTGGAGCCTGCTTCAGATTCTGCATGTGTCTCTTTCTCTGCCCCTGCCTGCTTGCACTCTCTCTCTCAAAAATAAATATATATATTAAAAAAAAAAAGAAACACTAAATCTGAGATTTCTCAGAGAGAAAAGGGTGGGGAAGGGAGAAGGTCACTCAGGCAGGGTCACACAAACCTTGGGAGCAGTGCCAGCACCTGTGGTCAGTCTACAATCTATTCTCTGGACAATTATCCTGCCCCCTAGAAAAACTGCAGTTGATAAAGGGACTTCCCCCTCACTAACTTAGAAGGAATTCAGTGTACTCATGATAGTTTCATTTCAGCTGACAGAACAGTGATGTGAGAGAGGTCCTGCCTCAGGGCTACCATTACTAGACTCATAAATTGAAATGTAAATTTAGATAAAAGCTAAAAGAAAGCCACTGTCCCCTTGGAATTAGTGCTGAATGGAGTCTTGCCTGTTGGTGAGTTTTGTTGTAGGTTATCATTGGGGCGTTAGCTCTGCTCTTTGAGGTTACATGAAACAGTCACCTTCAGGATGGAACAGGTGATCAAAATTCACTGGAAGGCTGTGCGGAGAAGGGAGGAAACTCAGGTACCAGGTGTGCAGCAGTAGAGCCACCAGGCCTCCTGGAGCATGGGGGTGACGTTGAGGTCCCCATGACAACTCCAGGTGTCCTGCCTCAGCTTAAGTTCCTTGCTTCTGCTCCAGTCCCTCTGCCATTCTCATGAGCCAGCTGCTCTCTGTGGCTTCGCACCTCACCCCCATTGGGCCATTGCCTCCCTTTCCAAGCATCCCTGTTAAATGGCTTCTACCCCTGCTTTCTCTCCTTCCTTAGATCCCCTGGCTTCTGCATCACTGTTCCCTCTGTATGTGCTGCATACAGTCACAGAGAGGGGAGGAAGAGCGACAGAGAGACAGAGAGATGAATTAATTTAGTTGATCCTTATCTAGCATCAAGCGTCTCTGTTGGGCAAAGATATCCTGCAAAGGCACCTCTTGACCTCAGGCTACAGATGGCTGTCTTTGCCTCATGCACCAATCTCTGGCCTCATCTATCCTGGCTGTGGAGGGGTGGTCAGAACATACAGAACACAGTGGGCACTTCCAGACACCATGCTTAAGCAGGGCCAGGGACATGGCCGGCACTCAACAGTCTATCTCCTCTCTAGTGTCATGGGTTCCCCATAATGACTTAAACTGACCTTTTATTCTTATCTTTCAGCTTTTCTGTGGACTCCTTAGGGATTTTGGCAACCAATGTAAATTCCATGATCTCAGTCCTACCCAAAAAGGGCTCACTGACCACAATGGAAAAGCCCACAAATGTCCAGGTGTCATTTCGTGCAAAAAAGGAAGTGAAGATTGAGCACCAGCCAATTCTGCGCTGTCAGGTACAACAGCTCAAAGGGAAGATTCACTCAGTGGCAGGATTGTGGGACTCATTTTGGAAAGAAGAGTACGTGATCTAATACATGCTCTAGGGATTGGTCCCTAGCTAGCAGGCAAGAGTAGGTCAGGTGGGAGGTGTACAAAGTCATCAGGAATCTAGAGTCCCAGACAGGAAATGTAGCCCCTGATCTTTGAGGAGCACCAAAGGAGCTGAGTTCAGTCATCAAATGCAAAACAAGAGCAGAGAAGTGAAGGAGTAGGTAAAGTCGGTCCCTGTTGGTCCACGGCTGGTACGTAGTAAGTGTAATATTAGTTTTCGCTAACATTGTTGTTGCAATAATAAAAAGAGAATGAAAAAAAAGAATGAGATTGGCTTTCAATGATGAAAGTAGAGAATGGAGTAGGTAGTCATGGGAATTCTGGAGCATAATGGCTAACATCTTCCCACTCCTTCCTCCCTTCTAGATTATTGAGCCCAACATCACAGAGGGGGGTGAAATCATTGCCAGCATCCCAATTAAGTTTTCTGTGAATGCAGTGTACTCCAAATACAACATCAGCCCCTCCTCCATCATCAACTTTGGAGCTTTGATCTGTGGCACTCGGAGAAGCACCACCTTCACCATAGAAAATCAAGGTGTTACTGACTTCAGATACGCCCTTTATAGGCTGATGGGGGAGAGCCCCATTCATCAAAAGAAAATGTAAGACGAGTATTCACTTAACTCATGCCATTCCCTGGTTAATTAGTACATTACATTTTACAAAGAGCTTTCATATATTTCATCTAAATTCACCCAATCCCCGGGGCGCCTGAGTGGCTCAGTCAGTTAAGCATCTGACTTCTGCTCAGGTCATGATCACATGGTTTGTAGGTCTCTGTGCTGACAGCTCAGAACCAGGAGCCTGCTTCAGATTCTGTGTCTCCCTCCCTTTCTGCCCCTCCCCCACCCACACTCTGTCTCCCTCAAAAATAAATAAAACATTAAATTCACCCAATCCCCTTTTGTGGAGCTGAGGTCACTAAGATTTAGAAATGGCTCATCCAAGATTATGCAAGAAATCACCAGTAGATCTCAGTTCTAAACCCACATCTCAGATTCCAGATTCATATGCTTTCTAACTGCTGTCAGATCTAAGGTAAATTTAATTGAACAGATGTACGCCTTCTCCTTGGGGTTGTGTCTGTTGTCCTCATGCTTCTCGTGTGTGCTACAAGACTCCCAGTAAGTCAGTGTCCTCTTTATTGTAAGATGTCGGGGGACTATTATAACCGCAAGCTAAATCAAAATACATCATAGCTGTGCTTCATGTGGGGGATGGCAAAAGGTACCCTGGAAATGTAGACTGGAGATGCGTGCTGCGGCATTCAGTCTGCCGGGACTGTTTTTACCTTCTCCACGTGAAGACCCGGTATAACAAGAGCTAACTTAATAGCTGTTCCAATGGCAAAAGTCTGTATTCTTCAAAAGGCAGCTCTTAATCAATTCACTAAAACAATTTACCTTTTTGAGTGCTTTTGTCTTTTATTTGATGATCATCTTTTTTTGGCAAATTAAGCATAGTTTTACCAATTTTTGAGGCACTTTGTCCCGACTAATTAATTGACCCCCTAATTAATTAATTTAAAACTGACTTTACAAGTAATTGTTTTAAATCAGACATCCACTGTTTGTAATTGTTTTGTATTTTTGTAGATATGTTTTTCCATTTTGGCTAAGCTTGCATGTATTAAGAAATCTGGGGTTAAGCTATTTAAACTTTCTTTCTTCCAAATTTAATTTCAGCTTAATTTTTTTATCATTTATCTTACAATAATTCAATACCTTTGACAGATATTATGATGTAATTGTATTTTTCTTTAAATTGTTTTTTATTTAAATTCAAGTTAGTTAACATACAGTGTTTTTAATTTTAATTGTTTTTCATTTAAGTGTGTACAAATTTAATGCAAAACACTCAAAGGGGGATGAATTATTGTTGTTTTGGCCATTATGCAAGTGAATGCTCAAATTATATAAAGCTCTCAAAAGTCTAAGATTGTACCTCAAATACATTTGACATTGTAGGTTAACTGGCATCTAGACAAGCTAATTAATGGGTAAACTAGCTTCAAATGAAGTGAACAGCAGCCAGAATCCTGTATTTGAGCTATTGCATAAATTCAGTTTAAAAGCATCATGACTATAAATATGAAGAAAAGGGACAGAATTTAAGTCTATTTGACATTTCTTTTTTTTTTAAGTAAGATCAAGTAAAAGATTTTTCCGCAAATGATTTTCCATAAATAATTTTCACACACTGCTTCCCAGTGAAGTCAAGTAAACATTTAAAAATTATTATTTTCTTGCAGTACTGTTCATGTCCTTGTGAATCATAGTTAATAAGTATAATTACTATATAGTTTTCTTATAATTATTCAGTGAGGTTGGTTAATGATAAATAGGCTGACCCCCCCCCCCCCCAGATGCTCCCTTGGCTGCCTCCTTCATTCTTAGGACAAGGGACCTTACAATTAGCAAACAAGTGGTACTGAATGTCACCACCCCAACCTGAAGGTATACTCCTGCTTCTTTAATCAGAACCAGCCATGTTAGACATGCAAGATCGCGGGAAAGCTTCTACAAGACTGGCCCTTCCAAAGCAACCAAGCTCTCTGATACTGTTCAGAAAGAAATAAACATCACAAACCAGGTGAGCACCCTTTTCCTTGTCACAGAAGCCCTGTAAGCCTGCCTCCCAACTAGTTTTCTCCTGACTAGTTCTTGCAACAAATACCCCCCTAGGCTAGAGGGATTTGAACGAACCCACGGTGGCAGGAATTCTAGTTATATTGAAATATTACTTTCATTTTACGGCAAGGTGTTGACTTTTAATTTGGATATCCTCTCTTGTTTTACAACCCTCATTGGCTCCTTATTGCCTTAAGATTAAGTTTCAGGTTTTCATGTATATTTTAATCAAGAATCATTTGTTAATAAAAAAACAGATGGGGCGCCTGTGTGGCTCAGTCGGTTAAGCGGCCGACTTCTGCTCAGGTCATGATCTCGCGGTCCGTGAGTTCGAGCCCCACGTCGGGCTCTGTGCTGACAGCTCAGAGCCTGGAGCCTGTTTCAGATTCTGTGTCTCCCTCTCTCTGACCCTCCCATGTTCATGCTCTGTCTCTCTCTGTCTTAAAAATAAATAAACATTTAAAAAAAAACAAAAACAAAAACAAAACAGAAACCCATGTGGACAGACTTAAATAAAAGCAGATTTTAAGACTTCTCTAATAAGATGAAATAAACATACTTTTCTTTATTCTGCCCAACTAAGTACAACTAAAAACCCTGCACATTGTATACAAAACTAACATAGGAGACCAAAAGGTGAGGAGAAAAAATCAGACTACCTAGGATCCTTGGGACCTAACAAACATCACAATGGTGAGTTCCCTGAGTTTTCTTTTTACTTCATATATCTAAAACTGGGTGCAAAAGGAGCCAGCAACCCAGAAACATCAACAGACACAAACCAAAAAAAGCTCCAACAAAAGCCTGCTCCCACTAGTCAAAGGGCCAGGAAAAGAGCAGCCCAGCAAGACAGAAAACTTTCATAAGAACTTTTCTATTACAGAAGTACCTGGGTGGCTTAGTTGGTTAAGCATCCGACTCTTGATCTCAGCTCAGGTCTTGATCTCAGAGTCATGAGTTCAAGCCCTGTGTTGGCCCCATGCTGGTCATGAAGCCTAATTAAAAAAAATAAAAAGACCTATTATAGTCAAACAACAGAAAAATCTGTGGCCATATATGACCCCTGCTAGCAAAGTCCAGTGGGGAGCTTAGAATTATACCTTATTCAGGCTGTCATAAGATGTCCCAAACCTCTTCCAGAGTTGTGTTTGAGAATGTCCAGTGGGGAGGTAGAGCTTTCATTACCCCCTACCACCTCCACCTTTTATTGTAAAGACACCACTTGGGGAGCCTTGTTCCACCCCAACCCAGTGGTAATGAGACATCCCTCCCTGCCCCACAATGGACCTCCCTACCCCAAAGCATCAGCATAACAGTAGCAAGGTACTCCTACCCCTCTCCACCAGGGAGACATCTGTCTATGACCAGTGGGAAATGGGAATTGCCACCCCTCTCTGGCAGTTATGAGAAGTCTGAGTCAGAGATCTGTACCCCCACCCCCACCTGGCAGTAATGAGCCAGTGCCCCACTTCCCCTGGAAGAGTGGTGTCAGAGAATGCCAGCTCAAACAGAAGATTTAAGTAAGATCCAGAGTCTCATATAGCCAAAATTCCCCAGGTTTCAACTGAAAATCACTCATCATATCAAAAACTAGGAAGATCTCAAACTAATAGATGTCAACACTGAAATGACTGTTAAAATTATCTGACAAAGATGTTAAAGCAGCCAACATAAAAATGCTTCGAAGAGCAACTATAAACATGCTTGGAACAAATGAAAACATGGTTAAGTCTTAGCAAAGGAAGAGAAGACATAAGGAACCTAATGGAAACTTTGGAACTGAAAAAATAACCAGAAGTTAAAACTCAGTTGGTGGGTTCAACAATAGAATGGAGGGGACAGAGAAAAGACCCAGTGAACTTGAAGACATAACAGTAGAAATTCTTTGTATTATATCTCTTTGCTATTGCTCTCAAAACGAACTACTTCAAACTTAGTGGTTTAAGACAATGCAAATTTTATCTTACACTATGTGTATACTTCAGAAGCTTGACACAGGACTCACTGGGCTAATGTCAAGGTGTTTGCAAAAGTATATCCTTTTCTGGAGACTTTGGAAGAGAATCCATTACCTCACCTTCTCCAGTTTCTAGAGGGAACCTGCCTTTCTTGGTTAATAACTTCCTCCCTCCATCTTCAAAACTAGCCATAATGGATCAAGTATTTCTCACATCACATGACTCCAGCCTCTTCCATAGTCACATCCCCTTCTAACTGTTAGACCTGCTTCTTCCATATCTCAGGGCCCTTGTGATTACATTGGTCCTAAGGTAATACAGGATACTCTCCCCATCTCAAGGTTCTTAATCATCAACAGAGTTTTCCCCCATGTAAGGCAATATATATACAGGTTCCAGGGATTAGGATGTAGACATCTTTGAGAGGCCATTTTTCTGCCCAGTCTAAACAAGAGAGAAAATAAACTCTGTTTTGAGTCTTTTGAAAGCCTATTTGAATCTAATGAATAAAAAAAATGAACAGACCCTGAGGGACTTGTGGAATTATAACAAAAAATCTAATATCCTTTTCATCAGAGTTTCAGAAGGAGATAAGAAGTAGGGTTGGGATGAAAAGTTATTCAAAGATATGATGACTGAAACTTCCCAAATTTAGCAGAAGATGTAAGCCTGTAGATTCAAGTATCTGGGAAAATCCCAAATAGGACAAACCTAAATAAATCCATACCAACACACATCATAGTCAAACTTCTAAAAACTAAAGACAAAAAAAATCTGGAAACCAGGGACTCCTGGCTGGCTCAGTTGGTAGAGCATGCAACTCTTGATCTTGGGGTTGTAAGTTTGAGCTTCACGTTGGGTGTAGAGATTACTTAAAAATAACTTTTCTTTTTTTTAAATCTTGAAAGCAGTGAAAGAGGAATGACACCTTACATATAGGGGGAAACTATTTAAATGACAGCAGATTTTCTTATCAAAAATCATAGGGGCCAGAAGAAAGTGGCAAAACATTTTGCAAGCACAGGAAGCAAATAATTGTGAAGCCAGAATCTTATATCCAGCAAACATATGCCTCAGAAATGAATGGAAAATTAAAGCTTTCTCAAATGAAGGAAAAGTAAAATAATTTGGGTCTCTTTTAGGAGAGACCTAAAAGAATGACTGGAGGAATTTCTTTAAACACAAAATAAATAGTAAACGAAAGAATTATGGAACATCAAGAAGGAAGTAAAAATATGGCAGGCAATTATGTGTGTAAATTCAATATACTTCCCTATCCTCTTGAGTTTTCTAAATAATGTTTATCAATTAAAACAAAATTTATAACACTGTCTAATATGGTTCTAAATGGATGTAGAGGAAATATTTTAGACACTTATAAAGGAAGGAGGGTGAATAAGCAGTTGACCAGCAACATGGTAAATTCTATAATTGAGGTGTGTATGGAGGGTGAAGCTCCAGAAAGATGAATAAATAAAGTTCTGTTCCTGGTAGGTGTTAAAAGTCACTGAAGGCTTCATAGAGGAGAAAGACTTACTCATGTAGGATGGTGTTTAGCTGCAAGTAACAGAAAATCCAACATTAGTGTTCTAAATAGAGTATGTTTAGATAAGGTAGACAGTTGCTTGTGTTGTTAGAGGCTCTTTGGTGTTTGAAATTCTCTTGACTTTTCTTCATGGTTCCAAGATGGCTGCTGCAGCTCCAGCCACCACTTGTGCATTGAAGGCAAAAATAAGAAAAAGTAGGTATTCTGCACTAGGTGGACACTGGTAATTATTGATTACATTTGGATTGAATTTTCTACATGCTGGTTTTCATGTCTTCTCAACTATTTTCCTCTTCAGCAGAAGCCTTTTATTTAATTAACATACATAATATTTTTTCTACATATGTTTCTATAACTCTCATCCCTTCTTATATATATATGTATATGTTTGGGATTGTTTTTTGTCTTTTGGGTTTTTTTGTTTGTTTTGCCTTCTTCTCTTACTGTATCTTCTTTGCCTTTAGTGAGAGGCCTCCCTCCATGACCCTACCTTTTAGTTCCAATGATCTTGTCCTCTCTCCCACCTTCGCAACTCGCTCTCGAGGTCACACCCTGAATCTCACAGCAAAAGAAACTGAGATGCTTCTGAACTCTTGACTTCTAAGATTCCTTTCTCTGACCACCACTTCCCTTTCTTACATCTAACTCACGTCCATCCATTTCAGCTCTTCTGTGCCCTCAGTCTGACCTTGATCCTTTGTGACAACACTCAACTGTATTCTTACTATCCAAAGCTTCTCCTTATCACCAATTTATATTCCCACTAACAGTGCACAATACTAATTTTGATAATGGCCATTCTAACAGGTGTGAGGTGATATCTCATTGTGATTTTTTTTTTTGCATTTCCCTGATGATAGATGATCAACTTTGTTGATATGATTGCATTAAGAACCTTGAAATGGGGAGATTATCCTGTTTTATCCTTAGCCCTATGTGATCACAAGGGGTTGGGAGTGGTGGAGGCAATGGGGAGATGTTGGTCAAAGGGTGCAAACTTCCAGTTTATAAGATGCGTAAGTTCTGGGAATCTAATATGTACTTGGTGACTCTAGTTAACAGTACTGTATTATACATGTGGAAGTTGCTAAGAGACTAGATCTTAAACATTCTCCTCACACACAAAAAAATGGCAATTAGGTGAGCTGATGGATGCATTAACTAACATTGTGGTAATCATTTTGCAGTATATATCAGTATCAAATCATCTCATTGTACACCTTAAACTTATACAATGTTATATGTCATTTACATCTCAACAAAGCTGGGTAGGGGGGAGAACCAGAGGAGTGCGTGGTAATATCCCATTTTTTGAGCACTAATTCTGTGCCAGATGCTATGTTAAGTACTTCACACACATTTTTTTCATTGATGCCGCCAATGATTCAAGGTAGGGGCTTTAGCCCCACTTCATGGATAAACTGAGACTCAAAGAAGTCACTTGTCCAAGGTCAAATAGTTAGATTATAGCAGGGGTGGGATTCAAACTCATGACTGTCTGACTCAAAAGTCTACATCCTTAGCCAGTGCTCTGTCTATACCCCTCTGCCAGCAGATTCCACTCTGGGTAAGAGTTGTGCAATGTGGAATACGTCTGTTCCCTTAGGCTCCCACTCAGTCATGATTGGTCAGAAGGAATGTGCACAGAAAGAAGCACTGAGAGAACCCATCCTTGAAGATTCCCCAGGCCTTCCCTGCCTCCAGAAGAAAGCTAGGGTTCAGAGAAAGCCTGTGGGGAGAGAACCAACTGGTCCCTCTTGACACCATCTCACAACGCTGGTAGAAGGGCTCAGACTCTGTCACCCCATCCCTCTCACCCCTCAACCTTTCCTGCAGGCTCGCTTCACCCACGGCATGTTCACCATCTACCCTGGGTTCGGCTCCATCCCTTCCGGAGGAACCCAGGTTATCACTGTTGATTGCGTGGCTGACCCCGTGGGAAGATGTGAGGAATTCATAGCTATTGATATATCTGACCGAGACCCAAGAGATCAGCCTGGCGGCATTCCTTACAGCCTGTTGGCAGAAGCCTGTCTACCAGGTACTGGGCACTCAGATTGGATAGCACCCCCTTAAAAGACCTTGCCCTCCACCAACCATGCAAATGTTTAGCAGATATAGCTGAACTGCTTCCTCTGGGTCCTTAGAACTTCCTCTGGTGTCTTCAACCATATTTTTCCTTAAAGATTTATAAGGCATGGACAGAAGGTGTGCAGCTTTAAACTCCTAGTCTTCCTGAGTTTGGTCCAGGATTCTCAGATGAATAGTATTATCTGGGAATCAGTGTAATGAGATATGGCACAGGACCCAGGAACACTGAATCCCACTCATGGCCTGGCCATTCCCCATGGGCAACATACACACAGAGAACAATGTTCAGTGACTGCATATTATCACTTTAACTCAGCAAGATGCGGGTAAAGCACAGAGAGAACTCCTCTTGTTTTGCTGTAGACTCCCTGCAGCTTCACACCAACATAGGCCAAATGCCCCCTTCTTTCCTAAGTCCACCCCGGATCCTAGAACTAACCTCTCCTTACTACTGGGAGGAAAATATGGTTGGGGTCTGATAACCAGCAAGAGCAATACAAAAAAAGAAGAGAAGATAGAATTTGTGCCATCACTCCCACCCTCTTGTGTGAATTCCCCTACCTCTCCTGATTGTCCTCCATCGGAATCAAATCTTCAAATTAGCAACTACAGAAAGCAGGAACCAGGCTATCAGGGCTCGTCTCTCATTCTTCCCTCCACTCCCCAGCCTTCGTGACTGACAACAGTGCCTTGATATTTGAGGAGCACAAGATTTGTAACAGCGCTAGCCTGCTCAATGTCCTACAGACCATAGAGAGTGGGGGGCTGTTTGTGGAGGATGAGAACAAGTTCATTTTCTGCAACGTCCTGGTGGGTCATCAGGCCAAGGCTCGGTTCAAGATCAGCAATGTGGGAAAGATCGCCTGTGATGTGAACATTGTAGTTAAGCCCATCTCCAACAAGGTAAGCAGCCCCAAATGGCCCTGGCCCATTGAAGCTGGCAGGAAGCTATGGAAAGAGCTCTTGGAAACCCTACTCTAGAGCCTCTAGACATGAGTGGGGATTATCTGGCTCTCAGGCCCTGCTGGAAATCATATGAGGTAACTGGGAAGTTTCCCCTAAGCCAAGAGCCATGCATTTCTCTCAGTGGATGTCTCCTCTGGGTTTTAAAATGGTACACACCAATGAGTAACTCTCTCATCCATCAAACAGCCACCTATACCTATAATAGATCAAGCATTGTGGGGAGAGCCAAAGATGAGTGCCAGCTCAGGGAGGCTGCCTTGGGTTGCACATTTGTCTGGTAAGGAGGATTAGGGGGATGTCAGGGTATAAGGGTGAGGTGAAGTGATGAACAATTGTTAACCCCTGCTGCATTCTAGGCACAGTGTTAAATTATTTACATTTATTGCCTCATTTCATCCTCGCAGAAAGTTTGTATAACCAGACTTTGTATTATTACACTCATTTTATAGTTAGAAAAATGAAGCCTAGGGATACAGGGCTGGGTTTAGAGCCAAGCTTCATCCACATATAAGGTAAATAATAAATGCCTGTATCAGGGCCTGTAGATTTGAAACTCCTTTCCTCTCTGAGTTAGACCATACTGAGGTCCTTTTTTCTCACAATAGAGCAGCAAATTAAGGATACGAAGACAGAGGCTTAGTCAATAGACGATCAGATGTGCTGCAAATACTGTCTGGTCTCACCTCAGCTCCTTTAGTTCTCTGCCCAAAGGTGAAATTTTGGCCCAGGTGGTCCTTGTGCCACAGAGCTGGCATTGTTCACATGGGTGATGGTGGCGGGGAGATAACTCAAGGGTTGGCCTAGTCTAGAGCTGAGAAGAGTGTGTGCTGTCTCAGGAGACTGTCACCACAGAGGGTTAGGGTTTGAAAGGCTCTCTCATCCCTTTTATGACTTCTCTCAGGCCCTGATGATATCCAGTCATTACTCTCTGACCTTTTTTGGACACGAAGGGACAGCTTTCTTTCTATTCCACACTAAAAACATAAAAAGTGAGCAAGTCTTATTTCTAAATGATAGAACAGGGCATATGCATACATATTCTCCTCTTCCCTAATTTGCATAATATCCCTTGAAAAGAGCAAAGAAGCCTTTGTGCCCTCAGCTTAAAAATAAGAGGAAATAGTTTTGAATCCCATTTGCCATCATTAAGAATGCAAAAATCCTTTTGAGGCCTTGCCAGGGGTCCCTACAGTCTTCCCAAAACACAGCCACAAGATGGAGACAGATCAAGTGCTGTGGGAGGTTGTTCTAGCTAAAGCTCTTTGAGTTGCAAGGAGCAGAAACCAACCCAGGATGGCCCAAACAAGCAAGGTTTGCTTCAATAAATCAGAGACCTGAGACCAAGGTTGGAGCACACCATGTAGCCAGAGCTCTATGGAACTGGAATTGTCACCTGTAATGCAACTTTTAGAAGACCAGCAGAAGCTCTGTCTTTCAATGGCCATGTGCCACTCACTCATGGTGTCTCCATTGTTCTATTCTCTAGTCTGGCTTCCATCCAATTCAGCTCCACATCAGCAACCACCAATGACCTTTGGGCATCTTAACTTGTTTGAGAGAGAGGGAAAGAAAAAGGTGACAGGGGACGGGGGGGCACTATCTGAGATATGGTTTAATTCACCTGTTTGAGTCAAATATCATAGGTCTAGCCAAGTCCAGCTAGTTATTGCTCAGGAGTGGGTCCCAGAGTATCTAGGCTGTTCCTTCCAGGGGCATGACTATGTACAAAATGGATGGAGCATGTCTACCACAGAGTTTAGATGAGGAAGATTTTACAGCAAGGGCAGTAGAGATAAGAAGTAAGTCTTATTTGATGCAAAGTAGCTAACACACTGATCCCTGCTCCCCCTCCCCAGCTCATTGCCCGAATCGTTGACATTTTTGATGTGGAACCCAGTAAGATGTGTGTTGCCAGCCGCTCATATGCCTTTGCCACGGTGACCTTTACCCCGCAGACCATGCAGACCTACCAGTGTATCTTCGAGGCTACCTTGGATGGCTTGCCTAGGTACCAGCTCCCCAGCTCCCTCTCTTATAGCAGGGCTGCAGGCCACACCCTCTATGGAATGTCCTTCCTGGCATGCCAGGCTGACAGGCCTCCATCTTGCTGTTCCCTGCAGCAATCTGACCAAGAACCGAAGCCTTGTGTTTGATATCGTCGGGGAAGGAAACCTCCCACGGGTGACGGTAGTGCGACCAATTCTCTACAACCAAAATGGAAACCCCTTGCTCCTCTTTAAGAGGCTTCTGCTTGGTCAGTCAGAGAAGCTGCCTCTCATCCTCAAGAACAATGGCACCATCCCTGCCCAGGTACCATTGGAGTTGAAGTATGGGATGGAAAGGGAAAAGAATGATTCAGAAAAAAGACTTCTGATGTTGAGGACTCTGCCATCCCTGATCTATGAGGACTTCTTTGATGTTCCTCATATGTTAGCCTGTGTAAGACATGGGACATGCAGAGCCCAGTCAGCTGTGGTGTCTGCCCTCCAGGAGTGTAGGAAAGCAGATTAGATAGCACACTCATAGTTACCGTGTGAAGCAGTGTGCAGTGATATACCCTAAGCTGAGTAGGAGGATTATGGTGTTCTTGGTATCTTCCTTACTCTTCACTTTTTTTCTGTAATGAACATTGCATTTTTAATAAGGAAGAAACTAAAGAAACCTCATTAGGGGTGAGAGTTTCAACATCTGAAGGGACTTTGGTTCAGCAGTTAAATTTATGTTTCTATTTTACAAACAAAAAGTGATAAACTGTGTAAGTGTCATCCAAAGAACCATAAGACTTTCAAAAATGATCTTCTCCCATCTAGGGGAATCAAGGAAAATTTCACTATAAAATGACATGCAAGCTGGGCATTGCAGGATAACTAGGTTTCAGGAAGGGGGTATGACAGTGAGTGCATCCCAGCTGGAGAAAGAAGACTGTAAAGACAAAGGAACAGAAGGGGGAAAAAAGTGTCATATATAAACAGGAACTAGTCAGCCCCCAGCTTCTTGAGAACACAGGGGATAGTAGACAAACAGTGGAACATAAAAATAGAAGGATGGAGTAGGGACAACTTCTGGGAGGCTTTGGATTCCCTCTATACTTTAAACCCTACAAGATGTTATGACTAATATTGTTGGGTTTTGTAGTTTATACAGTTAAGGCTTATTTAGATTTATCCACATAGTTATCTTTTTTATTGCTGTTCACTCCTAGATATGCAAACTTCCATCTGAAATCCTTTGCTACCTGATGAAGAAATACCCCCACAGGTCTGCTGGTGTGGTGAATTCTCTCACTTTGTGTTGAGAAATCTCCATTTCTTCTTCATTTTTTAAAGATTTTTTTAGCATTTATTCATTTTTTGAGAGGCAGAGAGAGACAGTATGAGTAGGGAAAGGACAGAGAGAGAGGGAGACACAGAATCCAAAGCAGGCTCCAGGCTCTGAGCTGTCAGCATAGAGCCTGATGCGGTGCTTGAACTCATGAACAGTGAGATCATGACCTGAGCCAAAGTCGGACGCTTAACTGACTGAGCCACCCAGGCACCCCCATTTCTTCTTCATTTTTAATGTGATATTTACTTTCCATCCATTTGTCTCTGCACTCCCTTCTGCATAATTTCTTGGGATAATTTCTTTAACTTTCTCTTTAGCCATGTCTAATTCACTATTAAACCTTCCATTAAGTTCTTAAGTTATTATATCTTTCAGTTCTAGAATTTCTATTTAGGCTGCTTTTCAAATATGCATAATCAGTTCTTAAGACTTCTAGTTTTGTGCTGAAATTGGCAGACTCAGCTTTATTTCTTGAACATAGTGATCACAACCATTTTGCCATCTGTACCTGATAATTCCAAAATCTGAAGTCCCTGTGGGTCTGTTTCTGATATCTGTTATTCCTGCTCATTTTTGCCCATGTTGTCCTTTCCCCTTGTGTGCCTGGTTATCTTCAATCATGTGTTGAGTATTATACTTGAAAAGTTATTTAGACCTAATAAGACTAAGGATGCTGTTATTTTTCTTCAAAGACAATTTTCATTTGCTTCTTCCAGGTACGTTGGGACCCTATAAACTGGACATCACCTAAAGCTGGTTTTAGGGCTTGAGATTTTCTGGATTGTGTATATGACTCAGAGCAGGATTGTTGCCATTGGGAGGCCTGGTTTATATCCAGCCTATCTTTGGTGCTATCAGGCAGTCCTTTGGAGTTGCAATCTACTGCAAAGAAAACACCCCACCTTTCACAAGACTTTTGCCCTCTTAGTACCAACAGGCCATCAAAAGCACAGCTCATTCTCCCACATACCTCTTCCTGACTGAGTCCAGGTCAAAAACAGTCCATAAATTTAGGCTGGCCTGTCCGGATTCCCATGCTCTCCCAGATCTTGGTGTGGTTATTCCTCATTATCTTCTCAGCTCTGTGATGCTTTAAAAAAATTTATTGTTCTTGATGTTGTCGTCTTATTTGTTGTTGTTTTGAGTCCACGTTACCTAGTTTACCATCACCCTGCATTGTTTCCATTATTGTGGCTTTATAAAATGTTCTATCATCTAGGTCAATAAAATCCTGCTCACCCACTCCCCATTTTTCTAAGTTTTATTAACAAATTTTACAAATCTAGTCTCTGAGATGCACTTTAGACATCATTTTATAATATTCCTCAAAAAATCCAATTGGGAATCCTATGAATTATTCAGGAAGAATTTCTACTTATAGAGTATTTAGGCTCTTTGCCAGGAACAACATTTAGAATTCCCATCCATTTACCTAGATCTTTTTTATGTCAATTTTTTCCCATATAACTCCTCCATATAGTTTCTTACTAAGATTACATCTACACATAAAATTATTTTTTTATCTTAGAAGCTTCCTATGCAGTGTCACTATTTCTTTCTTCTTTTTACCTCATTTATTATATTGTTCAGTTGTGTTTATGATGGTACCAGCATTACTATCTTCTAAAACTGTATACTGATTTATTATACCCAAAACCAGATATATGGCTTTAGCTTTAGCAGATACATGGCTTTAGCAGGTATACTGCTTCCACTGGTCTAGAAAACATCTGTTTTCTCCAAGTAAATCAGAAGCCCACTTTGGTTTTCTTCTTATCTTGGTAGGCTGCTCAATATGACACTATCAGGTAACTAACGCATTAGTTCCTGGGAGATACTGATTTTTAGGAACTCACATTCATGTAAGCCTTCACAGAATGACAAGTATTCATTTCCATTTTATTAGTCTAGTATATATTTTACAGCCGCCTCTGTCAATAGCAGAGGCCTCGGCAACCCCATGTTGATACTACTTAGCTGGGTAATCTGGAAAGTCACCTATATTCTCTGGACCTCCAGTTCCTTACTTGGACAATAAGGGCGGAACTAAACTTTCATTTTCCCTCCCCAGGTCTAATACTTATTTTATCTCCCTTTTAATAAGAAACTCAAAAACATGACCACTGGGCACAATGACCAGTGTGCCTTCCCAAACAAAACAGTACAGTATCTCAATCCAGACTCAAAACCCATGAGCAGCCTGTAAGCTTACCACTCAACCTTGTTTTCCGTCTGCCAGCTGCATGTTGACCTGAGGGACCAACTAGGAGTCTTCTCTCTGAAAGGGTGGCCCACCACCTCCTACATCTACATCACAGAGGAAAACAAACCACATGCAAAAGGTAGGTAGGGGGAGTATAACTTCTAGAGGGCAATGGGTCTCAGAAGCTGTTTTGTTAGGAAACTGATGAGGATTCAGCCAGAGTAGGACGCTCAGTTTCCTCATAAATAGCTTCTGCAGGTAAGGCTCCTTCCCACACTAGAGCTGCCCTCTCTTGAGTCAGGATCTTTATGGTTGCATCTTCCTTTAAACTGGTTCTAAATTTCATGTCTCTCTCTCATCTTGGCAGCAAAGAAAGCTCACACGGCCTCCCTGGTGGTTCTTCCTGGAGACACAGCTGGATTTGATGTCATTTTCCAGTCCCAAAGTGTTGGGAGAATGACAGGCATCATCCACTTGTCAGTGATCAACAATCAGTATGAGGAGACGAACATCCACATGGTGGGAGAGGGTTATGAGGATGACATCACCTTGGGCAACATCCATGGGCTGCTGGTTTCCAGCAGCCATGAAGCCCCAGAGATCTCTGAGGTCATCGAGGAAAATACTATGGAAGACTTGATAACAGGTGAGAAAACAGCCATGAGCTATTAACAACTGTTGGCTCAGGTTATTTTATTTTATTTTTGTTTTAATTTTTTAAATTGTTTTATTTACTTTTGAGCATGAGGGTGTGAGCAGGGGAGATACAGAGAGAAAGGGGAACAGAAGATCTGAAGTGGGCTCTGTGCTGACAGCCGCAAACCCAATGCAAGGCTCAAACACACAAACTGTGAGGTCATGACCCAAGCCAAACTGAGCCACCCAGTCACCACGGCTTAAATAACAGGCCAGCCAGCTTCCTGGGGATTTAGGAAAGCATCTTCTCCTTGTTACTGTATGTTCCTTCATTCCTGGCTCAGACAATGCCTTCAGTCACGTGTTCCCTCAAGGACTATTTACTGAGCATCAGCATGCATGTTCCAGGCACTGTGCTGAGCCCTGCAGTTCCAAAGAGTAGTACAAGAGTCTCAGGGACTTATAGTTTTAGCTAATTCCAGTTTAGCTGAAAAGTGAAATTCAAAATTCAAATTCCAGATTAGGTATGTGAGCACATATCTCACTGTAGTTGTCCCTGTTCATATCTCTCACCTGGCTCCTGCTGGCGTGGTCTGCTTCATGGGAACCATGTATCCCAGATATTCCGAGAGAAGTCATGGGCTTGTTTCATTAAAGAAGGTGTAGATTTGTGCTACGTCTAGAACATCATTCTCAGTAGCCTCACTACTCAGTGTGCTTTCTGAGAACCAACAGCATCAGCAGCACCTGGGAGCTTGTTAGAAGCAGAC
Source organism: Prionailurus viverrinus (assembly GCF_022837055.1). Lineage (NCBI taxonomy): Eukaryota > Metazoa > Chordata > Mammalia > Carnivora > Felidae > Prionailurus > Prionailurus viverrinus. Next base: position 14,393,518 of record NC_062575.1, on the reverse strand, counting down.
ACCACCCAGCATTTCAGGCCTACTGAAGCAGAATCTGCATTATAGCGAGATCCCTAGGTGACTTCTGTATACACTGTATACACTAAAGCTCAGACATGCTTCCCCACTGTCTGTCAAGCACTGCAGCTTCTTTTGGCTGACTATATTCTTTGGGGTAGGAGAAAATTTATTTCATCATTATTATCAAAATGCATTTGTTAGGCAACCTAATTGTGTGGCTAGTCGGTATGAAGTGAGTTATAAACACATGCTCATAGTTTTTCTAGGAGCTTGATTATAATCCTGGAATGTAGCATTGGACAGTCTCTACAACATGGCTTAAAATCAGTACTCCTCTTTATGTGGTGTTCCACCCCTCTGTGTGGCTACGAGGTGACATCTCTCTTGTCAGGGGTCAAGCAGGAGCCAGCAGCGAACCCTAGCTCAGAAATCAGATTTCATAATTATGATAGGGTTACCACATTTAGAAAATCAGAATATAGGAGTCCCTCTTAAATTTTAATTTCAGATAAACAAGTAATTTTTTTATTTGTGTGTCTGAAAATATTGTATGGGACATAGCGATACTAAAAATTACTCATCATTTATCTATAGTTCAAGTTTAACAAGGGCTTTTATATTGTATCCTATTTTAACCCTTAATAGTATTGTTTCAGCAAATAAATGGAGTTGGGGACCTATATTTTCTCTTGAAGGTGAGAGCCAAGGTGGGTGGGTGGGTGGATGGATGGATGGATGGATGGACGGACGGACAGACGGACAGGTAGATGGACTAATAGATTTCCCAAGGAGGCAAAGTTTATGCTATGTGACTCCAGCTTTTCCAGGATAATCATCTGCAGTGGGGGGAGGGGGAGGATGCATGAGGGTAAAGCACCATGTCTTTCAAGTGTTGCCTCCTCAGGAAAGCGAGCCCCAGGAGGAGGCTAGGGAAGACTCACAGACCTTCTGTTTCTGTCCATAGCTGCTCTGGTGGACCACATCCAGTTTGGAGACTGCCACATCGGAAACAGCTATAATGTAAGCTTCACAGTGACTAATCACAGCCAAGCGAATGTCATACGGTTTGAATGGCCCCTTTTAGCTACAGTTTGCTTTTCCCCACAGGTAAGTGAAAGCCAACTGCTGTTTTCTGGACTCCCTTGGTGTGAGCCAAACCCAATTTGACTGTCAGTCTATATTCATGAACATGTGGGATGAGATGGATGGCTCTCAAGCTGAGAAACAACCCAGGAACCATCCGTTACTCAGACCAGGTACCAGAGGACACAGTTCGTGTCCCCTCTGGTCTAAGAACAGAGAATGAGGTCTGATGAGACTGTCGCTAGGCTGAAGTTGAGGAATTCCATGCAAGTCTCTATGGATGAAATAGATGACATTACCACAGAGTGGATAGGGATAGGGGCTAGGGTCTTCCTATCCCAGATTGTAGACCTGTGTCCCCGAAGGTATATGTTTATTAGAGCATTAGGCCTGCCAAAGTGGCTTACTGAAAGCTAAGATGGGGGTAGTGGGTTCTGTGGACAACTGAGATTTGGCACATTTGCAAATTACATCTTTCTCTTTCTCACTCAGCATACTAAAATCTAGTTAACTTTATTTTACCTGGAATCCCTTTCAGCATCTCACAGCACACATTTTATGAATTGCTGGCCAAAGCTCAACGTCACACAAGGCCTAAGACAATGTGGTAGCAGATCCTAGCCTCTGGCTACCTGATGCTTTTCATAGACAGTTTGCTGCTGAGTTCCCAGGACAATTCATATACCCAGATATATCCACTGCCTTCTGCCCAGTTTCAGTCACCAAGGCTGTTCAAGCATAGAACTCTAGGGGGACAGAGCAAGGAAAGTTGGGGACCCTACTTTGTCACCTTTAAATCTTTGAGTGCCATCAGGAAGTTTTGCTTCCTAGAGGGATGTAAAGTGTCAGCTAAAGTAGACAGAGATAAGCTTCAGACAGTCCATTTATATACACCCCCCCACCCCCCCCCCCCACACACACACATGCATATACCCCTCACCACACACACACACACACACACACACACACACACACACACACACACATTTGTGGCCTGGGAAATACTAAGTTTTATTCACCCTTCACTTTCCAGAGGAAGGAGAGATATTTTTATCTGTCAGAAACATGATAGGACTATTATATATATATACACATGTGTGTGTTTGTATATGATAAATCATAAATTGTTTTATGCCTTAAACCAAACTAGATTTCCCATTTATCTGGTATACTTCAGGGAATCTCAGCCTTCTGGTTTTAGGACTTCTTTACCTTATTAAACATTATTAAGGAACCCCAAAAAGCTGTTATTTATGTGACTTATGTCTATTGACATTTACCACATTAGAAATTAAAACTGAGAGGGGGCGCCTGGGTGGCTCAGTTGATCGAGCGTCTGACTTCGGCTCGGATCATGATTTCTTAGTTCATAAGTTCGAGCCTCGCATCGGGCTCTGTGCTGACAGCTCAGAGCCTGGAGCCTGCTTCGGATTCTGTGTCTACCTCTCTCTCTCTGCCCTTCTCCTGCTCATGCTCTGTCTCTCTCAAAAATGAATAAACTTAAAAAAAATTTTTTTTAAGAAATTAAAACTGAGAATATCTAAAAACATGTATTTATTCATTTTTAAATAATAAACCCTTTAATGTTAATATAAATATCATATTTTAATGAAAATAGCTATATTTTTCAAAATAAAAAATGAGTAAGAAGAGTGGCATTATTCTGCAGTTTTATAAATGTCTTTAATATCTGGCTTCATAGAAGAGAGGTAGATTCTACTATTTGCTTCTCCATTTGATCTGTTTCAATATCATATGTCATGTAATCTCTATAAAGCTCCATTGTGTACTCATGAGAAAATTAGAATAAAAAAGTCAAATAACATCTTAGTATTATGATGGATGAAAGTAGATCTGACCTTGTGAACTCCTGAAAGGGTCTTAGGGATTCCAAGGGTCACCAGATCACATTCTGAGAACTGCTAATGTACTGTGTACATTGGTCTATAATTCGTATAGGTCATATTGATGAAGAAGCACAGGTAGTTAAGAGTGTGGTATCTGGAGCCATATTGTCTGGGTCTGAATCCAGCTCTTCCAATATTCATGGTATGGCCACGAGCCAGTTACAAGTTTCCTTGCCTGTAAAATAGGAGTAATAGCTGTACATCTCACAGTGTTGTTGAATGGATTAGAACTGTGTAAAGGTTTAGAACAGTGCCTGAGGCAAGGAACAGTTTAATAAATATTAGCTGCCTTTACTATTATATTTCTATCTAAGAATCTCTTATAGATATTTAAGACAATCTACACATACCGGTGTGAATGATGCATTTTTTGCCAAGATCTTTGGCTCTACCCTTTCTCTGGAATGTCACCATCAGGTATAAAAAGTCCTCAAGCTCAGATTCCCAAAAATACTAATATCGGGCTCTTCCGCAGATCGGCCACCTTCACCCTGGGTGTGCTAAGGACATAGTAGTGACCATGAAGTCCGAAGTGCCCATCAATCTGAAGAAGATGGGAGTCAAGTGCAAGCTCTCCAGGATCACGTTTCAGCTCCCTGCAGACCAGGTCCCTGATTGGGATGACCGCATGCGCACAGTCAAGTGGGTGGATGTGCTCAGAAACACACCCGGTTCTTTCGCTGCAAAACGAAAGGTGAGTGGGGACATCAGGTACAAATCTGACCAGGCCTGCCGTGGCTGGTGGTGCCTGCTGCTCTCCGGTTCAGTGTCTCATCATTTCCTTCCTTCATGGAACAAAAAAAAAAAAAGAAAAGTTTGTTTCCCATTCTACATGACCTTGATTTGACCTTGATTTCAGAAGTAACAAACTGAACTGGCAAGCATGCCACCTGCCAGCCATGCAGCCCACACATCTTGACCCAAACCGCTTTAGTTTAAGTCTGGGTGCCTCATGGAGCAAGTTCTCTCACCATCAACAGCATCAGGGCTAGACTTTCAGCTATTCCCTTTTTCTGTCTATGTCCAGAATTTGATTAGTTATAATCTTTGGTTCATGACAGAATCTCATCTTTGGTCCATGCGTGTCCCTCTTTCAATTAGTCTTTGGCTGGTTTCTTTTAATAATGTAATAAACAGAGATGAACTCACACTCAGTGTAGGAAGTAGAACATGAATTACCTGTGTGCTTCTCACCCATTCCATCCCCCTGCCTCCCTCTTAGACGTAATCATCATCCTGAATCTTGTTTACTCATTCCCTTGATTTTTAGTTTTTCTTTCTTTTTCAACCTATACATTCTATTTTTTAAATATCATTTATTGACAGATTGGCTTCCATACAACACCCAGGGCTCATTCTAAAAGGCATACCGTTTTGTTGTAGTTTCTAACTTTTAGTTTTTGAAAAACGGTTACTGCCTGTGATCCATATTGTTTCATGGGGCTATAGTGTACCCATTTCACTGCTATATAAAATTCCATTATTACTTATCATCCATTCTTCTTTTGAAAATTATTTGGTGTTTTCCATTGTGTACACTGTTGCTGTGAACATTATTATTCATGTCAAATGGTGTTCAATTGCAAAAGTTTATATTCCTAGAAGTGGAATTGCTGAGTCATAAGATATGTCAATTTCAGCTTTCCAAGATAATGCCTGTGTTTTCCAAAGTCACTGTACCTATGCACACTCCTATTGGCAGAGGGATCTTACTGATCCACATTCTCTACACAACTTGGCATTGCCAGACTTCTTGATTTTTTTTCACTTAAATGAATGGGAAATGGTCTAATTTGGGATCTACTTTGCCTTTCCCTAACCACTGGTAAAGATGAATATGAATGACTTCATGGCCTTACTAGTCATCTCTTATATGCCTTTTGCCTAGTTTTCAATTATGATGCCTGTTCTTTGTATGAGTTATTTTATTTTTGATAAAGTTTACTATTCCTTCCTATTATTTGACTTCAAATGTCTTCACCAAATTTATAGCTTATCTTTTCACTTTCTTTGATGTATCTTTTGATGAACAAAAAATATTCTTAATTTTAATATAGCGAAATTTATTAATCTCATCTTTTACATATTTTGTGTGTGTGTGTGTCTTCTTTTTAAAACCCTTCTCTACCAGGGAAGAAAAATATACTTTTTCTTTTTTTTTTTTTTTTTTTTTTTTTTTTTTAGGTTTAAGAATTTTGCTTTTTGTATTTAAGCTCTTGGCCCACCTGGATTTTATGTATGCTGTGAGGCAAGGATCCAATTTAATGGTTTTCCATGACCTGGCCAGATCCCTTTTTTGTTTAGCCCTTCTGTTTCCTAGTGATCTGCCATGACTCCCTTGTCATCTAAATTTCATATATGCCTGGTATGTTTCTTGTCTCAGTATTCTACTTCATTGTCATTGTCTATCCCTATGCCAGTTTTACCTTGCCTTAATTTCCATAGCTTCATAATCAGTCTTGATATTTCCAAGGGAAATCCCTCTCCCATACTGTTTTGTTCTGAAGTATTTTCATTATTCTTGGTCCTTTATTTTTCTATCTAATTTTGGAATCCACTTACCAAGTTCTGTGGAAACCCTGACTGAAACTTGATTGGAATTGGATTGTATCTGTAAGTCCGTTTAGGAAGGATTAACAAT